>NC_132839.1:8358333-8670238 GCF_048164855.1 Canis lupus baileyi | reverse complement strand
TTGTAATTTTTAGGAAATTGAGAATAAAATAAATAGTTGAATGATTGTTTAATTACACTCCATAAAGTATAAACTAAAAAAAGGTATAGTGACCAAAATACCTGTCGTGTTGAGATTGTTGTCTTTCTGGATCTAGAATTACATACCTAATGTTCTTGCAATATGCAGACCGGTATATTTGTTCCTTATTATTTCTAACATTATTAGTATTAATCTTACTACTAGTTTCCAAAATTGGACCCTTTTTTGGACCAGTAAATAATTTTGCAGATTATTGGACTTTCTTTCATTTCTCCAGGCTATAGTGCTTGATCCCATTAGATCATGGTTATCAATACCAAAAGCCCATTCCAATATTCATTTTTGGGACACTGGTGTACTTCGCAGTTATCAAGAAAAAGGTGATGGTATGTGTTTCTTAAGTGATTAAGTGGGAATTAGGGAACACAATAATTCTTCCCTCACCCTTTACCTACCACTGATTTCCTAGAAACCTAGGGTCAAACTTAGTACATACACATTTGTTATAACTAAGCTCCAATCTTGATAAAAAAAAAAATCCTTTCTCATTTTTAAAAGTTTTTTCTTTCTCTCCTAAAATCTAATTTTATTCTGTTCTCATAGGTATACTTTTTGGTAATATGCTTATAATTTAGATTGTCTCCAATTCTTTTTAGAAAGAACAAATATTCTCTTTCCATGGAATAATATAGTATTACCTTGTCAAATACAAATAAAGGATAATTTTGTTTTTGAATCTATGAGGTCAAGGAAAATTGTGACTGGAGACATAATTTATTGACTGTATTAGTGAAATTTATCATTGTCTACGCATACGTCCTGTGTAACAATCCTACCTTTCAAAAAGTTGACTAAAAGGGATTGTCTTTGTAAACTTTCTTTGGAATATTACTGGGTAACTGCTTGAAAACTGTGAAATGGCAAACCACAGACTGTGTGCATGTTTAAAAGTTGATCTTCACAACTAAGTGGAAATAGTGGCTTTCGACTTAGTTATTCATGCCTCACAGCAGTGGATGGGTGGTTATTGTACAACACCGCACATTCTGGGGCGAGATTTTCTGTAATAACACAAACCAACAGGTTTAAACCTCAGAAATGACCTTTTAAAGGGCAGGCATTCAATTTTGACAAAAATGATCAACAACAGGCTTGAGGGTAAAATATAAAAATTGAAAACCCTACAATTAGGTAGTTTATTTAAAAACACAGGATGAGAGGCACAGATGGTTCATATTAACAAAAGCAAATAAGAGACTAAACACAGGAGTATAAAATTAGCAATGGCAAGAGATGAACTACCTTAACAGACTGGCTCTAAAATTATATATCTCTTCATCTATGAGGATTTATTGGGAACTGGAAGTAAAGTAGAAGTCTTTGCTTTAAAGAAGTTGACCATCTAATAAGGAGGGTAGAATTTATATCAGTTCTTTAAATCTATGTGCAAATGAAATTTCACCCTATAAAGTTATTTGTACAGAAGTATGGATCAAGTTGTGGAAAAAAAAAAAAAAAAAACCTCGTGCATGTACAGGTACAGATGTGGATTGTGCTTACGTATGTCCCAAGAGCTATGTATTTCTCTCAGTCTGTTCTGCCCAATTATATAAAATCAAAGTACAGAAAAGTGATACCTGTTTCCAAGAGTAATCGTTGGATTCAGATGATTGGTCTTACAGGTCAGTTAACATTTCTGAACCAGTGAACCATCTATTGCGTGTGCATGGTACCTCATGAAGAGCTAGGTGGTAGTGAGAGGATAGTGGATTGGATAGAGGGAGGGATGTTCATAAGAAAAATTAGAAAGGTTTTTGTCCTCATGAGTGTAGTAGTTTGAAATTATGGATATGGGTGGGGGTGGAATAAAGACTCTAAGGGAATGTTTGTGTTCCGTAAACTCCTCTTCATTCCATTTTCACCCTTTGTTCTTGGCCTTGTTCCTCCTTTCCCTTTTTAAAAACCTTTTGTCTCCCAGATAATTCTGCACTGAGCCCTTAGTGGTTTGAAGGAGGAAGTTGGATTGCTTATGGGGCAGTATTTTAGGTTTTCTTCTCTCTTGGCATCAATTCTTGACCCAGTTTTTGGTCACAGTGGATCTATCTTCGTGCCTGTTTTTGGCTGGGTGTGGAAGGGGAATGTGATTCTTTTGCCTGTCTAAAGTCTTGAGATTCTTGTTTTTTCCTAATTTGATGGCCTGAGCAAGGGAGGAGAAGAAGAGTCCTTCTCAAATGCCAACTAACTCTGAACTTTGGTTTTATGAATGCCCTAGACATTTGATTGTTGTCCTTCATAGGTACTTTCTATGATAGCGTGTGAGGCTGTCAATAGGAAGCTAATCTATTTGATCTCTTAAAGTGAATGGTTTCAAGGACACCTGCTTATATGGAACACTATTCTGTATCAAATTGCTTTTATTAAGTTATTTTATAGATTGAAAAACTGAGTAGCATAAAAAGTTTAGTGACTTTCCAGCACCGCTCAGCAAGTCATTGTCAAGATAATGTAGACTCCTGAAACTGAATGTAAAGCCTGACAATCAGGTAATTGTATACATGCATTTTTTTTTTTTTTTTTTTTTTAGCCCAGGCCTCTTATGGGCTCCATTATGTTTTTTGTCATTGCTTATTTCTTTCAGCTGGCCATACTTCAAAAGCACCAGCTCTCAGAAGCAGTAACTCTGGGAGTGGCACCATTGGCAGCATCTAGCTCATCACTGACCCGGAGACTCTGGCTCTATGTAATGCCCATCCACACAAACGTGCCTGTGATTGACTCACAAAATGCACTCACTCCGTGAGTGAGACTGAATGACTTGAATGGGCCACAGGTAGTAATGTGTGCACAGAAATCTATAACATGTTTTTCTATTTTGAAACTGTGAACGCCACTTGAATAAAGAATTTTCTTTTCATTTGCAGGATTTCTCTCTGTCTCTGACTCCTCCATGTTTCCTCTCTGCTACATTAGCCCTGAATGAGCTGTAAATGGGATACTATGGAGCGCAGGAAGGATAAGGTGTTCAAAGGGAGTGAAGCGGGGGCCTGGGGGAGAGGGGCGGTGCATGTGATTCTTTTCACAGTTGATCTTCTAATGACTTGTTCAGTCTTCCAGGTGGCTGGCCCCATCATCAGGACTAGCACTTTAGACAGTGTGCCTTTCCAGCTGCTAGTACCTTTGTCATACCCACTGTTGCATTCAGTGCCAGGCTGACAGGGCCCCATTGGCAGAATTTTTCTAACCTCAGGTACGAAAGCAAAGCAAAAACAGTTATGTGATAAATGGATCAGAGCCATCTCCTATCTCTCCTTGGAAGGAAATACTTATTTTTCTTTCTCCTCAGACAAATGAGGGTGAAATAAGGCAGGCTTGTTGTGGGGAAAGAGATGAATCAAAGAATTTCCTTACGTTTCAATCAATACTAAATGCTTTGACATATGTTTTCCACTGGGAGGGCGGAACTGGGGTTGTCATAGAGTAATTAGAGGCTGGTGCACTGAGCATTGTTTATGCCCTTCAACCAAATACCACAGGTAGTTAAGCCTTTTTGTGTGTCTCTGTAGCAGGAATTCTCCTTCCTGGCGGTGATGGAGAAGTGTCTACAGATGTTTTCTACAGATGTCTCCCAGTGGGGACTCCCTTTTACTGACTGCTTTCTCTTGTTGCCTTTCTTTTTTCCTCAAATCTATCCATTTCCTCCCAATGAATGTTTTGCTGCTGTTTTGTCCCTCCTACCTGCCTCCTAGATCTCTTGTATCTGACTTAGCTTTGTCCTTTTTTCTTCCTTGCACCTGCACCCTGGCAAGAAGGCTACCTATTCTTTTCCAGATCTCTTATCAAAACTCAGTTTTGGAAAATGTTTTCAGTACAGTATCACAAGAAGTGCATTTCTAAAGATTAATAGTTGGGTATTCAAAAGAAGAAAAAAATATTTTTATACACATATGTATAATAATGTCTCATTTAAATCAGGCATTAAATGTGAACTATATGCTGCACTTAGTGCATTCAATTAATACATATTTATTGATGAAAAGGGCCCACAAGTCTAGATTTAGAAAGAAATTTGACTGACCTGCAATGAAACGGGATATGAAAAAGTAAATAAATACATTACTAAAAGTCAAAAATTGGTCCATCAATATTGAAGCTGTATTTGTCCTGCTAATATGATTATGATTAGATACATTACTATTATACTGGGAAGAATAGGAAAGTCTAACTAAAATAAACTGTTGGACTAAGTAAGGTATCTTGTCAACTGACTTTTTAAGTTTTGTGCAAAAATAATATACAGTATTTTTTTCTAAGATTTTATTTATTCATGAGAGACACAGAGAGAGGCAGAGACCTAGGCAGAAGGAGGAGAAGCAGGCTCCATGCAGGGAGCCCGATGTGGGACTCCATCCCAGGACCCTAGAATCAGGCCCTGAGCCAAAGGCAGGTACTCAACCACTGAGCCACTCAGGTGTTCCAATATACAGTATTTTAAATTTGTTTAAATCCCTGGAAAATTATTTTTCTTTTACTTCTATGTGCTTTTATTTCTCCTCTTGGTTTTCCTACAAAACATATTGTTTTCCCATTCATTGTTCTCATACTATTGCTAGTATACTTCTAGTTGAATTGTACAAAACCTAGACTTTTAAACAAATGTTTTTTAAATTATAACTTAAGGGGGCACCTGAGTGGCTGAGTCGGTTAAGCAGCTGGCTCTTGATTTCAGCCCTTGAGGTCATGGTCTTAGGGTCCTCAGATGGAGCCCCGCGTTGGGCATGGCACTCAGCAGGGAATCTGCTTGAGTTTCTCTCCCTTTCCGCTGCCCTTCCTCATGCTCGTGCATGTGCACTGTCTCTCTGTCAAATAAATCTTTAAAAAAAAAATATTACTTTTGGTGATCAAAGATAATCTGGATACATAACAAAGATTTATTATTTATTGTCTTTTCTCTTTTAATAGATGACATATAGGTCACGGTGATAAGGAACCCTTGCAAAGCATTTATCTGCAATTGTTTGCATAGTCTATATTTCCATCTCTAACTAGTTTTGGAAATTAAAAAGGTAGGAAAAGTATATACCTTGCTAAAGATAAGAGAAGCACACACAGTGCTTGAACACAAGAGTTCATACAGATAGGGAGAACGTATTCCATCCTGGCTTTCAAAATTGGGAAGCACTTCTTTAGAAAGGGAGTGGGGGCAGTCTGAAGTGTGTCATCAGCTTCTTAGAAATAATTTAAGGTGGAAACAGAGAAGAGATGAAAGGGGTGAGTGGGACAGAGATTAAAAATAAATGCCAAATTTGGAGGCATTAAAATAATGTGCGAAGTTTATTTTTTCTTCGGGTTAATTCTCATTTTTGTTGGGAGACTCTCTTCTTCACAGCAACAAACTGATTGATACCTTTAGCTCTCATTTTTATCCTGGCTGAAATTTATAACCATGAATACAAATCAGAGTTGTTTAGAAAATATTCCAGGTGTGGAGCAGTTCTTTTGCTTCTTGTATTTTTGAGTTAGAATACGTGGGGAATGCCTGAATTTGGGAACCCTGTGGATACCTAACTATTTTCTTCATCATGATGTTTGAAAATATATTACTAAAGACAATATGTTACTAAATTCTCACTATAAACTGGTGAGAAATCTTCCATTTGCCTTTTTGATGCCTGAGGACAGAAGAGAAGCAAAGATAATTTATTTTTTTTGTTTTTTTTTTTAAATTTTTTATTTATTTATGATAGTCACACAGAGAGAGAGAGAGAGAGAGAGAGAGAGAGGCAGACACAGGCAGAGGGAGAAGCAGGCTCCATGCACCGGGAGCCCGATGTGGGATTCGATCCTGGGTCTCCAGGATTGCGCCCCGGGCCAAAGGCAGGCGCTAAACCGCTGCGCCACCCAGGGATCCCGCAAAGATAATTTATAATAATGTTCTTCTGTACCTAGATATTTTCTTTAGGCAAATATTTTACATAATTGGGTAACTTCATCTAGGGAGGAGAAATTAGCACACTTTATTTAAAAAGAACCACAACTTTAATGAAAATTCATTAAAACATTTTTTAAAGTATTTTTTTAAAAATATATTTTTAAAAGAAGGTGATTTAAGAGCCCTTTGGTGGAAATGTCCTCATTTCCAGACATAGGCACCTCTCTGGCATCATTACCTGAACACTAAAGAACCATTAGGGTCACTCAAACCACCAAGGCAACAGAGACTTCAGCTAAAAAAAAAAAAAAAAAAGAACAAACAAGTATCTCTACTGTAGGGGATTCTTCTTCTTCTTCTTCTTCTTCTTCTTCTTCTTCTTCTTCTTTCTTCTTTCTTCTTTCTTCTTTCTTCTTCTTTCTTCTTCTTCTTCTTTCTTCTTCTTCTTCTTTCTTCTTTCTTCTTTCTTCTTTCTTCTTCTTCTTTTTCTATCAGACCTTTTCCTCCTTTCTCAAGTGGTAAAACAAAGTTTTAAAGTTATCTCTCCCATGAGGCAGATGACCCAGTTCAGGAATATTGTAAATATAATGGTAACTCTCTTCCTGATACTGTTAGCAGGAAAGTCCTTATCTATGGAATGCTCATAGTGGGTGTCTTTGTTATAAGATTGCCAAAGGTAAACAAACCTAGATTTAATCTGTAGATTTATGAAACATCCTGTCTAGAATCTTGTCTGTTACCATGGGCCAGAAACTTTATTGTATACAAAAGGCAAGGGTTTATAGAGTTATGTGGGCCAGCCCAAGCCCTCCCAGCTTCACCTATGCCTCTTGATTCTGGGTAGGATCTCTGATTCATGTGAATCTGATTTGACAATCTAAACCTTTGTGTCAGCTCGTGAATAGCTTCAATGTATTAAATAACTAAATTGGATAACATGCAGTAATTTTACATATGTGATCTCATTGGATTGTCACAAGAACCAGGTCAATGCCCTTATTTTTACAGAGGAAATAACTGAGGCTCTGAGAGGTTACTAATTTGCCTTAAGTTACACAGAGAATTGTAGAGCCTGGCGCTGTGCTAGACTCCTTACAGGTAAATGAGAATATAAAAATCAGTCTTTGTTTTCCTGTGGTAATCCTCTACGTTTCATACAAATGGTATTCCCTGTCACTGCAAATAACATGTGAGACTTTTACTAAGAAAGAAACATGAATGTAAGGTTGTGGCAGTACTAGGATAAAACCTACTTAATTCTCTATGTTAAAAAAAAAAGGCTTGTTAAGGAGGGGATTTAACTGGAGAGGAGACTAAGAAGACTGTAATTTCAGGAAATTTGAGAGAATCTGAACTTTGAGTAGCTAGGATAAAGGCTAACAAAAGAATAGCCAACTTGACTTATATCCTGAGAAGTATGAGGAATAGAAGTGTTTAAATGGATGTTAGAAATAATTTCATGCCATCTACTCTTAGTGATGTAAATCTCAGTCGACCAAATTGGGCGAGCTAGAAATGTAACTTTGGTTTTTATTACTTATTTTAAACTGCTCTAGCCTCCTTTTCACTGGGTAATGGAAAATCTAAGTCAAGGCACAGTTCTGATCCCTTCCTTGGAGTGAGTTTAAGTTCTAGGGGTCTTTGAAGGGCCCAGGGAATGCATTGATGGTGGGACACCCTTAGGTCCTTGATATCTGCTGAGCTGTACATCAACTCACTACATCCTTGGTCTTTGCTTTTTTTTTTTTTTTTTCCAGATCCGTGCCATGCCGTGCCATGCCTTGACTTTTGGTGAATAGTCTGCTAGGGGCTTGTTCTAAGTTTGTTCTCTTCCTGCATTATCCTAGCGAGCAACAGAAACTGCAAGCTTATCTCAGGCCCATTGTTTTAAACCCACCATGCAGCTGCTGCTCCACTGTCCTGTCTGGTGTGCAGGGAAATTCTGGAGTCTTCCCACCTCCTTGGGCTTTACTGGGCAGTATGGCAGTTTCCCTGTAATCTGAACTTCTGACAGCTCTTTGGAATTATTTTCTTCCACTGTAGCCTCTTGGCTTAAGACAAGAGGCATAGTGAGTGCTCAGGTGACTTTCCTCGGGATGCATCACTGTCTAAGCTCTCCTTGCTTCACCTCTGAATGAAAGTAGCAAGCTTTACTTTTACGTGTATATTTTTTATATCCTGGAAAGCCCCCTTGGCCTAGATTTTGGACACTCCAAGGCTTATTCTGTGTACTCCTCTTGTCCCAAACTTTTCAGAGATGCCAAGTGTTTAGTTGTCCAAACGAGAGCAGTTATAGGAGAAATGTAAAGATGAGAAATGAGAGCTATGGAGTTGAGGAAATGGTGCCATCATGGTGCCTCATGGAGTCAAGAAGCAGTGTCAAGATTATTAGGTAGGTAGTTCAACTTTTCTTCCTTTCATGATGCCATAGCCCAAGGACAAGAGAGAAATGTCATATCAACAGTAATAATCATGGCTAATTCTTATTTATGGCTTACTCAGCTGGGGACTCCTCTAATAGATATTTATGAAGTACCCCATGAATCCTCACAACGATTCTATGAGGTATATGTATTTTCTTCACTTTACAGATAAGGGAACCGAGGCCCAGAGAGTAATGGCATGTGCAAAGAGAAGTGGTAACCGCTACCGTCTATGGTATTATACTTCAGTGGTGGTAGACAGTATGGTTCTGTTAGTTTTACGTTGCTTCAGAACAAATTTTCCACAACTTAGCAGCTGAGATCAAGAAACATCTTGATCAACAGACTCTTTCTGCTGGTTGGAGATTGGGGAGCAACTTAGCTAGGTGGTTCTGGCTAAGGGTTTTTCACCAAATTGTAGTTAGTATGTAGGCCAGGTCTACATTCACCTGAGAGCTCGAGTGGTGCTGATGAATCCACTTCTAGTGAGCATCACTCATGTACCTGAAAAGTATGTTTTGGCCATTGGCAGGAGGCCTCAGTTCTTTGCCATATAGATGGCTCAACGGAGCTGCTTCGGTTTCCTCATGATGTGGTGGTTGGCTTCCAGGCAGCGTGGTGAGAGAGCTAGAAAGAGAAGCTGCAAGGCTTGAGTGTCATAGTCTGTCACTTCTTTCATAGTTGCGTATTAATTTGTTAATTTCATTTCATTTGTTGGAAGTCGTTCACTAAGTCCAGCTTGTTGTTCAAGGGCCAGGCAGTTAGTCTCCACCTTTTGAAAGGAGGATGTCAAAGAACAGTTCAGAAACATCAAAGTGGACATTCTGCGTTCATCATGAATGTTGTAATTTAGTTCACTGTAACTTCTAACTTGCTCTTTACAAATGTGCATGAAAAAAAAATAGTGTCTCTATAAAGAAACATATCCAAGACCTTATTAGGAGCAATGTATTCTATACGATCGAAACTGCCCATACTTTGTGCTAGTACGACAGTATAAAATGATCACGGCTTTGATGTGTACTTCATGGTACTTAGGAAGCAAGTTTTTAATTTATAAAGATGTCAGTTTCCTTTGCTTTTATTTGTGGCTATCTTTTATGGATTTTCCATTTCTCCCCTTGATATATTGAAGTCAATCTCTGTGGTGCATTTGTCATCCTTGGGTTACATTTCTTAGGTAAAATGCAGTTTACAGGTTCCAGCTCTACACATGGAGGCTCAAACTTAAAAGAGTTTTGTGATCTTGGATATGTTAATAGTCTAAGTCTCAATTTCCTTGTCTGTGAAGTAGGAGTGATAATAGTACACATGAAAGGTTATGCTGATTAAATGATGTAATTGCATATATGTTGTTTGGCCCGGTGCTTGATACAGAAGTGCTCAGTAGAGGTGGCTGTGTTGTCATTGCAATTATTTTTCTAATTATAACAGAGCTAGTATAATACCTGCCAAAAGACTACTAACTTTGAAAAAAAAATTCTGAGTGATAAATGATATGAGACCACCAATCTCTTTCTCATGGGATCATGCTATTTAGAAAGTGCTTCCTCTTTAACAATGGAGCTTTAAACCAGTCAGTTGTCAAGCACCTGATTTTTAAGCACCTGACTTTCAAAAAAAAAAAAAAAATGTATTCGTATTCCCATAGGATCAGCCCAAATGATTTAATTGATTTCTCTACTTCCTGGTAAGGTCAGTTGGTTAATGATGGTAAAACACTTAATTGTGGTAGAGTCACAGGTCAAACTTCTCAGGTCATTTCAGTTTTACTCAGAATTCATCTTTTGTTTTCTTTTCAGCCTTGTTCTCTGTTAAGTCAGATCTCAGATGATTGTGTTATCAATCACTGTGGCAACACTTACTCTATATGCCCAATAATATGCTCAGAAAATCATGTACCTTCTTTTCATGATACAGTTCTATAGCTGTTTTCATTGGACATGATAAGCAAAGCAATATGCAAGTTTCTGAGCTGGGAAGTGGAATGTACCAAGACATGGAATTGATTCTCTCTTTTTTTTTTTTAATTCAGGAACTAATCAAAATATTTAGTTCCTGGGTTTTTATGTCTGTGGTTCTTGGATTGAATCTCTGGAAAAGTAAAGAATTTAATGATCTGAATTCAAATAAGTGCATACTATCCTCTCTTATAATGAACATCATCACTGTTTCATGATAACATTGGAATATTCTGTTTCATAGAAAGCGATGAATCATCAAGCTATCTATGAAGGCAGGGTGTGATAGATGTGACAGTCCACAGAAGATTCTGTAAGGTAATTTGGCTTCAATTTGCCTAGACCAGCCCAGTTCAGTGCTTTAAAACTATATATCTCTTCAGCATATAAATGGGTATTGTTGTCCAAGGTAGGCTGTGGAACTTTTTCCATATAGGCTGTTTTTCCAGAGAAAGTGGCAGGAGGGAAAGAAGATGCTTTAAAACTTTTTCTTTTAGGGGGCACCTGGGTGGCTCACGTCGGTTAAGCACCTGCCTTTGGCTCAGTCATGATACCAGGGTCCCATCAGGCTCCCTGTTCAACAGGGGAATCTGCTTCTCCTTTTCCGTTTGCCCCTCCCCTTCTTGTACTCATTCTCTCTCTCCCTTAAATAAGTCAATAAAATCTTTTTTAAAAAGGTCTTTGTCTTTTAGTTGCTGTATAGAAATTCTCAATTCTGGGCATGTATCAGAATCATCTGTGGGCCTTCAAAATATCCAGATACCAAGGCTCCAGCCTAGACCTAATGAGTCTAGAATCTAGGGGTTGGGAACAGAGATGTATATATTTAAAAATCTCCATTGTTAATTGTAATGCACTTTTGCATGTGATATTATCACTTATGTTGGAGGTTTGTTTGGAAAAACACACTAGGAGCCTTTTTGCAATTTCCTTTTACTAAAAGCATAGACTAGGAATTGATGTACTCTCCAGTACACAGTCAACAAGATCTGTCGTGGGCAGGGACTTTACACAGAGCTTCTGAGCCAGTGTTGAAGGACGGAGGGAAATGAGGAAGTGGTAATAGAGAACCTCTCTGTTCCCGTCGCTTGGATTAGAGAGAGGGATTGCTGGGGAAAGCTCTGTTTTTCGCGGAAATCTAATGAATTTTGAGCTGGGTTTCAATTTTATTTTTGGAAAACTCACATTTCAAAGTTATTTTTTTCTCAGGTTTGATTTTACAGACTTTATGGACTTGTGATTCAAAGTAAGGTTGCATAGCGATTGTGTTTTTGTGATAATTTATACTTTCTGTTTAGAATCAGTTGGATTCTATAATCTTGCATAGGTCATTTGCTAATTTCAAGGTTTAAAGTCTCAGAATGAATAATCTGTCACATTAATCTTACTTTCAATTGTAAATTCCTTGAGGATACCGCCTGCCCTTTGCTCACAACTGTATCTATTTATGCTTATTTTACTCATTATTTTGGCTCTACCTCCAGTGCTAGCGTAGTGCTTGGAACATGGTTAGAGGCCTTTATCTATTGAATGAATAAATTCTCCAAATCTACTCAGTTTTTACTCTATTATTCAACTTTTCTGGCCTGATAGAAATCTATGACATGTTTTATTATAGAAGCTTTCTTTTCTTTTCTTTTTAAATAAATACCTGCTATACCCATGCAGGACTTTTTGGAGCATGAAGAAACATTCCCACTGAGAACTGAGTCCCATAGTCTGTTCCCATGCCTCACATGATAACATCTCTCTGACGTACAGTTTTAAGTGTTCAACTTGAAATGTTAATTCATTTGTGTTCATGAGCTGGATGGATTCTTTACATCATCCTGCTCTTCACAATTAACCACTTTGTACATATATTTTCTGGCATTAGGCTGTGTATGTGTTATTCTGGAAAAATATCTTGGCTTTTGTGAAAGATGGCCTGGGAGAATTAAATGTGTGTGAAGTGAATGATAGTGGCAATAAAAATTATTTTTAGGAAGCTTGTGTTTAAAAGCTAGTTTCAACAGAAAATAAGACATGTTCCTTAGCAGTAGTATATATGTGGCTTTTAATCAGTTTTCATGATTTTGCGTTTTTTTTTTTTTTTTTTGTCTTCTTTGATATCGTTTTTAATCCTTGAACAACTGAGGATAAATTTGAAACTTTGTACTTTAAAGATTAAGCAGTAGGGAAAGCATTGTGGACTTTCATATGACAGTAAATAGTTTTAATAATATCTATCATTTAATGAGCTATTGTAATGCATCAGGAACTCTGGTGCTTGTTTTACAAGGATTATTTTATTTGATTCTTAGAGCAACCCTAAAAAGTAGGTATTGTGAGTAGGCAAATTGAGACTTATAGCAGTTATCTTGCGGAAGACCAGACTGTAAGTGGCACAGTGTCTGGGTTTGGTCTCAAGTCCATTGAAAAGCACTTATTCTTAACTACACTAACATGCTCTTGGGACTTGAAAGCAACTATCCTAATGATGAATTCTTATGTGACCTCTTACATCATGCTTTCTCTTTATCGCAACTGCTACAGGCCCCAAATCCATGAGGAAAATGTAAATATGTTGGCCACGTTCATAAACTGTGGATTTGTTTTACTTACACTAAATAAAATGTTATAAAATTTATACATATAATGAGTTATTTGATGAATTTCAGTATTGATGCTCAAAGGTTAATTACTATTTGATTAGATTTTACTGTTTTACTACTTCCTAGCCTGCAAAACAATAACCTGGCTATTGTTTATGTTGAGATTCATTGTTTTATAAACTATAATTCTCAGAGAACACATATTCACTCTGACCAAATAATCTCTTTGCTCTATCCCAAGCATACCAATATTCACAGGTGTACTCTCAAGAAATCCTTTTGGATTATGGTGATATAAGTAGCTAGTATTTTAGAAAATCCACAAAGAAAGCAAGCCATGGAAAGGCCAAATAGGCTGATTTTGAGAAAAATCCTTTTCTTTTCTTCTTCTTTTTTTTTTTTTTTTTTTTTTTTAACCAGTCCTCACCTTCACCTCTTACCCATTGCATGGCTGGATTTGCAGTGCTTCTGTTAATGTGCTGTTTCTCTTTGTCCAATTTACTGGCCAGATGACTGTGTCATAAAACCACCATCACCACCACCACTCCTGGTACTAATTAGCACCCCGTTTGTCAGCTTCAGTCCAGTGGTGAGGACTTGAGTGGTTATAAATACTGTAATACCTTTTCACCTGTGAAAGTAGCTCTTCCAAAGACAAAGAAGAAAGCACAGCAGGCAGGAAGCCTGCACTATTGCCACCTGAGCTGTTCCTTTCTCTGGACAATTTCAAGCTTTAACATCTGTTCTAAACACTACATTTATTAAACTAAATAACAAAATACATTCATCTGTGTATAATAGTCCTCCCAGGGGATACAGAATGGGATTTCCCTCTTTTTAAAGAAAGTGAAACACAGTTGACAGAGTCTCAGGTCTGTTTAATGTCAAGAAAAGCAGACTGGGAAATAGGAAAGGAACTTATTAGGAAAGATTTTTTTCCTCCTCTTTGACCGTGGTATGACTGCTGCTGAGGATATGCTTATGTGTATTCTCCTACAATTTTTAATTACTGGGTTTAATTGTTGGCAGGTGGGTAAGAGTTCTGTTACATGTAATGTTTAATTGTTTATCCTTTGCTCTTTGTTAGAAATTGAATGCATTAGTTTGAAAATGAGACTCAAGAGGTCTGTTGTGGTAATGCGTTCTTTTCTCTTCTAGAGGACAAAATAAACTCAGATTATAAAGTTCCGATTTCTGCAAGGTCAGAAACTTTCCTCCCAAATAGAAGTCACATGACTATCTATGACTATGTAGGTCACTCACTTTACATTCTTAATAAAAGTAAAGGTTGGCAGGAAAATATAGCCCTTTTTAGTTGGATATCAAAGTCCATTCTGAAACTAACATAGAGAGCATCACTAAGTATTCCAACTTCTTCCTGCGTTAGACCTTCGCTCCTTTTCTCTTGTCTTTCCTCCACTTACCTGGTGATCTCCTAAAGACTTCATCCAGATTCTGAACATACTTGATTCATTTACAAGATTCTCATTTAGGACTCCCATCCTCGCAAGCCTCAGTCATCTATAGACCGCAACCTCTATCCAGTTACAGAGCTCACAGGGAGCGGCTTGGCTTTTCAAAAAGGGACTGGAAGAATGGAAAGTCTAAGGGGGAATAAAAATAAACTGGATATAGGCTTATAGAGGGAGTTGGTGATAGATGTGATTCTAGGTTATGGATGGTGGTGAAGAGTTCGAGGTAGTGGAGGATAGCACAGAAGCAGGGGCAGGGGAGTAGGGCAGGAGTGAGGAGGAGGACAGGCCTATGAAAGATGGAAGATAAAGTATTTGGTGAACACTGAAAGAAAGCATGCTCTGAGGATATGGGTAAGTTTTTGAAATGAGAGGAAGAAGAAAAAAGAAGGTTCAGTACTTACTGGTCTTGAACCTACATTAACAATATCTATAATGTACCTGGGGTCATTAATATCTTATCCACAAATACACTATTTCTCATCGTGACCCACATGTGATTGTGCATTTATGGCATACACATGACTCCTGACTCACCTATCTAGTATCTGGGTAACATATGGGTGTTTGACCCTTTGCAAAAACATACTTGTGTGTGTGAAATGCAGCAAAACTACTGAGTGGTATGAATTGTTACTTTGAGTTTGACAAAAAAGTCTTTTATTTAGCCAAGGTAAGCAAAAAAGTACGATATTTCACTTGTGAAAAACTATGGATTTTATGAATCCAAGGGGGAGGTCCAGTGTACCTGCTATTGACTTACTTGAATTGGTGATTTGGATTTCTAACCTATCATAAAGTGACTTTTTTGGGTTGTTGTTATTCATAGATACAGGAAAAAAACTTAGATGAATCTTAGATCTAGATCATTCTCTGTCAGACCCGTGATGACCATGAGTTCACATTCTCACATAATTCCTCTTGTTTACTTTAAAATAACTCAAGCTGATTTCTTGATATCTATTTCCATATCTTTAAAGACCATCTCTATATTGTACTTTAAGATATTATTTTTTAAAGACTTTATTTATTTGAGAGAGAGAGAGAGAGAGAGGGAGCATGAGCAGGGAAAAGGGGCACAGGGAGAGGGAAAAGCAGGCTCCCTCCTGAGTAGGGAGCCCAACGTGGGGCTCAGTCCCAGGACCCTGAGATCCCGACTCCAACCGAAGGCAGATGCTTAACTGGCTAAACTACCCAGGTGCTCCAAGACACTATTTATTGAATGTTCACTAAGAAATGTGAGGGCTTAGTTTCATTGCACCTACTGCACATCTATGTTTTTCTTCTTTCATACTCTCAAAATACTATATTTGGGTAGGTCAAAATTATACGCGAGGAATTAAAAGCTATTTAAAACGGAGCTATGTAGTATGCCCTTACCACTCTTCCTTTCTTACACAAAAGTGGAAGGAGAGGGCATTTTGAGAGAATATTGAAGAATAACTCTTGATTATCTCAAATGGGCTTGGAGAATTGTCTCTCAGAAATTTGAAGGTGACGTCCTACTAAATTTGCTTTCCATTATTTCTTTGAGGATGTCCAAAGGTCTTTAAATGCTTGATGCTTTGTTCGTGACTTTTTCCTCCTCTCTGAAAGGCTATAGAGTCTTCTCTTTGTCTCTTGCATTCTGGTATTTCACTGTAATGTGTTTCACTGAGCTGCGCATTCATTCAGAGGGCTCTTTCAGTTGGAAATTCATATTCGTCAGGTCTGGGAAAATCACTTGATGTATTTCATTAATGATTTTTTCCCTTTCTTATTGTCATATCCATTTGGATATTAATGATAGTTTTTGACGTTTTCTTCATCTGGAATGATCTGTTTCTTTCTGGGTGATTTTTTTTTTTTTTTTAAATAGGCTTTTACTCTCCTTCATGTTAAAGACTTTGCGAAGATGTCTGTTCACATTTATAAGGTGCTAAAGTGTTGGTTGAAAATTATAAATATTTAGGTTCAATTCAATTCTGCATTTTACTCTAAGGTGGCTTTGAATGGGCTGTTTTTTCCAGGATCTTTAAGTCTTTTCCTGTGAAATGGCTGGACTCCCAAGATGAGTATTCTCCAACCATCTTCCTGAAAGAGATTAGTCTGGCTGCTAGATTCTGGAATCCAGCTGAGGAAGGAGCCTTGTGGGTGACAGGTACGAGAGGATGTTATGTTCACTTACTGCTCCTATTTCCCCATATAGTCTTGCTGTCAACTGTGCCTGTAAACTCCACATTCAAACATTCTTTTTTTCACCTCTGTGAAAATAAACGTCCAGTCTTTTGCAGGGATGAGGCAGTTCTTTGGCTGCACAATGTGGGAGAGAGGGAAGGTATCTATGAACTCTAACTGCTTCTAATGCAGATTTCAAGCAGCCTTCCTTTCTTTAGTCCTTCTTTCACCCTGCATCCAGGGGGTAACTAGGTATACCTGAACTCAAGGGGTTCATTGCTTGGGGAGCATCAAATTGATCACAACTCAATAAAGAACTGAAAGCAAAGATCTTATTATTACTTGTTAAGTCAGGAGACAGGAAGATAACTCTCAGAGTACTCTCCCAATTGGGTGAGTACAGGAAGCTTTTATTCAGTGCATTGGGGGTGGGGGCAGGGAGCTTCCATATGTACATTGGTTCTGTTGCACATGCCTAGTATGTCAACATGCTTGTGCATACATGGTATGTTCAAAAAATAGTAGAAAACTGTGCCCATAGGAGGAGATCTTAGTATTATAATGAGCTAAAGGTAATGAGGTCAGCTGAGGGAGCTTCTGTGCAGGTCTTCATCTCAGGGTGGCTCATGTAAGGGACACTGAGCAAGGGGCTACCAGGTGAAACACCTCCTTGGGTGTCTGCTTACCTAGATGTGTTGATTCTCCAAAACAAAACACTTTCCTTCCCTGCTTTTGTCTCTTCCCCTCCTCCCTTCAACTGAAATCTTTCATCTCTCTTATTTGAGTAACTTCCCATTGCATCCTAGCTAACAAAGGGAGGGGCTCCAATTCCTGAGTTTTTGTGGATTCTGAGTATGATTATTTCTTTCCTTTTGGTATGGCCAGCTGAGGATCAAGTTTCTTGTAATTCAGTTACAGCTCATCCGTCTACTTTCCAGCTTCAAAATGTCACCGCTGCCTACTTCTCTCATTTCTTTGGCTTTTCTTTTGAGCGTATGCCTTTAAATATCACTTATTATCATTTTAATGGGGTTTCAGGAAGGAGCTAGAGTAAAAGCAAATGTTCCTGGAGATTTCCTTGGAAGTTGAACATTCTTTTAATAGTACTATTCCTTTCTGAAATGTTTATTTTCTCTTAATTGGGCCAATATTTGATTTATTGTTCTTAGAATATTGGTGGAAATATTTCCTCCCACACTGGACAATAAGGAAAAATAATAATAATTTACCAATGTAGCTGAACCTGTTTATAATGCTGCTTATGGAATATTTACCTAATCTTAAACTTTTACCCCGGATATATACGTTTTATATATTTTGACACATTACACTGCAATTGGATTAAAAGACAAGGTGAGATGGTTTCAGGATAGTTCTGACAAAGCTAAGAAAGAAATTCTGGCATATAGAAACAAGCATGCCCAAGTGATAATTGCCAACAACTCAAGAAGAAAAATAAATACTTTAGACTTTCAGCATTTTGGCATAAAAAGCACCCATAGTACACACAAATCAATAATAACACATAATTTTTGAAATGAGATTTTATTTAATGAATGCCTGCATTTCATTGAAAAAACATTTCATTCATTTGAATACACAAGGTATTTTTTTTCCTCCTAATTTGTGACTCTGAAATGATTTTGCAGACATTAGAACAGCTGCCAATGTTATAAATTACGACATACACTACTTAGAATTGCACTGAGTATTTAAAAGGGAGAAAAAAAAAAGGTACAAACACCTTTAAGGTATTAAATTGTTCAAAAAGGCATTCTTGTTATTCCCAAATGCATGTATAACTCCATAAAATGCTACATAAAGTTATTGTCCATTTGGTTACTTTGGAATGAAATTTGTGAGTAGTTTAAACAAAGCATTTTTAAAGTTTTGTTTGCAAGATATTTCTCTATCATGGCTGCTCTTATTAATTTTTGTGTGTGATGTGTATGTGGGAATTAGTGATACTTGAGAGATTAGAGCCTGTTCAAAGACATAAAAGGAACATACTTTTAGGAATTCATGTTAAAACGGCCTGGAAACTCCTGATACGGATGTTTCTCAAGAGTTACTTTCAACATTTTAGAATTCCGAGCCACTATATCTATTCAGGAAAGCAATCTGTCTTTGAGTTTGATTCTACATTGCTTTATCCTCAGCCTCTTGGTTCAGGAGGACAAAATACTTCTTTGTTGATTCAGATGGATTGATAGGAGTTAATTAAAACAGCAATTATTCTGCCTAAGACAATTCCAAAATGAAAAGAGTTTTATTTCAATTTTAGGGGGAATGTTTTTGTATATACCAGTGCCTTTTTACGCATGAATGGGATTCCCCCCCTGCAGTTAGGACTCCAGGAAAGATTTGATGTACATTACTTAGAACATAGTAGAACATAGGGACCAAAACAGATAAGCAATATTCCCTCCCTTATCAAGGACTCCTTTACCTACCACCTCCTCTAGATGAATCACAACAGAGAACAGAGAAATGAATAAATAAGGTTTGTGGATTGCCAACATATATGCCCATGTACTAAGTAAAGCTCATGAACTGTACTCATAGGAAAGCTTGTTAGATCCTTTTATAGCAATTGTTTAAGTTCCTGTTATAAAAGTCCAATAGGTTCTTTTCTTTTTTTTTTTTTTAATTTTTTTTTAATTTATTTATTTATGATACAGAGAGAGAGAGAGAGAGAGAGAGGCAGAGACATAGGCCGAGGGAGAAGCAGGCTCCATGCACCGGGAGCCCGACGTGGGATTCGATCCCGG
The DNA here is from genome assembly GCF_048164855.1 of Canis lupus baileyi. Classification (NCBI taxonomy): domain Eukaryota; kingdom Metazoa; phylum Chordata; class Mammalia; order Carnivora; family Canidae; genus Canis; species Canis lupus. The sequence continues at coordinate 8,650,910 of NC_132839.1, read as the reverse complement.
GTCTCCAGGATTGCGCCCTGGGCCAAAGGCAGGCGCCAAACCGCTGCGCCACCCAGGGATCCCCAATAGGTTCTTTTCTACCCCACCAATATTATTTCAAAAATATTTTAAAAGAAGGAGAAAGGGAGGTAGAGAGCCTGATGCAGACAAGCTGAAGGGACACTTACTGTAGGTGAGGGAAGAAATAGACGGATAAATCCCCAAGATTTCTAAGGGCAGCACTGCACAACTCAGAGTAATAATGGTAATGTTGACAGGGGTAGTCATTGTGATGATTTTAATTTTCTGAGTGGTTTCTATGGGCCCGAATTTGCTTTATGTAAACTTTCATATTTGATCTTTATGATAAATCTGTGAAATACGAGTTTTCTTCATTTTTATAAATTATGTACCAGAAGCACAGAGAGGTTAAGTCATTTGCATGAGGGCCCACAGTTAATGATGCAGAGACTGAGTATGCACTCTTGTAGTTATATTATGCTCTACTGAATAGCTTTCATGTGATGGCTCTTAGTCATCAAGAAAATGTTAAATTGTGTTCACAAATTTTGGTTAAGAAGATAGAGAGTACTGTAGCATGATTAGAGGGATAAGTGTCAGTTTTCAAGAAGAAAACAAATTCTCTTTCATCTAATTGCAAGTGTATGTGAGGATCAACTAAACACAGGCCCAGTGACAAACCTCTCAAGGATAAGGGAAGAAATGGCTGATGTGCATTTATTTTGGACATTAGTCTAATCAGCAGGATCTGATGAATGACATTTGGGATGCCTGAGACAAGGGTGGATACTGCTGCAAAGCCATTAGAGGCTGTTATTGAGGATTTATTTGAGGATAGCAAAGCCTTTCAAATTTGTCCAAGGGAACATTTGTTTATAAAAAGAAAAGCAATCTTGTCAACATGGATGAATAGAATAAAATTCAGAAATAGGATAAATACTGGAATAGTCAGTGCAATCCATACCATTGGGTACAGACAATGATACCATTATTTTTCTCCTATGAATGAATAATGTCTTGGATAATTAAAAAAAATTACTTGATGTCAGTCTCTAGGTGGGTGTGCCTATGACTAGAAAACCACATGAAGTTGTGCTATTTCAACCTCAGAAGTGGGGCTAATCTTTTTTTATGACTTATTTATTTTAGAGAGGGGGGAGAGAGAGAGAGAGAGAGAGAGAGATCGAGATCATGAGTGTGGGGGTAGAGGGATGAGGGACGGGGAGGGAGGGGCAGAGGGAGAGGGAGAAAGAGTCTCAAGCAAACTCCCCACTCAGGACAATATCTCGTCACCTTGAGATCATGACCTGAGTGAAACCAAGAATCAGACATTTAACTGACTGCACCACTCAGGTGCCCCAAAAGTGGGGCTAGTCTTTGATGTAATTGATTTAAATATTTTTAAAATTTTATTTTTTAAAAAAATATTTTATTTATTTATTTGAGAGAAATACAATATGAGCAGAAAGGAGGGACAGAGAGAGAGGGAGAGGGAGAGGCAGACACGAGCAGGGAGCCCAACATGAGGCTGCATCCCAGGACTCTGAGATCATGATCCCAGCTGCAGGCAGATGCTTAACTGACTGAGCCACCCAGGCCCTCATGTAATTGATTTTTATCAAGTAGAAAAATAATCAGTGTCTTAGATGAAACTTGGTATATATGTATCAAGATGCATGATTGCTAGCAGCTAGGATGACAAATGTGCTAAAGTTGAACAGATCATGAAAATTAGCAAAATAGCCAACAAAAGTCAAGTAGGGGTGATTACCTGCAAGTATATTAATGATGACAAATTAACAATACATATGACTGGAAAAAGCCTGGCTTGGAAGAAATATGGCTGGAGATTACCTAACAGAGAGGACTGTAAAGAAAAATAAGAATCGCAAACCTAAATGTGAAATATATACGAGTTTATAACATCTAAAGTTATTAAAAGTTGCTAATTAAGTACCATTTCTGATGATTTCATCAATGAAATTAAACCAGGATTGGAAAAGGACCCTAGTCAAATGTCCAAATACCAAAATGATGGCTGAACTAGAACATGCAAAACAGCAATGTCATACTCCCTCAAAAGTTTTTTAAGGTTTACTATGCATCTTTTTCATGATATTTATTTATTTATTTATTTATTTATTTATTTATTTATTTATTTATTTTTAATTTGTTTTTTTTCATGACCGTAATTTAAATGATGATTTTTAAACAATTATTTTGAACAATTATTAGTATTAATAGAATGGACTGTAGAAAACTTAGCTCTTAAAGGTAATTGCCTGCTCCTTTTTTTTTGCCTGTTCCATTTTTAAAAACATGTTGTAGACTGACATTTATACAACCTTTTTCCATATTTCATACCTTTTCTTTACTGCATTGCAATATACTTTCACTTTATATGCCATGTTGTTGGTAGAGACTATTGGTTTTTAATGCTCTCAAGTTGAATTGTAGTGATTTGTCTTCATAAATAGGCCAGAGTCATAAAAAACAGGATTTCGTACATTTTCTAAACAACATATGACATTATATAATTAAATCTTTAGTAACATAGTGCATCAAGAATGTGACTCTAATGTGCTACAGAGTCTGCGGGTAAAACAACACAATAAACTTTCACTAAAATACATTGTGTAGTATGGCCTTACATGTCCTCCGCCCCAGTTCATTGTATGGTAAGGAGACTCGAAACGCTACTTTTGAGAGAAATCTAGACATACTTAATGTTATCCTAAATAGTATCTAAGGTTTGGAAATAGGTATCTGAAATTTGGGGAGTGTCAAAGTAGGTAGTGTCAGTGGTAACATTTATACACAGGCTTTCCACATGTCCCACCATCTAGTGCCACTCATTTCATAACAAATGATTTATATGTATAGGGTATGTTTATCATGTGCAGCTCTAATATAAGCTAGACAGGGTAGAGAATGACTAGAAGGACAATTCCTGGTGGGTTTTTTTTTTTTTTTTAGCACTTTTTGGGAGGAAATAGCTTAATAGCACACAGCAATGTTCTATTATGTCTGGTAGTCAAATCTGAAAGCAACATATAAATGCTTTGTAGATATTTGGATTTAGAAAGAACATAGATTATACCCTCATCCTAGACATTGATATATTTGGACTTGTGGTTCTCAGTTTTCATTCAATACAAACTTCTTTCAGTATCTCTTATGTATAGTCGTAAAATTCTTCCTCGCATTCCCTAGATTTTGATATGCTTCCTTTTCCTACGGTCTAGCTTGAGAAACACTAATTTAGAACATGACTTTGAAAACAGTGACTCGGTGTTTCTTTTGGGAACCACCTTGCCCTCTTTTACTTCATGTTGTTTGGTCGAGTTAATTCCAATCTAATCTAGAAAGTTAGGAGTAGCTCATGGATTTTTTTTTTTTTCTTCTTTTTAATCTCTGGCTGTAGTTCAGAGATTGATACATGAAGTAATAGGTACATAAGATTCAATTCCAAGAAGAACTTTGGCATGAACTTGTGTAAAGAGGCTCTTTTTACTTATTTATATTTTTTGTGGGATTGCTTTCTGTTAGGATAATGCAAGGCTGGAAATGTCAGTACTCACAATAGAGAGAGGTCACGCTTAGAATACAGCTCTTGCAAAATGAAGCTGTGCTAAGTGCTGGAAAGTGATGAAATACAGATCGTATTGTTTGAGCCTCTGGGTCTAACCATGCCTGAAGCTAATATTTTTTTTATCTGAAACTTTCAGTCATAGAAAATAGCAAATTAACGCCCCTCTCATTTTTCCTGTGGTTTAATGAATTGAGTTGGCTTTCTGTCCATTGCAAACAAAACATCCTAATACGGAAATGGCTCATGCATAAAGATATGCATATTCCATTTATTCATTTTTACTTATCTGTTTGTCATATATATGTGTATGTATATATATATATATATATATATATATATACACACACACACAATGCAATATAATTTTCCTTCCCTTGTTACCTCTGTTATCCACAAGCTCTCTAGCAACATGAATACTGATGATATATTCAGTAACCATAATATAAATTATTTTTGAAGCACAATTACTTTCTTCAGATTGGATGCTGACAATCATGTCCTCTTAAACCAGTGTAGTTAGCTTATTATCATGTTAACCTGTACCCTCGATATCACCATCACCGAAGCTGATGCTATTCTTTTGTACTCAGTTTATGGTTCTCCTCTTAATTCATAGTATAGCTGTGGCTTGGCTGTTTTGTTTCCTAACCCTCTCTCTTTCCAACTGAGTTTCTGTTTTTGATATGTTTTTCCATTTCCTTTCTCATATCTACCGTATCCCTTATTGCTCCTCCTTAACTTACCCCTTTGTCACAGTTGCTGCTTTTCTAATCCTCTCCCTCTCTTTTCTTTTACCATATTCCAGGCCTTAAAGTGTCTTCCAGGAGGTACATGTATGAAAGGAATCTTGTGGACTAGGGTGTTTGGATTTCTTTGTACAGTGTGCCAAGGACATAGCAGGCACCCAATACATGTTTATTGAATTAGTATAAACTTACCTTACTAAAATAGCATTCTAGAGTCCTAAGAAAATTAATGCTGTTTCAAAGCTGCCTGATTTATGCCCAGGGAGCAGATTAGACAAGGAGAGAAGTGAGCTTATTAATCTTCCCTTCAACATATAGTTAATTTTGATGATGCCTGTTAATCACTCGCGGCTGTTCAGAAGGTAGTAGCAGCCTGTCTCTCTTTTTAATGAGGTTAGGTCTTCCTACAAATGCTCTAAGAGCTAAACAATGAGACTTCAAATGTTGGTAAGCAATTGTTTATCTTTCAGCACAAGTTCCTGTACTATTTTACCCATTTTTTAAAAGTTTATGAGACCCCAGGGAGATTATTAGGAGGAAAAGGCAGCCGTACTTTCGGTGTTGTAATGTTGCTGCGCTATTTCAGATCCTCTCCCACGCTCATTGCCTGGGCTCTGCCCTTACAGAGACCTCTAATGGCCCAGTTCCTCATTTCCCTTAGTCATTATTCCCTGACTGCGCTTAAGTCCTTGCTTGTTTAGAATTTTTGTCAGTCACCTTTGTACAGTCCTTATGCCCTGGATTGCCTGTGCCTTGGACCTCTTGCCACATCTACTGTGTCTGGATCCACTCCTGGCCAGTTTATCCTTTTTTATGGATATAAATAAAACGCTATAGAATATCAATATTAGCAAGTGTTGATTTGACTTACTGTGGCCCCTAATTTACTTCTTAACTCACTGTGAATAGCAAGAGTTTTTTAACCCATCTATCAATTTCCTAGTAACAGTTTTTCTAAATTTCTAATTGGTTCAATCCTTTAATCTCATTCCACCAGCCCCAAGATTGTCAGATAATTTTACCTCGGTTCACAAAAGGATGGAGACCGCCACTTTAGTCACACCTTTGCCCATATTCCCTCTTTACCTCTCATGAGCACTTGATACCTTTCTTCCTTGCTTCCTTTTGTGTGGAAGTTGAGTCTTGTCCTTTTTTTAAGGCCAGCTACAATCCATTTGCTCCTCAAAGACCTTCCTTACTCCTTCTTTTCTTGATCCATAGCATCTGCAGTCTTTTCATCATCAAACTTTTCCGAAACCTGCAAATGTACAAAAGCCTCACCTCTCTTTCACCATTGCCAAAATTTGAGATTCAGAACTAAGAATCATTGTCACTTCATAATTATGTACTCTAGACCACTGTTTATTTAGCTTTGCTATCTTGAGTCTGTGAAACCCTATCTTTAAATTCACCTATGGGATCCTAATTGCCAAATCCAACAACTTTTTCTCTGTTTTTACTCTCTGAGCCTTTGGCTTTCTTTAGCATGTTGTCTTGTCATAAAAATTCTTTCTACCTTTGCTACAACATCCTAAGAATCTCGTTTTTTTCTTATCAACAGCCTCTGCTTGCAACTCCCCATTCCCTTGTCTACTTTATTTTCACCTTACATCTGCTTGGAGACCTAGTATACCACTGTGAGGATCATCTTTTACAAAACTGGTTTATTATGACTCTGTGCTGCTTGAAAACCAAGATAAGGTCTTAACATCACAGCCTCGCAGATAAAAGCAGCAATCTTCTTCTCTCCTGTTTTCCCTACTTACCTTATCTCACATAATCTGGCTACTACCCTATCCCACTGGGGATTCCATGCTACCTCTCAACTAATTTGCTCAATTTCCTAAAATAATTCCCATTGAATTCCTTCCTTTCAGCCAGCTAAAATTTCTATGACTGGGAAAAGATACTCTTAGAATAAGCTAACAATTTCCAAACATCTATGATGAACAGAAACATTAACTCACTCTTGCTTGCTTTGAAATATTTTCTTCCTTTGATGGGAAAGCTAATATTTATTAACTTCCAGATGACGCATCAACAAGATATTGGTCTGTGCTATTGAATATCTAAAGTGTGCTCCAACTGAGCTACATTTAGGGGTTACTTGAATTAAAAAACAGGCTCCACTCAAAAGGGCCTCAACAACTAGCCTGTGCAGTAGGGCATTAAGCCTAGTTTTAGCTAGTATCTGAAAGCTTTCACTAGTTTGAATATGGTTACTTTTTTTTAAATTAAAATATCCCTACTCTTGGGAGATAAGGAGATGTTTTATTAGTATTTTAAAATCAAGGAAAGAAATTTTTTAACCCAAATCAGTGACACTTTTGGTTCGGCATGTGAAATTTAATTATTTTCCATGAGGTATTGCTACTTATCCAATTCAAGAATATGGAAAAATCCATGTTGTGAGTTTATAATTACTTTATGACTTAGTAACTTATGATATCAAAATCATATCCATTCCTATTTAAAGACTTTCAACAAAATAATCATTTATGCTGAAAAGAAAATATATTAGGTATGTATTTACTCAATTACCTGATTGAAAACACAAACACAGAGTCCTTCAAATGAATGTTTACTCAAATACATAGTTACCCCATTTCTCCCTCTTTAATTGGCTATTATTGGTTTCAGGTGTTATGTTAAATATGTAATATTACATCATGGTTTCATGTTCATAGAGAAACAGGAACACTCACTTTGTGTGTGTGCTAGATATCAGACAGACATTTGTTATAAATGCTCCCACTAGCTTGCATACTTCAGTTTAAAATGTGTGTGCCCTGTCACTTTTGGGTTTCTCCAAAATATTGTAGAGTTTATACGTACTAGGAATGACAAGAAAAATAGATTTTTTTTCTTATAATTCAGCTACTCTTCTTTGTGAAGAATCATTATCAATTTATTTGATGACTTCAAATGATTTAAAATGCTATTTTGATACATTTCTTTTATATACAGTAAACTAGCTTTTTAAATTTTCTTGCATTCTTTAGGTTCCATAAGGGTGAGTGAAGAATACATGTTTTATGTAAAATATATAATATATGTCATATAAGTGATATAATTTGCTTTCTCTTATACTACTCTTAAGACAATTGTCAAGATTAGTTTTAAATGAACTGTCTTCCCATGGAATGGTTTAAAAATCCTAGTCTATTTCATAACAATATTTTGAGACTCTTCCTGTAATAACTCAGAAAGAAGTTTGAAAAGTGGCATCATGGGTCTTAAAGACTATGAAATCTGGGTTCTTTTTTCATACTATTTTGGGGTTGATGTTTGCCAAAGTACAAGTCGCAAAACTTTATGGTTTGGCTTCTTTACTTTCCATTGATGAAAATATATGTGCAGATCATGAGGTCACATCTGCCACAAAAATCTTCCACTGGTGTCCATTCTGAGTTTGTGAAGAATTGTCTTTGTTGTTGCGGTTGGTTTTGGAAGACATGTGAACTTTGTGTCCTTTATGATATCTGAGGTTCCAATAGTTATGCTTGCTTTATCGGCCTATGGTCCTCTGGGGTGTAAATTTGACTTTAAAGATAATTGGTGCAAGAGTGAGGTGAAGCCTTTTTGTACTGCAGAAGTGACAGGTTTGGGGATCTCTGCTTCACTAGAGGTCTGATTGCCTGCCTTGCATCCTACATAAATGCTTTTTTATTTTTAACTGAGAGTCTGTTTCCCTTGATATGGAATTCCTTTGGACAACATGTCCTCTGACCTGAACCCAAATATCATTTCTTGTATGTTAGGGATTTAATGAGGCATTTCTGGATGTCTGAAAAATCCGTAGAGCATAAAATCTTTGAAATTACTATTTCTCCTGATAGGAACATAATGTGAATACATGATTAAAAGCCTGCTCCTGTTTTTGAAATGTCTAAATACATACACAGAACAGATAAGAAAATGGCTTTCAAGGCAGATTGTCCATTCTTTCCTGTACACTTAGCCAACTCAGAAGAGAATAGCTAATACTCCCCATTCTTTTCACAGAACATGACATCCTCTGGTCAGGTGCTGCTGAACACAAAGGGCCAACGGGCTGCTAACCTGCTCTGGTTGGTTTGGTTTGGTTTCTTTTTACAGTTATACTACCAACTGGCTTACATGCTTACAACAATGTATTCCAGCTGGATTGTGTCAATTATTATTATAATTATGTAATTTACTTGATAATCTATGAGTTAATGTAGTGTGAGTGTGAGAAGAGAGTTGTTTCCATGATAACTAATGAGAACACTCTGGAAAAAACCTGATAAAGGTGAACTGCTAAAAATACTGTGTTTGCTGTCAAATTAGGTGTGAGCAAGCCAAATATAAACAATCGGAGGATAAGTTATTAAAATATAGAAATCTCTTTTTTGACAAAATTGTAAGATTCTTGCTTAAAAGACACTACTAAATAGAAGTTGTTTATAATGGTTTAATGTATGATTAATGAAAGAAGGAAAAGGGGGAATTACAATCTGCAGATCCATACATTTGTTAAAAAAAAAAAAAAAAGCCTTGTCCTACATCAAAAGGCTGAATAATGAGTGTGGTTTATTTTTCACATAAAATAAAGTATTTAAGATATTATATACTTTTTCTTTGACTTAAATACTTTTTCTCTGATTCCCTACTTTTTTCAATTATCTGACCAATCACTGTTCTAGATACCATAAGACCCTTGTGTCCTGTAAATGCTTTTGTTCAAGTAACGGTCTTCCCTGCTTATTTTAACTCAGAATCCCCAATCCAGGTAGCAAGCAGATTTTTTGCTTGGTCAAGTTCAATTTCCTTAGTTTACTGTATTCTCCTGCATGGGTCTTTTGCTACTTTTCCAGCATCTTTATCCATCTCTTTCTTATACGGCCGAAGCTAGAGCCACATCTGACTTCTGACTCTTCAGTTATCATGTCATAGACTTTTATGCTTTTGATCCTACTGTTTGGGATTCCATCAGCTTCCCATCCATCCGATCCATCTGTCTTGTCCTCTAGCAAAGTCCTACTCAAATATTCCAGCTCAAATATTCATCTCCTCTGTAAAATAATCCCTGTAGGGAACTCCCTTAATATTCTAGGAATACTGTGTTTTAGCACTTATCACTCATGTTGCAAGATGATTTTTTAATGCATTTGTTTCAGCCAGACTCTAAGCTCCTTAAAGGGAGAGAAACCATGTATTGATTGTTTCTGTATCCCCAAATCCTAGCAAATACTAGGTATTCAGTAAATGTGCGTAGAATGAAGCAACAAAGAGATCAAATTTGTTTCAAATTGAACCAACAACTAGAATCTTCAGAGACTAAGGTCTCCTTTAGAAGCTAGTGAACCCCCTTGTCTTTCCACCTTAAATTACCTCTTCTCTCTTCCTTTTACCCCATTCTTGAATTTGTCTCAACTTCTGTATCTCTCATTAATTCTAAACCTACTGTATTTTCATTTCAGCTCTCACAAATTTGTGGGTGATTGAGATTTTTAAGAAGGTGGTAAACAACTACTGACAGGGAATTCTAGAAGGAATTAAACCATCAGATGGTGGGTTTGACCACATTACATTTAAGACTCCCTCTTTCACTAATATTCTGTGAGTTATCCCTTAGCAGGTATTAGTTCCCTCACAGATTTATGGGACTCTTCTCATTACACCATATGGACAGTCATCCATTCTACGTGGTTACCATGACTCTCTTATGGAGTCTCTCTTTTATCATCTAATTAGTGACAAACAAGAGGGAGTGGGTAAAGTGCCCATTTACCATTCTACCTACCTCTTAATAAATCCTCAGCCAAGGGAAAGAGCTTTGTAGAATTGGATGTTTGTCCTGGCAGATGGCTGGCCTTGCTTACATATCTCCACGTACTACTCTCTGTTATCTAATATTAGCAGAGTGATAAACTGTGTGTGTGTGTGCATGTGTATGCACCGACATGCACACATGTTTTCTAGTTTGCATTCATAAACTAGGTGAACAGAAAAGACAGTGTACTTCCAGTGTATAAAGAAAGTAGCTGGAAGAAGCAGAGCGAGACAGACTCAGACACTAGGTCATATATTACTATCAAATATATTCAGATGGATTGGGGTGAAGATGGTCCAATGCATGTATCACTTTGACCCCTGAGCATAAAAGCTGGTATCAGCAGATTTTACTTAGGATGGGCAGTTCTCTAGGATGAGGTGGGGGCAGCAGGATCTTCACTACTCAAGCGAATGCCAATTTCTGTCACAAGTACTGTCACAAATTCAAAGATTTCTTTGTCATCAGAGAATAGTAGCTCTTTTACTGGGGGCATTTAATAGGACAAAGATCATGGAAATTACCTAGGGCCCAGTATTTTAACAGCCAATACTCAATGTCATGATGCTCTATAGAGAATTCTGCTAGTTCTGGCCAATGGATGGTCATTTCATTTCTTTGCTGATTATTTCTAAAAATATGCTATATGCTTCTACCGTGAGTGGTTAAAAACTCTGAAGTATTTATTTATTTATTTATTTTTGTGATTATACGTGGCTGATCATTTTATTTCTCTAAAGCTACTGTGTTGGGAGCAATTTGGTTTAAGATTTCAGAACAAAAAGTGGTGATTTAACCATATGACTTTCCACTGTATTTATAGAAACAAAGTTTCACTGAATAAGTTTATACAGGGCTCTGAAATTTCACCTTTCTAGTGGGAGTAGAAAATAAGCATTTTGATATAGGTTTCCTGGAAATCTGGTTAATGCTAGCATTGCAGATCATATGTAAAAGGCTGTGTGTGTGTGAGTGTGTGTGTGTCTGCGTGTGTGTGCACTCATGTGGACGTGAGAGAGAGACCCACAAATAAAAAGAAACAAAATGTAGTAGATCATCTATAAAGTCAAATAGGACACAGATTAGAAACAAACGAACACTTTCAAAACTTAATAAAAGAACCCAATTGAGGGTATGTGGGCCAGAAGCACAGCTACATCTTTTAACCACACAAAATTTCATTTCATTTCAGGTTCTTGTCAAACCAAGCTACATATATCAGACACTTGAAACAAGAACTGACATTAGTACCAGCTGTTGGATGAAGACATGCAGCAATCCTCCTGAAGTTTAGCAGTTTGCAGTGTCTGTAACCTGCACTTAGCTGTGACTGATTCAGGTTTATGTCCTTGAAATAGAGAGTGAAGCACCCTGGTAGATAAAATTAATTGATGAAATTTAGGCATGTGATTCAATTCACCCAAAAATGAGTCACATGGAAAACAGAAATTAATATATATTCATAACACAATTACCCCTTGGCTCATTGACAGCAGGGAGCAAAATAATTCTGGGATAGAGAGGAATTCAGGTTAGAACTGAGGGACTTTGCCAGTTACACAATTACCTTGTGGCCTGAAGGGGCCAGCGTCTTGCCTTAGGCAATGCCATCACTCTCAAGTATTCCAAAGGCCTAAACAATTCACTCACTTCCCTTCCTAAATTGTATGCATAGATGATAATCCAGGGGAACTGGGGAGCTCCAGATGCCCTATTATTAATATCTGACATGTAATATTTCATTCATAAAGTAATGACTTTGCTTCCTTGGACCCTCAGCAAGAAACTAAAACAAATGTGACTACACTTTATAATAAGCGACAAATCTCTTCTTGCTCCCTTTTGGTATTCATTGTGATATCATTAATCAGTGCTATACTCCTGATAATAAATCGTGATGTTCCCGAGAATGCGAAAATGCATTATTCTTCTGTTGTCCAGTATTCTGTATGCCACACTCTTAGTTAAAAACAACTAGAAGGCTCTAGGAAAAGCGTTTAGTTTAAATTCAGTTATTCAACTATTTTACTTTTGAGACCATCACGATTACCTTGGGATCTCATTAAGAACTGAAGATTGCTTTGTCATTTGTCTATTGTCCCTGGAAGGAAAATAAAATACCTTCCTTTTGATTTTGAATCTGTAGTCTAAGAATGTTTTTTTTTTTTCCGTCTATATATTATGAATATGCATGTTTGCCTGTTCTAGTATCCATTGCAGATGATGGACATAAAAAGGGAGGAAAAAATTATGTCCATTTGATCCACTTCCTAATGGGAACATTATCCATCTGTTCTTAATAGACTGTAATCAGCCCTATTTATTTTTGATTTTTTTCTAAAAGAAATTGACAAAGACAAAATAAAAGATGCATTTAGGATTCAAGAAAAATAGCTTCCTCATCATGAATCTCTACTAGATCTAATTTGTACCATGTCACAGATCACATCATGAAAGCAATATCAACAGATTAAAATAATACTTGTACAATCTGCAATCAAAACAGAAACAGTTGGCATTTGATGTCTGACATTCATGTTTTCCAAGTGTATTTTTAAAATGGAAGTAATAGTAATATCTACTTACTAAAAAAAGTAAGATGGATTTATAAAGTAAGGCTTAGGATGAGTTTTCTTTTGTATCACACCCCAGGTTCTGTTCCTATAGGAACTATATTTAACACTTGCAGCTGTTTTTTTCCCCCAATATCAGCCCCATATTTATATATTAAGTGGTTTTATATGTATATGTTCTTCTGATATGGCCCTAACACTGGTACATCATAATATTTAATTAAATAAGTATTCAGTCCTTATAGTAATGATTTTATACTGTTAACTGGATTATATACTGTTAACTGGTGTGTCAAGTGGCATAATCTACTACCTTTCTGATATTATACATTTGTTTGATAATTGCCTTTTTACATTTTCTATCTAATTTCTTTCCAGCTCTTTAATGGAACTGTGTACCCCTCTTAGTACCTTTATCCACATAGTAAAATATGTCAAATAATCTGTCATTTCTTTTTCTTTTCTTCTTCTTCTTCTTTTTTTTAACCAGAAGACTGGGAGCATTCCCGTGCTCTCTGCAGGCATAAGGTGACTTGTGCTACTCAACTGCAGCGTGTATTTACATAGACTGTGAGGTGAATGGCAGCTTCTGCCCCCATTTCAGCCAAGTTGTACAATGCCGGAACCATGATCTGCCTCAAACACTTACCTATTTGTTGGAAACTACACTGATTGTTTCCCAGGTGTGAAGCATGACTGTTGCCTTGGGTCTTCTCTTTATCATTATTGTGATACTCCTTTCATATATCTCTGTGTTTTCCTTGATTTTAGGTTTTCATTGCTCAAGATTCTCCACATCATTTTAGTGGAGCTATTTCTAAGTATGTTCCAAAAAGTGTGCAAAGGATGTAAAGCTAGCATGTTTAACGATATTTTCATTTTCTTCTCCCACTTGTTTGATAGTTTGGTTAGTTATAAAATTATAGTTTGAAATGTTTTCTCCAGAATTTTTAAGGCATTTCTCTCTGGTGATAATGAGAATTACTGTATTATGTCGTATCTCAATCTTTTGTGTATAATCTTTAAATTTTTTCTATGGAAACACTTTGTACCAAATGTTTTAGAGTATTATGATAATGTGCCCTAGTGTGGTACTTTTTCAATTTGTTGTGTTTGGTATTCATGGTCCCTTTCAATGTGACAACTAACCTTTAGTTGTGGGAAATATTATTTCTTATATAATTCCCTTCATCTTTTTTTTTTAACCTAGATCTCTTGATAGGTAAATGTTTGACTTCTTGCTCCAGACTTCTAATTTGTTTATCCTTTCTTCCTATTTTCCAACTTGCTATTTCCTTTTTTGTCCTCTTTTTGCAAAACAGACTCAATTAAATCTTTCAAAGTTTCTACCAAAACTTGTATTTCATCTCTTCTATTCTAAAATTTCCATATGCTCTTTGTCTTTTATGCCCCATTTAAAAAAACTGCACCTTTTTCTTCTTTTGGGGATGAAATAGCCTCTTTTATCTCTCAAATAATATTTTTAAAAATTTCATTACATCATCTCTGTTTTTGCCAGGTTCCTTTTATCTGCTCTCTCTTTTTCATGTTGGAGGCTTTTTTTTCAAATTTCTTTTGGCTCTTGGCAACTATTCAAATATAGGAGTGAGGACTAAAAAGCTGATGGGGAACTTTATGGTATGTGTATGGTGGAGTAGGTGTTATTTATAAAAAGTAAATTTAACACAGATTCAGAAGATTCATTGTGGGGCCCCTGAATGTCTTATTGACTTCTATTCTGATCATTTTCTCCAGAGAGTAATTCATTCTGTTGTTAGAGTGGCTGCTAGCATGATAAGAGTTTAGGTAGGAGAGAGGGATGGAAACTCATTGTACAGTACATAGAATTTAACTTTATTCTCCATTTTAGCAATAGGATTTGATTTTATTCTCCTCATCTCTGCCTTCCCCAAGTTTTTAGCCTCTCTGGTCATTTTCTTTAAAAAAAATAATTTAAATTCAATTAGCTAGCATAGAGTACATCATTAGTTTCCAATGTAGTGTTCAATAATTTATCAGTTGCATATAACACTCAGTGCTCATAACATGCCCTATTTAATACCCATCACCCAATTACCCTATCCCTTCACCCACCTCTCCTCCAGCAACCCTCAGTTTGTTTCCTATAGTAAAGAGTCTTTCATGGCTTTTCTGCCTCTCCAAGGACTTCCCCTTCAGTTGAAGCTCTCCATCTCTTTACAAAGGGAATAGTTGCCTGGTTATCTAGAGTAGGAGTCTGGGCTTGAGGAAAGGGATTGTTTGAGGGGAAGTATTGTACTATATACACTTCTGGCTTTTAGCCTACTAAGCAAATTCTATGCCTGTAGAAGCTTCCTAAGGCTCTCCAGAATTCTGCAGCATAAATTGGCTTTATCTCACTGGTGTGCCCCACTGCATATGTTGACATTTTAGTTTTCTGCACCCAATTAAGTATGTTACAACTCATTCACTTCCTTTCCACATCCCAACATTTGTTGACATATATTGCCTACTGTTTCCTCCTTTTATTTTCCTTGTGGTTTAAGACTCTTTATTATCTTATCATCATTTTTGTAAGGGCTCAGAAGGGAGTAAACATAGATACATGTGTAAAATCTGCCATGTTGCATAGGAAATTATCTAATAGAATTTTATTTATCAAAGAAATTACTGTATTGAAAATATCTGTGTGTATATATACAGAGTATTTTTACTATGCTAAAAATTTTCTGTGCTCTATTCATCCTCTCCCCTCCAAAGCCCTGGCAACCACTGATTTTTTACTATCTCCTTTTTCAGAATATTATATAGTTGGAATAATCCAGTTTGTAGCCTTTTTAGATCGGCTTCTTTCACTTAATAATATGCATTTAAGTTTCCTCCATGTCTTTTCATGGCTTAATAGCTCATTTCCTTTAAGCACTGAATAATTTTCCTTTGTCTATATGTACCTCAGTTTATTTATCCATTCACCTAATGAAAGACATTTTGGATTCTTCCAAGCTTTGACAGTTATAAACTGCTATAAATATTCATGAGTGTGTTTTTGTGTGGACATAAGTTTGCAACTCCTTTGGGGAAAAATCAAGCATATGATTAGTTTTGCAAGAAACTTCCAAATTGTCCTTGAAAATGGCTGTACCATTTCATATTCCTACCAGTGTCGTATGAGAGTTCCTGTTGCTTCACATCCTTGCCAACATTTGGCCTGTCAGTGTTCTCATAGGGTACCATGAACAGTCCTGTGAGGTGGGATGCCCAGGGGCAAGAATGACAGATATTGAATTTCATACCCACTTAGCTCAGAGACAGATTCATAGTCAAAATACTTTGATTAAAAGAAAGTAAAGAAATTTGATAATCCTTATCTATCTAGTATTGGGGGTTCTGTTTGTACCCTGTTGCTGCTTTAACAGATTACCAGAAATTTGGTGGTTTAGCACAAATTTGTTACAATTCTGAGGTCAGTAGTCCTAAAATCAAGGTGTCAACAGGGTTGCATTCCTTTGGGAGGCTCTAACAGAGGATCTGTGACCTTGCCTTTTTTAGCTTTTAGAGGCAGCCTGCACTCCTTGCTTCTGAGTCCCTTCATCTATCTTCAAAGTCAGCAGGGTAGTATCTTGAAATCTCTCTTTCTGTCTTTTTCTCTGAACGTCCATTGTCACATCTCTTCTGATTTTCCTGTCTTCCTCTTTGTCTTATATGAACCTCTGTGATTATCCTGGGACCACCTGGATAACCCAGAATAATCCCTAACTCAAGATCACATCTTGAAAGTTCCGGTTATAATGTAGGATAACATATTCACAGGTTTTGGGGGTTAGGATGTGGATGCCATTGGGGGAGATATTATTCTGCCAAACACATGAATTGAAAATATCCCATGGTAATTTGGATCAGAAGAATATTAATTCTTCTTAATATTAATTAAGAAGTTAATATTAACTCAGGGAGGACCCAAAACAGCCAAACCAGCAAATAAATAAGGATTTATAATTCACTGTTGAAATATTTTATTACTTTTTGTTATGAAATAATCTTGCGTTCATTGCAGCACATCCAACTAGTATATATTCACATATATATACATATTCACTGTTTCTTTGCATATATATGTGTGTGTGTTTATATTTCCACATCTTTGTCTCTCAAAGAGGAATGTCAATCCATGAACACAGTAATGAAATCTGATGTGTGCTTCAATCATCCTGATAGACGGCATATTTCTTTGTTGGAGATCCAGGAAATGATTGGCTTCAGGTCAAGTTCTGTATGTCTATTATTCTAAATTGTTAGTTGATTATTTCTTGTTTTATTGACTCTCTATGAATGTGAAATGTCAATTTTAACCGTCTACTTTTAATAGTTATTACTTATCTCTTATTATTCTTCTACTTATTATTTATCTTAATTGAGGAGCAGATTGTTGTTCAGATTATCACTTGACTGAATCTTAATCCCTTCTAACATGAGCCTTCTTGATATTCATGTCGTTTTATTATTCTGCCATAAGTTTTATATTTAGATTTTATTCTACAGAACATCCTTTTAGAATCTTTTAATAAAATAGAAAACAGTGCAGCCCAGGTGGCTCAGCGGTTTAGCGCTGCCTTCAGCCCAGCGTGTGATTCTGGAGACCCAGGATCGAGTCCCACATCAGGCTCCCTGCATGGAGCGTGCTTTTCCCTCTGCCTGTGTCTCTGCCTCTCTCTGTCTGTGACTCTCATGAATAAATAAATAAAATCTTTAAAAAAAATAGAAAACAATCAACTGAATGAAAAATGAGCCAACAAAGTAAAAGTATATCCCTTGAAAGACTAGCAAAATAGCTGCAATTGTGCTGAAAGAGCTGAAGAAAAAATTTTAAATAAAGTCTTTTTCTAAATAAAGCATAGGTATAAGATAGCACTTTTAAAAAGAAACAATAAAAAATAAGTAAAAAGAAACAATAAAACCAAGTTTACATGAAATTAAGGTTTTCTAGATGCATGTTTATAATTAATGGTTCTGTGGTATAATGAATTAGTAGTAGGAATCTACCATTTGAAAGGGGTACCAGGCCTGAAGAGTTTTACAAATAATTTTATTCAAAATCTCAAAAAACGTAAACCTTATCTTGAACAAACTGTTCCTTTTATTGGCTGTCTCCTTTTGTGTAGATATTAATATCAGAGATTTGAAAATAATTCAACATATCAAGGTAATTTTTTATTCAGAGCAAGATAGAACAAGTCAACACTACAACTGATGTAGGAAACAATTTTATAAATTCAATATTTGTTCATGACAAATATTTAACAGATTAGGATTAAGAGGAAACATTCTTAATCTGATAAAATTTTGCATTAAAATCATTTAAAAGTAAAAGTAATGGTGAATGAGTAGTACAATGTTACTTTGGGGACATGAAAACAACCATTTTATTTCTTCCTATTTTTGAAAATAAATGATAAGGTATATAAGAAGAAAGGTAAAAATAAAATATAGCAGCTTTATTATCAACAGGGATTCTTAGAGAACTTGATTTGCATATGCAGCCACATTGGCTTTCTAATTCTTGTCTCTTGTATTGAACTTGTTTCCCAAATGGAAGCCTTCCTTTGCCTTCCTTAATGTGAGTACTGCATATATGACCAAAAAACCCAGGATTCCAAAGGTAAGGAGTTTTGAAGAAAAGTACCCCAGAAGGAGGTGATTAGATCATGCTTCACTCCTTATCCTAAACTTGTCAGTTTGATAAAGTAGTGACAATAACCATATGGTGTTATAAACTTGGAAGCTTATGGAAATGTGAGCAGTGAGTAATACAGCTATGCCTTAATAGTTTTTAATGGGGAGCCCGGGTGGCTCAGGGGTTTAGCGCCTGCCTTCGGCCCGGGGTGTGATCCTGGAGACCCAGGATCCAGTCCCACATCAGGCTCCCTGCATGGAGCCTGCTTCTCCCTCTGCCTGTGTCTCTGCCTCTCTCTCTCTCTCTCTCTCTCTCTCTCTGTGTGTATCTCTCATGAATAAATAAATAAAATCTTTTTTAAAAAGTTTTTGTTGAAGCCAGGAACAAGGTGATGATTTCTACATTATACCCATTATTTGATATTGTACTAGAAAACCAGGACAATAGACTAGGTAATCAAAAATAAATATGGTTTAAGGAAATGAAAGAAAGACACAAAGGTAACATGCAAAATTAAGAAAAATAGATAAGAAATTTGAAGCATTAAGAGAATTCCATAAAGTTGCTGGATATAATATCAACATTGAAAAACAATAGAAGAAAATTGTAAAAAGGGATAAAAGAAAACTTGAAAACTGGGGAAATGTGTTAAAATTATTAATGTGAATATATATAAAGGTTATAGTTTTCCTTCAAATCATTCTGTACATTAAATGCAGTACCAATTACTTTCCAAAAATTCTTTTTTTCTGTGTAAATTTATAAACTGACTTAAAATATCTATGGAAGAGTATTGGTCCAATAATAGTTCAATAAAGAAATCATGGAATTCATGGGAATTTGATGTATTTGATATTAAATAAGGGAAGAGAGGCATATTATTCAATAAGTGGTGTTAACACAATTGATTTTCATGTGAAAAAGAAACATTACTATATGAAAAATGAATTATATAAGTTATAGAACTAAGGTAAAACAAAATTTAAGACAGAATATTGTGGATGGATCTTTTTATGCTTTTTTGTAGGAAAATATTTATTAAACAAGACATTAAAAATATCAAACATCAATGGAAAATTGGTATGTCTATTTCAAAATTTTAATATTCTGTGAGTATATTTCAACATATATGACAAAAGATTACCATTAAAGTTTTATGGGTTTTCATGGGCCCCTGAGTCCCTTGAAAATTATACAAAATTGCAAAATTATATTCACAGGCATCCATAGAGACTGTTTTATCAGTCTATAAAATGAGTGTATGACCGCTCAAATTAATTATAAGCACCACTGTTTTAGGTAATCTGTGGTAAACTATGCACATATACATATACACTCAGGAGAGCAGGAGAGTGCTCTTTATTCTATTTGTTCCCTGAATTCTAACATTTTTTGGCATTTGTCTAGACTCTTCCACTGGCCCTTAGTTTTCAGACCAAATGCCGTCCTTTTTAGAAAAAAATTGATTGGCATTTTAAAGGTGTACCTGTTAATAATAGTCTTAGGAAAGACATCTGTTTCCCTCAGTTTTGCAATAGAGCTATGGTGAGGTCCTTCTTTCTGAGAACCAGAAATTAGGAGCAGATATATCAGCTATGTCTGATAGCTATACTCAAGCTATAGCTTGGGTGCTAAATTCAAATTTTTCATGAAATAAAAAAACAATAAATACTTTTTTAGTATAAGTATATCCTATGAAATATTTTAAACATACTTCTAAAAATTTGTGGCTTATGTGAAATTCAAATTTAACTGGTATGATATATTTAGCAACTCTTCTCTGATGTGAAGTTCCTCACCATTGCCCACTCCTAAGTAAACTTGGATAAGACCAAGGTATCCATTCTATACAACATGAATAAGGATTTTATGAATATTACTGTCTGGCCCAGAAAATGATTCAGCTCTGGACTCCTAACATTCAATATATTGCAGAAGACCAAAACCATTCATCATTCATTAAGTTTATCTTCCCAGATGATTAAAAAACAAAACAGAACATGATTTAGTTCACCAAGATTACCAAAAGTATTCAAATCATTTAGAACTATAATTTGCATCAAGTTTCTAAAACACCAAGAATCCTAGATTTACAGATTCTCTTTGAGAATGTTTCTTCTCTCAGCTTTATCCCTTATCTCCCACACATGCCCACTGTTATTATCTCCAAGTCTTTTGTTTGGCTTTCAAGTTTTACGTTCTAAATACGTCTTAGGTGTGTGTTATGCAGAAAATCAGGAGACTAATACATAAAAGCAAGGCTTAGAAAACTCTAGTCAAAATGAAGAATTTAACCATGGGATACCTTTTGAGTACATGAAATTTAAGGTTCCTTTTAAATCTATGATCTCTGATCCATAGGTTTTAAAACAGTGACTCAAATTATACTTAATGTGATTAAATTATTTTGGTAGTCTTGGTGCTCTGTAGCATGATTTCATCTTTTCAAACCGTCCATGTAGATAAATTTATGAATAATGAATAACGACATATTTGAACTTAATTACTGTAGGAGGTCAGGGTAAGTGTGTTTTCTGGGACAGCAGGAAATATGAATAATATAATGACTTAAGGTGAATTGTAGGAATTGTCATTTTGCAGTTCCAAGAATAAATTTAAGGAAAGATGTTGGGGTAGGCAGGAATAATGGCTCCTCTATGATGCTTGTATTCTAACACACAGAACCTATAAATATGTTACATTATATAGCAACGGGGAATTAAGGGTACAGATGAAATTCAAGTTCATTAAAGTTCACCTTAAAATAAAGAGGTTACTTTGAATTATTCATTGGGCTGAATATGATCACAGGAATTCCTCAAACTGTAAGAGGGAAGCAGAAGAGGAATCATAGGAGATTTAAAGATTCTATTCCGGTTCTTTTGGAGATGGAGAAAGGGGATCAGCCAAGGAGTGCAGGCAGCTTGTTGGAGCTAGAAAAGTGAAGGAAAGGATTCTCCCCTAGAGCCTCCAGAAGAATGCAGCCCTGTTAGTATCTTGGTGTTGTTATCTTTTGGGACTTCCGACCTTCACAATTCAAAGATAATAAATTTGTGTTGGTTTAAGCCACTACGTTTCTGCTAATTTTCCACAGCAGTGATAGGAAACCAATATAAATATATAACTTATATGACACAAAAGATTTTCGATTCCAGGCTAAAGTTTTTCTCTTCTAAGATAGTGCATTGGATTGGTATATTTTAGTTTTTAGCCATCATTTATTGGGCTTATTCTATGTGAGTACTTTGCTAACATGCTTTACATATTTACTTCATTTTATCCTCAACCAATTAGGTCAATTTTTATCATATTCTCTTCATGGATAAGGAGACTGAGCTTCAAAGAGATGTATTAATGTGCCCATCTTTGAAAAGCAAAATAGATCTATCTGAATTTAAAAGCTCTTAAGTATTATATTTCATCTTCCTTAGTGGAAGTAGCTAATGTGTGATATGCTAGTTAAATTTTGGGGGAGGGAAAGGATAAACAGTTCTCAAGGGTAGAAAGATTAAGGAAGATAATGGAAGAACTTAGGTTAAGAGGAAAGTTTGCCTATATTATTTATAATATAATCTGGGTAGATTTCTGAAGAGACATTTTACGTGTTGTTTGGTGTGCTAGTACTGAAAGAGATGTATTTTACATGGGTTGAGAGTTGTGACTTTTCTTGCTTCATGCTAATGTTGGCATTTTGTTATACATTTAAAACGAGATTTTGATATTAATTCAAATTGTGACCTTAACTAATATTGGTTGTACTTTTGGTCCTGATAAAAATATGAGTCATGAGCATGACACTGGATGTAAGATGGCTGAAAGAGAAATTGAATGATTTAAGCCGTTCACAAGAGTAGCATCATTTTGGCCTAAATGAAACAAAACTTACTTTTTGCCCAACCTTAACTATATATCAGGGTTTGCTAATGGAACCAAAGATGTGGGAGAGAGTGCTTTACCAGTTAATTCTAAAATGCTCCGATACTATTTTTCCTCCTTTGTTTTATTCCATTTAGCTTTATTTTAAAAACAATCCGGAGCCATGAACAGAATGTCGTCTGTTTTATTCTTTGCCTTATTTTCTGTCTGAATGCAGTCACTGCTGGGCATTTGTCTCAACAACTCTTTATTCTCAGAGAACAGAGTGGACTGACCGTTAAGATAAATAAATGCATGCAGTATTTGGATAAACTTTATATTACTTATAACTGATATTTCAGAAGGTGCTCAGATTCTGGGGGGAAAAAAGGAATTGACTGAAAACTAAGATAGCAGTTAAATTGCTCCGATAGGCACATTTTTCTTTTCTTTTTATTACTTGAGTATTGTGATAGTTTACTTTTCTTTCTTGTATCAAAAGTGATGTCTTGCGTCAACTTTTCGTTTTGCAATTGTGAGGCCCAAATGTGTTTCTGCTATTTCTGTGAAAGAAACTCTGACCCGATCTGGCTGATGCAAAGAGACTTACCCTTACTGAGAAGTCCTACAGTACAGCTCTCTTCCTGGGCTGAAACATTATCATTAGAATGGACTTTCTCCCATCTTTAAGCTCTGCTTTCCACTGACTTTGTTGGCTTTAATCCTGTGGGAGCCTCAAATTCCTATCAGCACAAAATCAGTTTCAGGAGAAAGAGAGCTTGCTTTCTAGGTTTGAAATCTCTTGACATAACTGGTTTAATATGGATCTTGTGCCCTCCCTGAACCAGTCCTGTTGTTGAGCAGTGGACAATCCTAAGTAGCTAAGCATAGTTATGCATTTCTTTTGTGGGAATAGATTCAGCCTCATTAGATCCAAGTAAATGAGAGTAGTGGCGTCCTTACCGTAGAAGGAGGGGTTGGATGCTAGATTGCAAAACCAACAAATAATCATGAGGTCTTGACTTTTCTTGACCCTGCCTTAAAACCAAAGGGTGAGGAAAACAGTCACACTTGATTATTTTGCCAAATGGCCACTGTGCCTTCTCTTTGCCTTGTTAAGATGGGTTGAGTTTAGTGTTTCCTTTGAGGATTGTGGAAGTGACTTGACCTTTGCAAGAATAAAAGTAACACCACTGACATCAGCTCAAATGAAACTAGTTCTCCACAGTCAAGTGAAAAGTTGCTGAACAGTGCCTATTCTAAAAGCAGATTACAATGAAAGATGACACACAGAAGAATTAAAGTAGCTGTTAATTTTAGATTCTTGCTAGTTTTAGTTACAAGAAAGAATTTAATTAACTTCAGTTTAGGTAGATAGCAGAGGAGAACATCTGCTTTCTTGATCTGGAGGGAGTTAAAATCAAAGTTTTGAGCCATTAAAATAGAAGGATTGGGAATCCTGATTGAACTTTATAGCAGATGAACGAGTACAAGATTATAAGTTTCCTAAAGTTACGTAGATAACTAGCTCAAGTTTTTTTAGACTGGTTTAATGGCAGAATGGGTTTATTATTAATTAGGTAAAATTAATTGGGTTCCGCTTTCTATGTAAGTACCATGTCATTTAAAATTATGAGAAACTTTCTTAGAAAAAGATTTGGAGGAAATCAAGTTTGATAACTTGGATGACCATGTATATTTACTTACTGAAGTGAACTTTTAATCAATTTGTTTTAAATGACAATGCAGTTGGGATCCAAGGAAATGAATCTCGTTTACCACTCAAATTATCCAACTAATTGAAGTCAAATGAGTAAGACTTACATACTGCCTTTGGTGCTCTGCTGTGTATAGCTTTCTGGTTTGATTTCTAATCCGGAGAATTCATTGATGTGGCAATATGATGTGCTGAGAGCTCAGCTAGCTAACAGAAAAATGGTACACAATGTATAAGAGACTCCTCTGAAATCCGGTTCAATGAAAGATAGTGTTTAGGGCTTCCTGAATGAATTACAGCCTGGTAAGATACTGCTATAAAAGCAGCGAAACCATTAGCATAGACAGTAGAGATGCTAGGCTGGAATGCTTTTATATGCCAATTTAATGTTTGTGATTATGCTGCACAGATTCAGTCCTTCATAAACTCATTTCTATGGCAACAGAGAAATGTTGAAAGCCCATAGCATATAACTAAGACTTTTGAAAATTCTGACTAATCTAAAGGAATATGTTATCTTCTTTTAATGCACAAATTTTGAGAAATTGAAAATTACTGAATAACACATGAAGCAGAAGATCTGACATCTTATAGTTAAGCCTACTGAAAGCCTTATTTGATAGCTTATTAAATGCAGCTGGTATATTTAAAAGTAAGACTAGAGGGGCAAAGAAAGAGTTGAGTCTGTAAAATGCTTTAGTCCAAATAAACCTTTAACACTTTGGTGATAGTGAGAAAATGCGGCCAATCTTCCTGCAGCAGTTTACTTTTAGGATTCCTTTACAGTTTGGGAATGGGATATTGTGAGATGCAGCACAGAGATTTCAATAACAAATAAATAAACGGAAGATAACCCATGGAAACTTTTAATAATCTGATAGCCTTGTAAACGCTTTCTTCAGAAATTAACTTTGGGGACTTTGACATTTATTTTCTTATAACAAGGGTGAATCGATTATTGAATGGTTGAAAGCACACAATGCATATTGATCTGTTC
This sequence comes from Canis lupus baileyi, assembly GCF_048164855.1. NCBI lineage: Eukaryota > Metazoa > Chordata > Mammalia > Carnivora > Canidae > Canis > Canis lupus. The sequence continues at coordinate 8,625,983 of NC_132839.1, read as the reverse complement.
ATGCATAGCCACTTTCTCCCAGCAGGCACCTTGCTGCCTGCAACATATTTTTAAATAGGATTACTACTCATTAAATTACAATGACCTGAAGCAATGGTCAACGAAAATGAAATTGCCTCGGTTCATCATGGTTTGGAGCATTGCCATGGACATTCAGTGGCTTGCTTTCCCTGGTGGAAGTCGACCTGGAGAATATACATGGATGACTGCTTCGATGTCTAGAATTTAGCTAAGCAAAACCTCAAATTTTGTACCCATGACCAAAACTGAAATATGACCAGAGTGTTACATCTTAATGACAACTTGTTTTATGGAATCTGTATTAAGCAATATATATTTTTAATCAGATATCTGATATTTTGTGTAGCAGTTTACTGGCTACTGATGCAAGAGATTACAGTTTAATTTTAGTCAATAGCAGAATGCTGATGAGTACAAAAACCTCCTTTCTTGCTGTGAAAATAAAGCATGTTTTGTAATATAGACTATACAAGGCAATCTTTAAAAAAAAAAAAGCAAAGTAATTGTCCTCCTTGATTTTATAAGCTAAGGGGAATTTTTTCCTTTTCCTTTTTTTTTTTTTAATGGCAGAGAAAATATATAGGAATCACTTTAAAACAGTGTTCCAAGATATTAACGGAGGCATCTAGATTAGATGATCATAAGTGGGTAGGAAGAGGTATAATGTGGACACATTAACATTTTTCCAAAAGTCATGTATTATTCACATAGTAATTCTTGACCATTGAGGATAAAAGGCCATGAGTGCCTTACTACTCTCTTCTTGCTTATATTTTATTATTCCATGATTTAGATTGTATTTTGACAATTTTGACATGACAATCTAATAATTTCCACTTTCTTAACTCACTTGCTGATACATGAGCACTTGTATTCGTATATGTTTCATATTTTTCTTTGAGAGATGCAGAACCTAGGTTATGATAAAAATTTGAGGGTCCAAAGCCCTTATTCATATATCTTATAACTCTGTATCTATCAGTCCTGCCCATTATATACCTTTATACATTGAGAATTTGTTATTGGTAGAAAGACCATGTAATCTCGCCATTTTCTTGGAGAAATTGGGGCCCAGTCAAAAAAGCTCTTGTGATAAAGTGTCAGGACTGTAAAGTCAATTTTTAAAATTTCATGTAATATAGCTACTGTTATACTTAGAGGAGCACATTTAGTTCCACATCTTTCTCTCTCAAGTTCCAGTTAATTGATGAATTATTGAACACTACATCTGAAACTAACGATGTACTATGTGTTGGTTAATTGAATTTAAATGAAAAAAAATAAAGTTCCAGTTATTGCTATATATCTGTATTTTAATGTGACTCTGACTCCTCTGTCTACTTGAACTACTGTAACTCTGGAAACTCAGGGACTTCACTATGGAGTTAGGTCTCTGGGGCTTGGGGCTGGGATAGCTATGAGCTTAGAGTTCCTTGATGGCACTCTAGTGACCCTACTATCCAGGCATGGTCTTAATGTTTACATGCTGTTTCTGTATTCATACTATTTTTTTACATGCAGAGTGAACTTCGCATTTTTCTGGGGTGTCTATAATAGGACCTGTAGTACCTCACTGACCTGTATGAAGTGACAACCTCTCTCAAACAATGTCTCCAGCATTCCCTCTTGTGTTACTTTGCTTTGCTTTCCTCTATAGCACTTCTCATCTGACATACTATACATCTAACTATATGTTTATTTATTATAGTTTTCCTTCCATTTGTTTGCTGTGTTTACTGTGGTTTCTCCTGTCCCTGAATATAAATGCTAAGTAAATATTAGTTGAGTGATTGACTAAATGTTTGGAAGTCTGAGTTTTGAGGGTTAAGGGCCTAATCACAGTCTCATCATTACTATTTGAACATTCATTGACAATGAGATTCATGGGTCCTTGAGGAAGATGTAAAACGGAGAGACCAAATTGCATTCCTGATGTTTATAAAAATATTATAATTATTTTAGCTTAACATTTTCATGTTTTACTTATTGGCACCTTCTGATAATTTAGATCTGCATAAATTGATATTATCTATGTTCCAAAGAAACAAGAAAAAGTGGAAGGGTGAGAACTGATTTCTATCTAAGAATGATGTCCTTTTGAAGAGTTATATTAGGTAACATAAGTAAGAAGTTTCTATGGATAGCTTTTGATGCATTCCTGGTGCTGAACTATGCTGTTCACTTTTATTGTTCAAAGTGTAACTCCGGTTTGGACGTAAATATAAGTGGATTATGACCTTGATAATGTAATGTTTGGAAAACATAGCAGTTCTTTCACCATAAATCCCAGGAGAAGCTAAGCTCCTGGTGGTGGGTCCTATGTAGCCTTTCTGTTGTAGAAATAAATAACATGACCACTTATGAGAAAGAACTATCACCACAAAAGAGAAATCATTGCTCAATCAGGGTGAATTTAAGGGTGGAAATTTAAAATGCAACAAAAAATGTCAGCTGTTTAGGAATAATTGGTCAAATGGAACATTCAGTCTCACTTGAATGATTTTAGATTATGAGTCATGATTTCTTCTCAAAAGTTAAGTATTGCAAACCCCTGTGAATTTTAAAGTCTAGTAAATAAACCAAAAAGAAAAAAAAAAAAAGGAAAACTAAGCTGGTTGGAGTATAAAAAGATGTTAACAAATGAAAGTTCACTCGGGGATATGAGCAGATGTAAAGTTCCAGAAAATATCTGGAATTGATGATTTTTTTCTTAATGTTGCTCATCATTTCCTTCTAGAGATTATGCTGCTTCCCTTCTTAGAATTCTTCTCTCCCTGATTCTATTATCCAAATCTTACCCATAATGAGGGTTTTCTTCTCCAGGAAACTTACCCTGTCAGAATTTACAGAAGAAGTAAGTCTCTTTTATGAAATCTGGGAGACTTTGTATTTAGATATAGTATTTCTAAAGTTTAGTTCTTTGATTCTTCAATAGGATTTTCGGTAACCAGGGGGCAAAGACCACAGTGGTTTTGCTTCTTTGTCCTTTTTCTCCTTCTCCTTTGCTTCTCCTTTTTATTCTCCTTCCTTTATTTCATTTGACTGCTGGCCAATTGCTAGAGTTGAATGTGTTTTCTATTTCAAGGTGCTTGATATAATTTGGAGAACGTGTTGTCCAGTCGAAGGGTTTGGAGTCAAACAGGCGTGGCTTCTAATGAATACTCTGATGACGATCAAGTAGCTTCTTTGACCTCTGGCTAGTTTTTTCTCTTTATTTTTAAGTGACTGCTTTAAAATGTTATGACTGTTAATATCATTGTGAAATTAAAGTAGATAATGTATGCAACCTGTTTGACATATAGAATATACTTGAACATGTCCTCTCTCCTCTCACCTTTATTTTACTCATTTGACTTTGTGATGATCCTAATTTTTTGTTTGGGTAGTGAAAACTTACGTGGCAATTCTAAATGAAGATATTATTTCAGATAACTGTGGTGCTACTTTGAGGCGTTTGGGAAAGTGGAAGATAAATAGAATTATTTTTTTAAAAAAATTATTTAGTGAAGTGAATGGTCATTTTGGTGCTATAAATATTGTTCTTTCATTTCAGTTTTCTAACTTCTCTTCCTCTCTTCTTCCTTCCCTTCCTTCCTGCCTGCTTCTCCCCCTCCCAAAGCATAACTCCTATATCCAGAGATAAAAAGCAATTTAAAAACTTCAATATAGTGGTTATAAAGTAGATATGGGCATATATTCATTTTATAACACCTCAGACAAAAAAAAAAGGTATTTCGGGATCCCTGGGTGGCGCAGCGGTTTGGTACCTGCCTTTGGCCCAGGGCGGATCCTGGAGACCCGGGATCGAATCCCATGTCGGGCTCCCGGTGCATGGAGCCTGCTTCTCTCTCTGCCTTTCTCTCTCTCTGTGTGATTATCATAAAAAGTTAAAAAAATATTAAAAAAGCATAAAAAAAAGGTATTTCATTACTTCAGTCCTTAGTTTGACAAACAGAAGCAGTATACACATAATACATTCTTTCCATTGACAAAGTATATTCTCTAGAAACTCACAATTGTGAATTTGAAACTGTACAGGACTCTGATTAGGCATATCTTGCTGTCATTAGAAATTTTTAATCTGGGGATCCCTGGGTGGCGCAGCGGTTTGGCGCCTGCCCTTGGCCCAGGGCGCGATCCTGGAGACCAGGGATCGAATCCCACGTCGGGCTCCCGGTGCATGGAGCCTGCTTCTCCCTCTGCCTATGTCTCTGCCTCTCTCTCTTTCTCTCTCTGTGACTATCATAAATAAATAAAAATTTAAAAAAAATTTAAAAAAAAAAAAAAAGAAATTTTTAATCTAATTCTGGTGGTTCAACTTGACATTTCTTCCCTACCTTTCCCACTGATGATTTACATTTCTGATGATATATAAAATTAACTGCATTTTCCTAAACTTAATCTCATTTTATATCTTGTCTACATTTCTTTTTACTCAGGTCCATTTGTCTAGCTTTTCTGTCCTTACTGAAATTTGCAACACCATCCAATTTATTGTGAACTGAACATTTCATTTCATAACCTTTCTTCCAAACCATTACTGATCATGTTAAGTAAGACATTCATTTTCTATCCTTTAGTCACTTCTTCAGTGGGCTCTGTTTTCATTATTATTTACCTTTATTTGTAGCCCTTAAAATAGTTTTTATTCTCTATTATAATGTTTTTAAGGGGGCCATTTTAAATTTTGGAATAAAATTTTATGATACACAAAATGTTACCAGAACTGGAATACTTTATGTCTATGGTACTTTATTTCCCTCCCTCTCTCTCTCTCAATCTCTCTCTCTCTCTCTCTCTCTCTATATATATATATATATATATATGTGTGTATATATATATACACACACACACATGCATATGTATATTATATATAATATAAAATTTATATGGCTCATATAAATAAATTTAATATAAATATATTAAAATGTGAAGAAATTTACTCACTCCCAAATATAAATATATATTAATACATAAATATATATTAAATTATATAATAATATATAATTATATATATTAAATTAAAATGTGAAGAAATCACATTTTTTTTTATAATGGACCAGTGTTGCTTCTTTTTACTTTTAATAAATTTTTAGTATCTTTTCAGTTTTTTAAAAATATTTATTTATGAGAGAGAGAGAGAGAGAGAGAGAGAGAGAGAGGGCATGAGCCAGGGTGGGAGGGGTGGAGGGAGAGGGACAAGCAGACTTGCCGCTGAGCAGGGAGCCCTAAGTAGGGCTCAGTTCAAGGACTTTGAGATCATGACAGGACCTGAAGCAGGTGCTTAACCAACTGAGCCCCTAGTATCTTTGAGTTTTTATCTTGCTTTTTATTTGCTCATTCCAGAATGGAAAAGTTTTGTGTAGTAGAAAGTATGAATGGGATTAGCCTGGCTATTTGCTTTATTTCACTTTTGAGCAATATGTTTAATACCATCTTTCTTGAGAAAAATTTATTTGGTTGATTTTTATAATAACTACTTTAGCATAAGAGATAAATCCCTATACTTTGGGGACCCTAAAGTAACCTTGTGTAATTTAGAAACAGTTTTTCTAATTTCTGAACTTTTTGTAACTTTGATGATAACATTTACTTCTAAACTTTTCTCATATTCATATAAATAAGTTTGTGTTTACTATTGATCTCATGACCTAATTTTTCTCTCTGAGCCATTTTTTTCTTTTTGTCTGAGAAAGAAGATGCATTTTCAAAATACCTAAAGACTAGGTTAGATTAAAAAAAAATATTTCCAGCATTAAAGTTTTAGTTGCACCTGCAGTCACTTATTTTGACTAACCATTGGAATAATTTTGCCTAAAACAGCTCCTTTTTATTACTTTCGTACTGGCACTTAAGAAAAATACATGTGCTGCCATCTGAAACTGGCATCCTTCCCTCAGCCTTAATGTATTCACTTAGGAGTAGTTGTAAAATTCCAACTTAAAGTACTTTGGGGTCTGCTTCCTATTCTAACAAGCTCTGCTGGAAAAAAAAAATATCTGGGAGGGGTGCACACCCAGGAATAATTTAAATATAAATATGGGAACTAATGTTAGTCTCACTCTATGAATATATTTATCATTTTAATTGCTGCAATAGGGATCCTAATTACTGTTTGTCCTTACCGTTATTAATTATAATTTTTATTTGGTTTCTTTTGATACCAATGAAAGGAAATGTTTTCTAAGAAGTAAAACTCTTGTAGGATAGTGTGATCTTTAACAATATAAAGAAGTATTCAAAATAAATACATAAAGAACTATTCAGGCAGATTTACAATCAGAGATTAGTTTGAATTTCTTAAATCTTTGATGTAAATGGGCACTTGACTATATATTTAAAATTTTAAAAAGATTTTGGGTATGGTTGACACACAATGTTACATTAGTTGCAGGTGTACAACATAGTGAACACCTAACTATATTTAATAGAGCTTCTAAGTTTACTGCTCCAGGCTAGTCTTATTCAAAATTTAACATTAAACCTAGTTTTCCTTAAGGCTTCTAACCTCTATTTAGCTCATTCTTTTTGAATGTGCAAGAACTTAGTAATCAGGTATTAGGGATATTTATTTATTGTATCCAGTAGATCTGGCAAAGACTCTAAATGGTTCCAAAATTTTTCTTTCTGCAAGAATAAAACTTCCCTGTGCTATGTTTCTTTGATTCATTGAACCTAGCTATAATAGGTTGTATTAAATTATGTGATCTAATTTATGTTAATGTAAACTAGCCAATATGTTGTAAACCTCTTCCCAAATAGTTTTCCCTCTATCTTATCAATAGGAAGAATTTTAGAAAGTGCAGCTTAACAATAGAAGAGGTAAATTTGGTCATGTTGATGTATATTGCATCTCCCACACCATAAGGCATTTTTATTTGCCTATTTTTCCCACAAGTAAAATCAGTTTTGTTGAGTTGACTTCAGCGTTAGGGGCTCATCTGGGTTAACTGAACCTGATCATGTTTATCTCATGAGATTTTAATTGGTTTGATATAAGTATGATGCATTATGCATTCAGCCCCAAATTAGTGATAATCTATCTATGGGATACAATATAGTTATTGATTGCATTTATCACATTTTAATATACTAGCAATGCAGTTTTTCTAAAATTTTAAACTTTAATATGTTTTTGACTAGATTATCATTTACATGGCTCAATCGTTCAAAAACTGTAAAATGATAGTAAAAGTTTCCCTAAAACAAATGTTTCTCAGCCACCTGATTTTTCTTCATATAGGCAACCACAGTTATCTCTTTATTTATATCTTTATGAAAATACTGTATGTATATGTAAGCAAGTACATACATACAAACACATCTTTATCTGTTTTTAAACCAAATGGCCAAATATTATAATCATACATATCAGATATCATTATTTCACATTAGTACAGAAAGATGTTAGTTATCCCTTTACTATGGATGCAATATATAGATATACCATAGTTTATTTAACTAGTCCCCTATAATAGATATTTAGTTTTTTTTCCCCAAACTTACTCTAGTTAAAACAGTCATACATTGGATAACCTTGTACATAAGTTATTTGTACCCATCTGTGTTGAATTATATTTGAATTAGTTGAATTAATAACACTTGACCCTGATTTAATATTTGGTGCCTTGCCTTATTCAGTTTTTGCAAGTTCAGTTTTCCTTTTATTGGGTTAAATTCATAAGCATTTCCAATTAAAACATTTCTTGTCACTGAAAATGAAAGAATGTTAGACGTTTTTTTAAAATTACCTTTTAAAGAATGAAGCATGAGATGGTTGATTTCATTAAGTTAAAGAAAAAGGACAACCCATGCGACATTGGGTTTTACTTATTTGACTAGTATAGCATGAGAATATTAGAACTAAAAGGATTTCTAGGATGCTTTTCTGTAGTAAGCCAAAGAATCAATGAAGGGGGATAAAGCTGCTTTTCTTATTTCTAACACCAATTACGATATGAATTTGAATCTGGATATGGCAAAGGTTTTGGTTTTCTTGCTTCCCAGGCTTGGTGTTTACTATGAGAAAGAAAACAGGCACTCATTTGAGGCTGATTACATTATGGATACAGGGGCAAAATCATAACATCTCTCTTCCTATAATCACATTTTCACCTCCTCATGCAGTGCACACCTGTGCCTTGTTGGCAGTTGTACTCAATGGGAAGTCACACATCACATAGCTCCAGTAAGAGAGGAAATTAGTTTCTTGCAATATGTGTCCTTTCAGATGACACTGGGTGTTTCTTACTGAAGATCTGTGAACTAAATAAATAAAAAGTCAGAAGAGAAACTTTGAACAGAATTCAGTGCAAAGAGCTTCTGGTATGATGGGTACAGATCTCCATGCCATGGGTAATGGAATCATAATGACTTTAGTAAATGCTCATGTCTCAGTTTATTTAAAATTTAATAGCAATTCAAGGAAGAAAGCTTTAGAATAGAATTATGTATACCAAATCTGCACTTTGCATGAATTTTCAGACTGGCTCAGCTGAACAATTAGGATGTGGCAATGCATTCATTTGCCATATGAGTTCAACATTGTCTTTGTCTACCCCACCCCCTGCCCAGCCCTCACTGGAAATATTTTGCAGCTGTGTGACTTTCATATGGTAAGACTCTGTCTGAATTTCTCTTGTAAAGCCAAGATAGTTCTTGGAACTTTCACGTTGCTGGATACTTTTCAGCTTCCCAAATATTTAATCTTTTCATTTTGGTCTTATTACTATTAGCTACTTTCAAGCTTTCTCTCTTATCTATGACTTTATTTTACATATTTTACGACTGGACTGTGACCTCCTTGGGTATATTTTGCTACTTCCTTAATACAATTACTCTCTGTATATAAAGGAAAATTACTGCATTTATATTTAATTTGTCAAGTTGGATTACTCAACGAGCAGAGATCATATATGATTAGAGCAAAAACAAAGAAGGAAAATTATTCAAGACTTTATTTGAACTCACGTGTTTATTTTACAATAAACATAAGTAATTATATTCAGAAAAATCAAGATTTTGATGGAATTTCTTAAATTCATATTTTATGACTTAGTGTTGTTTTATTTAGAATTAGGCCCAAGAGACCATCAGGTCTCTTGTGATCCTTAGGATCTTTAATAATTTTAATCTGATCCTACTCATGCATTCTTCCAACCATTATTTTCTCTTCTTCCCAAGTTCCCAGATATTAGAAAAGAGAAAAGCTATTTTTTTTCCTTTCAGTTGTCTCCCTCATCCTTTTTTATGGGTAGGCTATTGTGTCTACAGAGCAAAAATAGTCATAGTTCTAAAATCTTGATCTATTTTATGTGTTAGCAATGATGGCACATAAGCCAAATCCAGTTTGCCACCAATGTCTGTATGGCGTACCTGCTTAGAAGGTGTAAAAGTGCTTTTACACTTTTTAAATGGTTGGAAGAAAACGAAAAGACGAATAGTATTTCCTGATAAATTAAAATTATATGGAATTGGGAGACCTGTACTTCCAGGAAGATGAAGTAAATAAACTTCTATGTATTCCTCTTCCAAGGTAAATCTAAAAACATTACATATGAAACAAACAAAAAGACCCTGAGAAATAGAAAAAGGATAGACCAGTTAGAGTCCTCAGGACCCAAACAATAACACTATGGTATTATGAAGAGTTTCCTTAGTTTTCTTTTTGCCTCATACAGGGTACACTTGGAGCCGAAAGAACCAGAAGCCTGGAAATGTCAATGGTCACATAACAACAAAAGCTTCTTCTTTCTAGCCAAACGCTGGGAAAGAGACAGCATAGGAAGACAAAATTTTCTGACAATAACCACTATACTTCAGCCAAACACCACAGAAAAGATTAGTCCAATTCCCAAGTCTTCTGGCAAAGACTGAGTATGAAATCCTTGCAAAGCTGTAATGAGGCATTCTGACCCCCCTGGGTTTTCTATCAGGGTCCATGTAGTGGGTCCCTACTTCCATCTCTATAGCATCTGTGGAAGATGTGGAGAGCCTAGATTCATATCTAGTAATAATGAGATGGGTCTTCTCCTTCTCACTGTGGTAGTGTCAGAGGAAGCCTAGTGGGGATTCAGAACTTTCACCAGTGCTCAATTGTAATGAGGTTCCCCTTTACCATCCCATGGTGTCAGTGGAGGTACTCCTGTGATCCCAGGAAGAATAGTATTAGTGGAGGCCTAGTGGGGAACTAGAACTCCCACCCTGCCAGCAGGATCAAGGAGCCCTTTCTGCCCTTGAGAGTCAGTGCATGTTAAGTGGAGAATCTAGATTTCTCCCCTCACTTTTAAGTAATGAAGTGGTAATACTCCACATTTTTTCCTTTGGAACAGTGTCAGAAAAAAAAAGCTAAAAATAGAGGGCTTGAAGAGCGCCCAGAATCTCATAACATAATACTGAAAAATGTCCTGTTTCCGTTTGAAAAATCTTAAATGAAAAAAAAATCATTAGATACCAATATCAATAGGACAAAAATCTTAGAATTATCTGACAAAGATTTTTTAAAGCAGTCATCATAAAAATGCTTTGATGAGTGGTTACACAGTTGAAATAAATGGAGAAACAGTAAGTCTCAACAAAGAAATAGAAATTCTCATCAAAGAAATAGAAGATATGAAGAACTAAAAGGTAATTTTAGGATTAAAATACAATAACTGACATAAAAAACTCAATAGGAGGACTCAACACCATAATAGAAATACCAGAGGAAAGAACCAGTGAACTTGAAGATAGAAAAATAAAATTTACCCAGTCTGAACAACAATTGCTTTAAAAAATAAACAAAGCTTCAGGACATGTAGAACTATAACAGAACATCTAGTACATCATTGGACTCTCCAGAAGAGAGGAGAAAGAGAGTGGGATTAAATAATATTCAAAGAAATAATGGCTAAAATCTTCCTAAATATGTTAAATGTCATTCAAGAAGTTGTTCAAGCCCAGAACCCGGAGAAATCCACACTGACACACTATAATCAAACTTCTGAAAATTAATTCAATTTATGAAACTAGTAGTACCTAGAGACCAAAACCAAAAGTGGTTAGAAAGAAAGAAAAACTATAGAATTCTATCCATACGGTGGGATGCAACTGAGCAGTGAGGAGATACAAATGTGACTCATGCAACAATTTGGAGGACTCTCCAGAAAATTATCCTACATATAATGAGTCAATTGCAAAAGTTGTGTTATAACATAATAGAAATGACCAAATTATAGGATGGAGAATAGATTAACAGTTGCTAGGAATTAAGAATGAGGGTTGGGGGAGAAAAATGGGTGTGACCGTGAAAGGACAACGTGAGGGTTTTTTGTGGTGCTGTAGCCATTCTGTATCTTGACTACATCAATATTAGTATATTGGTTGTTATATTGCACTATAGTTTTGTAAGATGTTACCATTGGGAAAAAGGATGAAGGATGTTTGAGATTTCCCTGTAGTATTGTTTACAAGTTAAGTTAATCTACAGTTATCTCAAAATAAAACAATTAAAATTATAGTAAATTCAAATTTCAGTGTCCATAATTAATTTTTATTGGTACACAGTCACATTAATTTTTCTATATATTGTCTATATGTGCTTCTGTGCTGAAACAGCAGAATTACTTAATTGTGACGGAGACTTCTAGCCTATAGAGCCTAAATATTTACTTTTTGGATCCTTATAAAAAATGTTTGCTGAGCCCAGAATTTGATGAACTTCCTTTATCTCTGCTACAGCAGCTTTCTTTTTTCTTCTACCCTTTAACATTTTCTTGGTGGCTCAGTCCTGCCCTCAGCTGACCTTGTTTTCAGGCTGAGAATGTAATGTACTTTGACTCTCTTCATCAGTGCTCTGCTGTTAACTTTATTTACTTCTGGTCCAGTCTAGAGCTTACTTTGTATTTGTCCTTAACTTCATCCTTTGCTTTATTTCTGAGTACACGCCTTTTAATTGTATCCCATTTAATTGTATCCCAGTTGCTATTTCTAATAGGCAATTGCTATTTGACTGTCTCAAGAATATTTGTTTGTTTCTGAACCAGGATAGTACTTTGTTTAGATTTCTTCATTCAATAAAGTACTCATTAAATGATAATTATGCCAGACCCTAGAAATTCAGGATCAACAAGGCAAACAGTTTTCAGTCTCATATAACTTAAATTATTGCAGGATAAACAGACAAAATACAGGTAAACAAATAAATAAACAAGATAACTTCAGAAAATAGGAAAGTGTTATGAAGAAAATAAACCAGTGTGAGAAGATAGTGAGAGGTAATATAGGTGGTTGGCCTTAACTCTACAGGCAGTGATGGTCTGTCTGAGGAGGAAACTGTTTCACTCTGCCCACGTAGAAATGCAGAGCCAGCAAGAGAATATCTTGAGGGAATGGCATTTCAAGCCATTTTAATAGCAATTACCAAAGGCCTAAAATGCCATTGGCTCATAAACCTTAGCTTGCTGGAGCAGCAGATATGTGGCCATTGTGGCTGGTGTGCAGTGGGTGGTATATGAGATGAGTTGGAAGAGGTAGTCGAGGCCAGAGCAGCTGGAGCCCTTTGGGCCATGACGGCAATGAGTTTAGATTTTACCATAAATGAAGAAAAGCCATAGGAAGATTTTAAGCAGAGGAATAACATGAACTGACATGTTTTTAAAAAATCATGTTGACTACTTAATGGAGAATGGAAATGTTAAAGCAAAGAAATTAGTAAAGTCATTCTTGTAATAATCTGGATAAGAGATGATGGTGTCTGCCTATGTCTCCTCAAACTGATTTAATTAAAAGTGCATGTTAAGTTAATAAAGGGAGAAACATTAGAAGCGGATAATTATTTCAAAAGCTCTCTCTGGGAGCAAGGATGTGAATAATGGAGTCTTAGCTCTTTGGTCATTTGATCAGTTAAAGGCTGAGTATCCTAGGAAATTGAAAGGAAAGGGAAGGTTCATGTTATCATTAAATATTAAGGATCACTTCCAGAATAGTGTGGTATGTGATACACCAAATGGGGCATAGAAGTCCAGGTTCTTCAGAGAAACAGAGCACACATACATGTACATATATGTATATGTGTGCATACATATATATGTATCCGTATATATGTGCACAGACACACACACGTGTGTGTGTGTGTGTGTGTGTGTGTGTGTGTGTGAGGGTTGATTTATTTTAAGGAATATTAAGGTTTCCACAGTTGTGGAGGATGGCCAAGTTTGAAAATTGCAGGCAAGCAAGCTGACAGGTTGGAAAATCAGGGAAGAGACTTAAGTCCAAAGGTAAACAGCAAATTGAATTCCCTTTTCCTCAGGAGTGGTCAGTCTTTGTTCTAAGGTCTTCAACTGATGAGATGCAGCCCACTTTGTCTTATAGGAAGTAATCTGCTTTCCTCAAAGCCAACTGATTTAAATGTTAATCTCCTTTAAAAAAATTACAGCAGTATCCAGATGTATTTGATCAAATATCTGTGTACCATGGCCTAGCCAAGTTGACACATAACATTTAACCTGCATAAGGAATTTGGATTCTAGATACCTGGAGAGACCATGTAGGCCAAAGCCTAGGAGTATCAGTAGTAATGATAGAGTCAGATGCATAATGACCAGAGGGACATATCTTGACTTTGGGGCTATACAAGTCTTATCATAGCTATTATTGAGTGTATAAGTAGAACCTTGGAAATAATAATTAAGACTAGATTTATCAGCAGTTTGGAGAGATGAAGGCTTTGAATTGGATTTAAGATGATTCAAAGAAAATAAATGTAGTTTATTTTTCATATTTAGCTTTATGGACTAAATGTCAATCATGATGTAGAATGCCAAGGAGGGTGAGAGTAGTTCATAGATTAGGTTTTAATTTTATGAGAAAACACCTATTTAGGAATTAAAGAGGCCTAGGTAAAAACCTCTATTATTTGTGCTGCTAGTATTACAGTAGGATGTCTCTCTTACTGCTAATTCTAGTCAACTTTGGTTCCTATTTCCTCTCTGAGACTCAGAGCACTTGAGAGGCAAAGAATAAGAAAGAACACTATCAAATACCCACCATTTGCTTCAACGTGGATGGAACTGGAGGGTATTATGCTGAGTGAAGTAAGTCAATCGGAGAAGGACAAGCAGTGTATGTTCTCATTCATTTGGGGAATATAAATAATAGTGAAAGGGAATATAAGGGAAGGGAGAAGAAATGTGTGGGAAATATCAGAAAGGGAGACAGAACATAAAGACTCCTAACTCTGGGAAACGAACTAGGGGTGGTGGAAGGGGAGGAGGGCGGGGGTTGGGGGTGAATGAGTGACGGGCACTGAGGAGGGCACTTGACGGGATGAGCACTGGGTGTTATTCTGTTTGTTGGTAAATTGAACACCAATAAAAAATAAATTTATTATATAAAAAAAAGAACACTATCAGAGATTCTGTGATTAATTTTCAGAGTTCCCATTAACAAATGTACAAATATACATTAATCATCTTATTTGTAAAACAATGGGCTGTGTTCTCAGGACAACACAAAGACATAATTTCTGCACTGAAGGAATTAACATTGTAGGCCGAGGTCAATAAGCAGGCAGTGTACCTATTGGCCACTTTGACTTTTGGATCAGACCAGTAGGGGTTACAATTCCACACCTAAACCAACTACTAGCTGTATATCCGTGGGCAGCTAATATATTCTCTTTGAAACCATTTTCTGATCTGTAAAATGCTAATAATACAATAGATTCACATGTTATACTTGAGTTACCTTCTAAAGTAAAAAAAAAAAAAAGCAAATGATAATCTCATCAATATTATGCTTGAAAATATCCCATCACTTATGAAACACTGCATCCACAATTTTGTGTATACGAGCTACACAGTACCTCTTATACACTAAAATTTGGCAGTCTCTAAATTGGACTAAATGAAAGAATAAAAGGATAGTCTGTAAGCAAGTGTGTGAGCATTCAACCATTTTTCTTTCCAAATGGCCATCAATCCCCAGGGAAAAATGGGGAGTTAGGTAGAGAATTATTCATTTCTGTTTTCTTAAGGCATTTTCTCCAAAATAAATATTTTTGATCATGTGTGTGTGCTTATAGATTTGATTGTATTGTGAAAGTTAAATTGAATAGTGAAATAGCTACATTGTTTAAGGGGTCAAAGGAGAGGAGGTTTCCTAGGAACATGTTCTAAAGCAAGTCTAACTGCAACTCCAGTGTTGTAATTACAACTATTGAGTGGAGTAAATAATATACTTAGGTAAATCACCTCTTATCACACATGACATAGGATAAACGCTCAGATGGTAACTATTTTTGGTTATTTTAATTGATTTAAATGTTGTAGATGTAACTTGATCATAGCAAGGTCGATTGAACTAGGTGATGTTTATAGCTTCATTCAGCCTTACATTCTCTTAAATATTTTTTAAAGTCTAATACATGATTGATTTTGACACTGCACAACTGTTTAGAGTGTCTTGAAAAAGGAAAGAATGATTCCTGATTTGGAAATCAGGAAGGGCCTCACAGAAAGTGGAGTGTTTTAGAAAGATCTTTGAATAGTGATTTTTTGAGGGCTACAGTGATTTTGACAGCCACCTTTGGTTGAATATACAACAATCACTCTCTCTACTCAAGGCTTTCCCTAGGTACTTGCTGGTAGAGCCCTGACTCCACAACAGACCAGAAGCTTTCTTTCTCAGCTTTCCTTGTGGCTAGGCCTAGACATGACTTATAAATTATGGCAACTGAATAGCTTCTAGATTTTTTAATCTCTAATAATCAAAGACAAAGAGATAGAGACAGACACCACATTTTCTAATGAGCACAAAAATATAGAAAACATTTTTTAATACTATGTGCTACATGCCATTTTAAGGTTTTTACAGGTTTTCCTATTAGAGTATTAAATCCTCACTTTACATATATTAAGTCATTAAATCCTAGGAATTATTTTTATCTCTATGTTATAGATGAAAAAAAACACTAAAGCTTAGAGAACTTAGATATATTCTGAGGGTTACAAAGCAGTAGATTTTGAACTCAAGTAGTCTAATTCCAGCAGCTGTCGTCTTGACTATTAGCTATGTAATGAGTCCCAGCAGATTGGTGACAATAACTGAAAGAAGGAAAACACTGGCTCCTTGAAAATTGTTGGGACAGAACATTAACCAAAACATGCAACTGAGTTTCTCTGCATTTATAGAATTTGGGAATATTTAAGTTCTTTATTGTTTAACTCATGGTTAGGTTGATTTTCCATTCTTTGCAAGTAATGGAGATAATCTAGGGTTTCCTAAGGCAGTACTGATGGTAGTAGTGCTGGAGTTGGAAATGAACACTTCAGACATGGAGAGCAACATGAAAAAATTCAAGGATGGGTTGGGTTTGGGCACAGCTATTAACCTCTTTTTGCGGGACTAGAGTCCATGTGAGAAAGTTGTAGGCAATGAGTCTAGAACTACAGGATGAGTAACAGCATGTCATTCCAATCTTAACTAATTTCAGGCAGCACTGAGAGTTTCTTTTTAAGGTCCTTTAACATGGGAGCAATAAATGGAGAACATTACTTTAGGAAAAACAGCCAGTTAATGCAGAAGGTCTTTCTTCCAGGGGTATGGACCAAGCAGCAATTGCATTTCATAAATGTGGCTACAGAAACAAGGTTCTCTATGGCATCTGTAACTGAAGAGCTATCGCTGGCCCTGAATTGTAGTTATATATTTGCGAACTCCTAAGAAAAATCTGTGCCAGGAATATGTGCTGCCCTTTATGTTTGCATGGCGATGTTTGATTTCTCCCGATTATCTCTTTAATCTATTGCAAAATGTTTTAGAGCAAAATTATTTCCATTATCAAGTCCTCTAATGCTTTTTCTTAGAAACCATGTAATGTACTGCTTTGTAGTTCCCCTGTCTAATGAAACACTACAGCAAAGGCTCTAAATCAAACCGGGGCTTCACTTCAGTCCTCCCATTTTGCTGAAACTGAAGGACAGATCATCTGTACCACCAAGATTGGCTGTTTTCTTTTTAACATTGCCTCTATTCTCCTGATAGTAGAACATTCTTTTCATACCAGAGGCAGTGTAGTATAAAGAAAAAAGATGGGTTTTGACGGAAACAGAACTAATTTCAAATGTGGCTCTAACATTTCTATTTTATGTCCTTGGATAAGTTCTACTTAGGTACTCCAAGCCTCAGTTTTTCTCATCCATAAAATGAAAATAGCAATTCTTTCCTTGAAAGGCTGTTGTGAAGAATAAGTGACTCAATATAACGTGTTCATGAAATGCTAGACATCTTTTCCTTTTTTCTGACTCCTAATGAATAAGTGGAGGTAATTATTAAGAGTTTTTAGAATATATCCTGGTAATCTGAAAAATTGCTTAGAATTATTTTTAAAAATGGAATTAATCATTTTGAGACTGTTTATATGTTACTCTATATTACATAGTTCAAGATCAAGTGTCTGCTTCTTTTGGAACTCTTTGTAGTTTGTTTCTTTTTTTTTGTAGTTTGTTTCTTTAAGATTCTTGTATTACATTGATTTGCAGAGAGCTTAACCCGTAATTTCTATATCTAAAAAATATGTTTCTTCTATACTCATCTGCTCCCTGTTTGTGATATCAACAGGACAGTTACTATCAAATGGTAGCAAAATGTAAAATCAAATGAAACATGGAGGACATTCTTTGTGTTCTATTTGTACTGATTAGTTCTTTGAAAAGCAGAGATTCTATCATGGGTTCTCAAGGAAGTTCTTACTAAATTTGAATTTATGTTCACAGATTGATAGTAACAGATTTTCACTTTGTTTTGACATAAAGCAACCATGACATTTAACAGTGACTCACCTGCAAGAGAATGATAAAGAAATCAAGCAGTTGATCAAATGAAAATCAGTGACTGAGTCAAATATAAATCTGATTTACTCTGATACTCACCTTTGGTTTGATTTTCATGGGTATCTCTGTCTGGAAATTCCAAATGTATCTGCTATAAGCAGATGCTTTAATGGTTCTAAAGTTAGGGATAGTCTGACCAGAGAAGTTCAGGCACTAGGGAGACCCATAGGCAAAGGTATGAGATAAATAAGTCTAAATTCAGGACAAGTCCACAGCAAATTTTCTCAATAGTGTGATATTTTTCATAGGGCTGATAACTTCTAAAAAGAGCAAAGAACTAAAATCATCCTTGGAAATTTAAAGCAGAAATTTAAAGTAATTTCCTGCTAAATAAGTATTGATTTAATTTTGATATTCAGTATTTAAAATTGGTTTCACCATGTGTCATTCAGAGCTGAATTTATCCCAAAAATGCTTAAGTAAGTTGCTGGTAAATGTAGTGTCAATACAGTAGTGAGGATGGGAAGAAAATTAAGGAAATCCATACATTTCAAACTTTAAAGAATTATGTAGGGCAGTTTTATTACATATTCCAGATAGAGCACTTATCATCCCCGTATCTTCCCTTAAACATCCAAGGGAGTTACAGATGCAGTATCAAGATTTTAAAAAAAGCCCCTAAAAGCATTTTAGATTACCCAAATAACACGACTGGAAGGGAGTTATTTGATCCAACCTACTCATTTCACACAAGCAGAGACTGAGACACTGAATTGACTTATGCTGAATAACAACAGTGATAAGGGTTATGAAGGTTTTACAATCCAACTGCACAAGCAATAGCTGTAATCACATTATTTACATGTGAACATCAATTATAAGGAGAAATTTGAAGGTGATGGTCTTTCAGATAATACTTGACATAGGAAAGAAGAGAGAGAAGATAAAATGACCACCAAATATGACAAATAAGCAATGTGAAAAGATGCTTCATATTGTGTGTCATCAGAAAAAATTAGAATACCCAAAATTCAGAACACTAACACCACCAAATGCTGGCAAGGATGTGGAGGGGACTCTCATTTATTGCTGATGGGAATGAAAAATGATATAATCACTTTGGAAGACAAGTTTGACAGTTTCTAATCTACTAATCATATACTTACCATGTGATTAGCAATTGCACTCCTTGGTATTTCCCCTAAAGAGTTGAAAATTTATGTCCAAATAAAAATGTATGCACAAATGTTTATAGCAGCTTTATTCACAATTGTCAAAACATGGAAGCAATCACAAGTCCTTCAGTAGGTGAATGATAAGTAAACTGGAATATCTACACAATAGGATATTTTCAACACTAAAAAGAAGTGAAGCCATGAAAAGGACCTGAAAGAACATAAATGCATATTACTAAAGAAGCCAATATGAAAAGGCTACATACTGTATGATTCCAATAATGTGACATCTGGAAAAGGCAAAACTATGGACAAAGTAAAACCGAAGTTGCCTGGTGTCATGATGGGGAGTGGAGGAAAGAGGGAATAATAGTCAGAAGGCAGTGAATTTTTAGGACAGTGAAAATATTCTGTGTGATACTATAATGATGTGTATATGTCCAAACCTATGGAATGTACAAGACCAAGAGCGAATCCTAAAGTAAACTATATGGACTTTGGGTTATTATTATGTGTCCATGTAGGTTCATCAGTTGTAACAAACATACCACTCTGGTAGAGGATATTAATAACAGGATGCTATACGTGTGTGTGGACAGGACATGTGGGAAATCTCAGTATCTTTCTATTTTATTGTGAACCTAAAATGGCTCTAAAAATATAATCCTGAGGATAGAGAAATTTGAAAGAGATAGTCATGGGTTAGTCTGATTCCAGATTGTTTTGGTGGAGTTTGTGATGAGCTCAGTCTAATCCAAAGGAGCCATTGTTTTCACACCTATAATTTGTTAAAGAAAAATTGCAGCAAACAGTGAAACTGGCAATAAAGACTTT
This sequence comes from Canis lupus baileyi, assembly GCF_048164855.1. Lineage (NCBI taxonomy): Eukaryota > Metazoa > Chordata > Mammalia > Carnivora > Canidae > Canis > Canis lupus. Next base: position 8,606,143 of record NC_132839.1, on the reverse strand, counting down.
ATTCAAGACTATTGTAATAGGAATTGAGGTTATTGAAATAAGGGAGACAGTGAACTCCATTCTGTTGAGACAAAAGGTAGAGGAGTTTTTAAGCACTGGGGTAAATTAATGGAGAAGTACAGGAGGACACATTGATCAATGTGATTGGACCATCTATGTTTGCTAATTGTTGCTCATCAAAGTTAGGCTCCTACCTTCCCACAAAGACTCAGAGATAGAGGTGCTATCTTTCTTGATGATTACTTTTCAAAGAGATGGTTTCCAGATCTTAGACGAAAATATCCTTGGGTTGCAAGAGGCTCAGAGAAGATTTGTATCTCAGAGATGCAGAGAAAGAATTTACAATTCCAAGTTTTCTAAAAGAAACAAACAAACAAACAAACAAATAACACCAGAGGAAACGGGAGAATGGGGCTTATATTCAGGAAGACTAAAGTGTCTAAAGTGTTATCCAGGTGAAGGGAATGGTAAGGCTGACTTGGAATGATTCCACTATTTTATAAGTAACCTTTCGTCCATATTCACATTACTTTTTTCTTTTTTTACTTTTTTAAAATTTTTATTTATTTATGATAATCACAGAGAGAGAGAGAGAGGCAGAGACATAGGCAGAGGGAGAAGCAGGCTCCATGCACCGGGAGCCCGATGTGGGATTCGATCCTGGGTCTCCAGGATTGCGCCCTGGGCCAAAGGCCCGCGCCAAACCGCTGCGCCACCCAGGGATCCCCATATTCACATTACTTTTATGATTGTCTAGATGAGTAATATAATTCTCATAAAATGGTATTACCATCATTTTGTCATGAAGAATCAGATGCTCAAGGAAGTACATGCTTACAGAGTCTCACAATAAAGACTTGAAGGAAGTTTAGGCTTTTGACTTGGTTTTTTTTTTTTTTTAATTTTTATTTATTTATGATAGTCACACAGAGAGAGATAGAGAGAGGCAGAGACACAGGCAGAGGGAGAAGCAGGCTCCATGCACCGGGAGCCTGATGTGGGATTCGATCCCGGGTCTTCAGGATCGCGCCCTGGGCCAAAGGCAGGCGCCAAACCGCTGCGCCACCCAGGGATCCCGGCTTTTGACTTGTGATCTAGTATTTATTCTACCGTGTTGGCTTGTTTCTTTGAAATAGCAACTAATTATCTGGGTAATATTTACAGTTTCTATAGCACTTTTATGTAGATTATCCAATTTTCATTTCACACCAAAGCACAGGTAGAGAAGTGGTAATTACCTTTAATTATAAATGGGATAATTGAAACTCTAAGAAATTAGGAGCCTTTCCAAATAATGAAATCAGAATCCAGATCTCATGATCCCATTAACTAATTAATTAAACACAGATTTAGACAAATACGCAATATGTGTTCAAGTTCTATGTCAAGAGCTGCAGATTTAAAAGGAAGCAAGGTCTTTGCCCTCATGGAGCTTGCATCCTAATAAGACGATGAAAAGACAGAACAAAAGGAAAGAACTACGAGGAGACTGTGGCAGGGAGCAATGAGGGCATTGAGAGAAAGGGTAACCTATCAGGGTGGATAGTTTTGCTTCTTTGAATGAGGTGTTTAGGAAGACTTCTCTGAGGAGTGAACATTTGAGCTGAGAACTCGCATGATAACATTCCTAATAGAGGGGACAGAAACTATAGGAGCCTAGCAGGGAGAAACAGTCAACAAAACACTTATGTGTCAGACATACTTCCCAGTCCTTTGTGAATATAAACTCCTATAAGCATCCTTTGAGGTAGCTTGTTTTTTTTTTTTTAATTTTTTAATTTTTTTTTTTTATTCCAAAATTCTACGTGGCCATTGGAGGTATGGGAGAAAGGCTGGTATGGCTGGTGCATAAAGGGAATGTAGGAGTATAGATAAAGCTGAGGGCAAAGAGGAACTTAAGAGTCAGACACTCAGTGCTTTGAGCCATTGGAAGGAGCTGGGGTTTTATTGCACGAACTATGGAATCCAACTACAGTGTTTTTGGCAAGGAAGTCTTGAGGTCTGACTTACCTATATCACATCAAAAATTAGGGGTTCGGGGCGCCTGGGTAGCACAGTCGGTTAAGTGTCTGACTCTTGGTTTTGGCTCAGGTCATGGTTGTGAGATGGAGTCTCGTGTAGGAGCCTGGATTGGGCTCTGTGCTCAGCCCAGTGTCTGCTTGAGTTTCTCTCTTCCTCTCCCTCTGACCCTCCTTCCCATGTATGTTCTTTCTCTCAAGTAAATAAAATAAATAAATCTTAAAAAAAAATTAGGGATTCCTTCTCTCTAATGTTTGATATTTATATTCAGGAGCTAACCTGAGGCCAGCTACTATCAGCCCTCTACCTGTGAAAATAGGTGAGAGGAAAGAGAAAAAAGGTACTGTTGGGGAGATTTGGGGCTGAAGCTATACCATACCTTATTGTGTGGAAACCCTCCAGCAAAACACTGGGGGATGTGTTATAGTATTGATACTGACAGACATCTGCGTCCTGTCAACGTGGGAGGGCTATGGGATATAAACACTACAGTGGTCATTTCATTTTTTATTTTTTTAAGTTTTTAAATTTATTTAAGTTAATCTCTCATCGTGGGGCTCAAACTCATGACCCTGAGATCAAGAGCTGCATGCTCCACCAACTGAGCCAGCCTGGCACCCCCTACAGTGGTCATTTCATCTTAATACATGTAGTGCAACCCCTTATCACTAGTGGCATCATTATGGGTATGTTTTCAACAGACACATTTATTATCTCTTGTTATTCAAAGTAGTTGGCGTGTTGATCTGCAGATTTATGCCTCTTTGAAGAGATTGTGTTTATTATTAGTATGTTGAGACAGTTTATCAAGGTCAAAGTATAAATGAAAATAACCAACATCCTGCACAGGAGATTCGGGAGGAAAGTTGTCATTCTTTCTTGACTCTGAGCAAGAAAGAGTTTAGATCGGTATTTGATACATACTTGGGAAAGGATGTGATGGACGTATTGAAAGTTAATGGGAATCTTAAAAAAAAAAAGAAAATTATATGAACTGCAGTCTTTTATTTATTTATTTTTTATGAACTGCAGTCTTAAAAAATGAAGTCAAAAAATTTTTTTCAGCCGTTTGCATTATAGATTTTATAATCCTTTTAACATCCTGAAAGTAGAAGAACTTATACGGGGATTTAGTGACTTTCAAGTCAAGCAAATTAGTTGATGAACAGGGATCATACGAGAATATCGTTCTTAATAGAAAAGGCAGAGATGAATAAAAACCCTTAAGATCAAAACACCGAAAGGATTAAGCCAATTGAGTTCCAATCAGCATACTTTTCAGTAGGCCGAAGAGGGTATCTGCAGCAATGCTCAATGAGTTCTTTTCCAAATATGGTACCTAAGTGATGATGTGACTGATACTATCATAATATAGGGGGAAACACTGATGGCCCTTCTCCCCCTCACTATTTGCAGCACTTCCTTCGGGACAGTTGGTGGTCTCGTTAGAGACAGAAGAGCCCAGCCAGCATATCCAGGGCTAGGTATTTCCGACCTATAATGGTGCATCTGGGAGAGACTGGAGATGAATGGGCTGAGAGTTTTGACCGTCAAATGATGAAGCTCACGTGAGTGCCACTGTGAATACAGTTATTTCTGGGAGTAAACCTTTTCCCCTTGTCTCCTTGGACTTTGGTAGAATGTCTTCTCATGAACGTCTCGGTGGGTTCTGTCCTTGCTTAACAAATCCGGCTCCTAGGTCGTCTGTGTAGTACATGCTCTCAGAATCTCCAATGTGCCAGACCCAGGCAGCTGTTCCTGTTTGATTGTCGACTCAACTATGAACTGTTCCTCCTGACATTTGCTTGTGAAGATAGCTTTGGCAGACTTGTGAAGAAGCAGACAAGGCGATTTTGTGTCGGTGAAAATGCATCAACATTTTAATTGTTTTAGTTCCTTTTCTGTCCAGAGAGCTCTTGAAACTTTGCCCATTCTGCCTGGAAATCCTGGACATTGATTCCGCCTTGGGGGTTCGTGGTGCTCAGGTATATGCATCTGGCCCCATTTCTCTTCAGTGTGATTTCACATTTATAAATTATTGGTTTTTTCCCCCCTTTGTAATAAGGCACAGTATAAGATACTAGGGCAAGAGGGGGGAATAGTTACCATTACTATTCATGGAGAACTAGAAATATGGCAAAACTATCTTGCTCCCTTGGAGCATTTGGAATGAACCACCATGACTCGGAAGCATTTTGTGAATTTGCAAAGATCTTTAAGACTAACCATAGTTTACAGTGTTAATTTTGTATTGATTTTTAGCCATTTCAAATGCGAGAGATGTAGCTTAGCATGGCTTCTAGACTTTTTAATTAGGTCTGTATATTTAAGTCCAAACTATTGATGGAGCTTTTATGAATTGTTTTAAGGTTTAGGAGGAAAAACAAAAGAAAGAAGCATTTTATCCTTTTACTTAGTGCTGATTTTCCTTATGGTGATTGAAGTGAATACAAAGGGAAATTTTACTCTTGTTAGAATATTTTGAATATTTTAAAACTTTTACAGTACTAGGCTTTCATATCATTCCACTCTAAGTGTTAGAGCATGACATTCTCAGAATCCAGTGTTAAAATAAAACTTCATAAAATAAGAAATTGTTAAGTTTATTTTTTTTAAGAAATATTTTCCACTTAATTTTGTATGCTGCTAATTTAGTTACTAAGAGCCTCATAAATTCTCTCTTTATAAACTGGAGAATTATAGGATGATTTACTAAAGGCAATGCATGGGGAACAAAAGTCTAAAGGTTTTATAATCGCGGCTTTTCAGTGAAAAATGTGGTTTAACTTCTACCTGGATAATGTTGCTTCCTGCATCACTGAGACATGTCTCATCTTGTCCCCACTTTGATCATCTTTCATGAGGATTAATTCACAACCTCCCTGACTTGTCATTCCCTCTTCTTTCTCACACACCACCAACTAGCTAACTTTGCATTTCAGTAGAAAGCCTACTATACTTTAGTAAAGGCTTGGCTCTGGGTCTGGTTTATGCCACCAAGCAACACTATGATTTGGGGTGGATTATTTGATAATAATCTCTTCTTTTCATGCTTCACAGAGTTTTGTGAAAAAGACATGAGATAAAATACATGGGGACACTTTTTAATGATAAAGTGCCATATAAGAAAAAGGCATCAGAGTTCCTCAAGTCCAGCCCATATTATGGCATTCCCTTGCTCAGAAACCTTCAATTCTTTTCTGTTTCTTAAATAAGCAATACAAACTTTTCCTATCATTCAAGGACTCCAATGTCCCACCGTGATATTGCCCTTTAATATTACTCCTACTTTTCTAATCTTGTTTCCTTCCCTCTCATGAACTCTTGGTTTCAATGATGTTTTCCAAATTCTGAGCTTTTTGTACATGTTAATTTTTCTATGTAGAATTTTTCTTGCCCAAATATTCAAATTGTGTATTCAGCAGGTTTTTCATGACTGTTCCCCTACATATGGAAGTAATCTCTCTACTATCTGAAAAACCAAATTTGTTTTTCTTTATTTCATCACTTTCTATGTTATTTATGGTCAGATTTATCTCCTGTGCTTTACTTTCCTGAAAGGCTCTTTGTACCCCCAAATGCCTTGAATTTCCCACTGCACATTTTAGTTGCTCTATAATATTTGCTGGATAACTGTAAAAGAGCTTATTGTTTTTCTTTTTTCTCTCTCTTTAAAAATTTTTTCAGCTTTGACCTATAATTGACAAATAAAGTAGTAAGATACCTAACATGTACAATGTGGTGATTTGATATACATATACATTGTAACACGATTCTCCTCATTGAGTTCATGAACATATATCCATCATTCACATATTTACCTTTTTTTTTTGTGAGTGTGAATCTTTCGGTTCTACTCTCTTAGCAAATTTCAATTATACAATATGATATTACCAACTATAGTCACACATTAGATCCTCAGACCATATACATCTTATACTTGAAAGTGTGTACCCTTTTATCAACCTCTTCCTATTTTCCCCTTCTCCCAACCCCTGGCAATTACTATTATACTCTGTTTCTATGAATTTGACTATTTTTTTTAGATTTCATTTATGAATGACACCATGCAATATTAGACTTTGTCTGCCTTATTTATCACAATGCTGTCCATTTCCATCTATAATGATGCAAATAACATGATCTTCTTTTTAAGAGCTAAATAATATCCCATTGTATGTATATTTGGGTGTATATATACACACACACATACACATCATGGTTTCTTGATCTTTATCCATTTATCCACTGATAAATACTTAGGTAAAATAATACTGTGATGAACATGGGAGTACAGATATCTCCTTAAGATCATGGTTTTGTTTCCTTTGGATATATATCAGAAGTGGGATTGCTGGATCATATGACAGTTCTGCTTTTAATTTTTTGAGGAACCTCCATACTATTTTCTATAGTGACTATTCCAGTTTACATTTCCACCAAAGTATATCTGGATTCTCTTTTCTCCATATCCTTGCCAATATTTGTTCTCTCTCATCTTTTTCTTACCTGTCTTAACATAGGGGTTTAGGATAACTTCATAGTATTTAATTTGTGTTTCCCTGATTAGTAGTGTTGAGCATCTTTCATGCACCTCTCAGCCATTTGTATGTCTTTTTTGGAAAATATCATCTATTCAGATCCTTTGTCCATTCATTAATTTGGTTATTTGTGGAGGGTTTTTTTTTTATATTGAATTGTATGAGTTCTGTATATATTTTGGGTAATAACCTCTTATTGAATATGTGGTTTGCAAAAACTTTCTCCATTTCCCATTCCATAAGTTGTCTTTTCATTTCGTTGATGATTGCTTGAGTGGAAGCTCTTACATTTGATGTAGTCCTACTTGTTTATTTTTGCTTTTGTTGCTTTTGAGGTCAAATCCAGAAAATCATTGCCCAGATCAGTGTCTCAGGAACTTATCCCTATGTTCTCTCCTAGGGGTTTTATAGTTTCAGGTTCTTACATTTAAGTCTGTAATCCATTTTGAGTTGATTTTTATGTATGGTGTTATATAGGAGTCCAGTTGCATCCCTTTGGATGTGGCAATCTTGTTTTCCCAATATCATTTATTAAAGACACTATTCTTTCCCTACTGAATATTCTTGGCTCATTTTTTATAAATTAATTAACCATGTATGTGTGGGTTTATTTCTAGGTTCTGATTCTATTCTAGTAGTCTATGTGCACATTTTATGCTACTATCATACCTTTTTGATTTTGATGGTTTTATAACATAGTTTGAAATCAGAAGTGTGGTACCTCTAGCTTTGCTTTCTTTCCCCTCTGGCTCCTCAGGGTGTTTTGTGGTTTCTTACAAATTTTAAGATTGTTTTTTTCTTCTATTTCTGTGAAAAGTGCCATTAGAATTTTGGTAGGAATTAAATTGAATCTGTAGATCACTTTGGATAGTGTGGACATTTTAAAAACATTAATTTTTCTAATCCATGAATACAACATATCTATTTATTTCTTCTTCAGTTTATTTCATCAGTGTCTTAGAGTTTTCAGTGAATAGATCTTTTACTTCCTTGGTTAAATTTATTCCTAAGTATTTTATTTTTTTAATGCTATTATAAATGAGATTGTTTTCAGATGAGCATTTTTTTCAGACATAAAGGATTAATAAAGCATTAGTTTCAGGAAAATTAAGACTGTCATTTTTCTTATTTTCTAACTCTTTTAAGAAGTTTCTGAGCTTAATGGATCCTAAAGAAAAAAAAATCTGTTACTATGATGATTGCAAGAAGGTACATATTGCAAAATTTCGATGTCAACCTTCAATTTTTAATTGAAAGTTAGGTAATGAGCAAATCTTTTATTAAAAACTACTCTTTCTGTCTGGGTAGAGATTTGTCATTGAAAGTTATCAGTTTCTTCTGACATTCCCCTCAAGTTAGTCATTTCTTTTGCTTGGACTTTACTCTCAGGGACAAAATGGTGCAATGTTGTGAAGGCAAGGAAAATTTTTTCTTTACCCTCAATGTCTTCCAGAGATACAGGTTAACAAGAGAAAAAACAAAAGTTCTATCACCTGTGCACAGAGACCCCAAATTAAATTGAATCCTAAAGAAATGACCAAGACATGCAGTTTTTGTACTTTTTAGACAAAAACGACAAGAAATCTATGAAGAGTTGATGGGACAAAGAAAACTTAATTTTGGGAGCTACAATTAGTAAGGAATTCTAAACAAAATTTGATTCTGGTGTAAATTAGTAAGGAGCAATAAGGGTTGTTTATACAGGTGTCTCAGCTCTAAATTTCCCATGTCTGATGATAAGCATGTCTCTTTATTTCCAGATACAGGTAGAGTACCTCTCACATGAGAGATTTATTTCCTGCTTCCAGGGAGACAGAGGAATGAGTCTCCTTCTTGCCGTGACTGTTTCTTAAGTAACTTTTATTTGAAGTAATCAATATGCCAAAGTGGCCCATTTGGGGGCAGCCTACCCTTGGCTTCTACATTTGGAAATAAGAATGAAGAATGAAGAAGGAGAGAGACATGTATCTATCTTGTCATTTATTTCTTGGCCATATTAGAGATAGTGTGTGAGTGTGTGTGTGTATGGGATGGGGTGTGATGGCGTTGTCCCAGGAAATGTGGGCAAAGGACAGATCTTTAGGATTCATTTGGGCAGAGTTCACATTTCATTTGATCTTAATGATAGTTCAAAGTATTTAATGGGCATTACATCATTTGTATTTGTACAGTTGATGGGACATGCAGTTCTCTTATTTCATTAAGGAATTGAATGTATATTCGGAAATGTTGCACCATTCCTAAAAGGCAGTAAAAAATGAAGAGAAGAATTAGATCTACTACATGGAACATTTGTCCCAAGTTTACTCCGTGTTTCTTTTATTGAGTGTTCTAGTTACTGTAATGCTGTAATAAACCTTCCTAAAACTTAGTAGCACAAATATCATTTATTATTTTCAGAGATCCTCAGGGTCAGAGATCTTTTCAGGGCATGATGGGCTGGTTTGTCTCTGCTTCATCATGTTTTGGGCCTCACCTGGAGGATATGGAGATTGGGGGCTGGAATTATATGAAGGTTTCTCTGGGTGTCTCTGTCTCTGGTCTCTCTATGCAATCTTGCCAACTTGGTGGCTGTAGGGTAGGTGGACTTCTTACAAATTGGCAGAAGACTCCCAAGGCTCATGCTCAGAGAAAGAAATGGGAAGCCAATAGAAGGAGAATTGTTTTTTGTTTTGTTTTGTTTTAATCTCTATCTCAGAAGTCACACAGAAGTCTCTTCCTGTATTCTCTTTGTCAAGGCAATCACAGTCCTACTCAATTTCAAGGGGAAGAGAAATAGACCACACCTGTTGGTGAGAGAGTGGCAAGGTTCTGGAAAAGCATCTGAGACCAGAAATCTCACATGGGCCATTTGTGGAAAAGACTGCAGTACCTGTGTTGAACTTTCAACTTAAAATATGGTATAGGATTATAGAATTTAACATAAATTTTAGTACTCATTCTTGGTTTCAGTGTATAGGTCTATTTCAGACTGCTATTCTAGCTTTATTATTTTGGGGTGTTTTTTTTTTTTTTTGGAGGGTTTTAGAATTTTTTAGTTTTTCTTGGTAAGATGCTTCAGCAATGTCATATGTAATATGCTTGACAGTAAAATGAAAAAATTAAATGGGCATATTTAAACAAATTTATGCTCCTGCAATAATTTCCCAAGAAATAATGACCATGTAGAAGTAATTAGAACTTCAATTGTGTTAAAGTTGGCTTCCTTTTGCTGACTTGGTTCAGCAGATGCTAATCAAGTTTAGGAGGAAGATTGTAATTTCAGCATACGATATCCAGAAATGAAGTGAACGTGAAGGACTCTGTGACCTTCAGAGACGGAATTGTGCCCTTTCTAGTGAAGCCTTTTATTTCTAAAATGTGTGCTATTTCCAGCAGACCTGACTCATTAATGCCTGTCTCCTTTTCATGTTGTTCTGGATGGTCAAAGCATCATTATTGAGAAACTACTTTGTGCAGGGCACACTTTTTTCCTAATTGCTTTGCATAGAGATGAGTGCTTTTTCAAGGTTGAAGGCTCTGGATGAGATAAAGACTGCTATTGAGCTAATCAGAGCATATGTGGGGAGGGGAAGGGGGTCAGTGATGTTCTAAGAACAGAGCCTTTTCTCTTTACTTTTTTCTCTTTTCAAATATAGATCTATTTTACAAACTTTTCACATTTTCTTATTGTTGTTTGCTTTATTCCTATCTGTATATTCATTTTCTCTTTCGCAGTAATATCCCTTAGACACACACACTTTAATTCTAAGAAATATAAAATCAGTATTTCCATGACATGGGCCTTATTTTAGAGAACGGTTCTTTCATATTGTTATGAATATTGCAATCAGTTGGTATATTACTGTTAACCTACTCTGAATATGCACTTTATAGAACTGAAGGCAGAGGATATGTACTTTGGCCTGCAGCTTTATGCTTCTAAGATAGTCATGCTTGTATTTTTTTTTTTTGGAGATTTTATTTTATTTATTCATGAGAGACACAGAGAGAGGTACAGACACAGGCAGAGGGAGAAGCAGGCTCCCTGCACAGAGCCCGTTGCAGGATTCGATCTCAGGACCGGGAGGAGACCCTGAGCCAAAGGCAGATGCTCAACCACTGAGCCATCCTAGTGTCCCTAGTCATACTTTCAGTATATGTCATGATCTAACTAACCTTTAAGGCATGATGTTACACCTCTTTTTTTTTTTTCTTATATATATACTTTACTAGGTTGGTAGTAAAGTAATAAGTTGATATACTGACAACTTAAAGTCTATACTTTAAGTGCCATTTTATAGTTCATTTATTGTTAACTATTCATTATAGTTTTTATGTACTTTGATTTAACTTACATTTTTTTGCCCTGAGATAATTCATGCAAAATATGCCATTTGGAGAGGCAGAGAATATACCTGCATGATTGTTAATGTATTTTTTATATAGATTTAGAGAGCTGACATGCAACATGAGAATGGACTTCTTGCTTCAATAATGGATATTTTGGTCCTTGTCCTCAAGGAGGTGAAAGTGCTGAGGATGTGGCTTTATGACATCCAGATCTTAGTGTTAGCGTTAGTTGGAGTGGAGAGATTCAAATGAGGCATTTGTGATGCACTTTTCTTACCCTTACCCATGTTAAGGTGGCCCAGTGACATCTGTAATGAGGTGTCTTTCAGGGGCAAGGTGCAATATTAGTTACCAGCATTCTGTGTTTTCTTCAATGATTCAGCGAACCACTGGTATTTCTAGTAATTAAATAGGAAAAGAAAAAAAAAAGAGGAAAGAAAGACAATGCAAAAATGTAGAAAGGAAAATATAGCTACATGTAGGCAAGAAAGCAAAGATTAGATTAGCCATACGGAGGCAATTCCTGTCTGATTTGTTAAATAATATAATTTAAATAAGTAAAAAAGGAAAATGGAGCCAAAGGAAATAGCATGGGCATATGGACCAAATTTAGTCAAGATTATAAAATTAGAATTTAAATTTTTTATCATCTTCTGTTTCTTTAAATGTTTATTTCTGTTCAGAATCTATGGCTATAAAGTCATATGCATCTTTTCCCTGAATGTTTTGAAATGTTTTTCTGAAGTCCAGGCTATAGTAAAATTTTAGTTGTCTATTATTTTTTTTAAAGGTGTGCAGAATTTTATTTATTTATTTAATTTTTTAAAATTTATTTATGATAGTCACACAGAGGGAGAGAGAATGAAGCAGAGACATAGGCAGAGGGAGAAGCAGGCTCCATACAGGGAGCCTGACGTGGGATTCGATCCCGGGTCTCCAGGATCGCGCCCTGGGCCAAAGGCAGACGCTAAACCGCTGCGCCACCCAGGGATCCCTAGTTGTCTGTTATTAACTTTAGATGGCTTAGTAACTTTCTGTATCCAATAAAAATAATGCCAACAATATATTAAATATTTACCCTGAACCAGAAATTGTCACCAGACACGTGACAAGTAGATGAAGGTATGCAGAATCAGCCACCTGAGAATATTCCTTTTTTTTTTTTAAGATTTTATTTATTTATTCATGAGGCACAGAGAGAGAGAGAGGCAGAGACACAGGCAGGGGGAGAAGCAGGCTCCATAGGGAGCCCAATGTGGGACTGGATCCCAGGACCCCAGGATCACGCCTTGGGCTGAAGGTGGTGCTAAACCACTGAGCCACCAGGGCTGCCCCTGAGAATATTCCTTTTTGGCATCTGGGTTATTTTAGGCTGATTATTTTTAGGAAACAGCAGACAGAAAAAGCCCTGAAAACAGTAAAACTTACCCTTTCCTAAGAGACATTTACTTATGTGGGGGAGATTCCTCTCTGTGCCACAAACTGAAGGATAACTCCCAACCTCTAGAGACTGCTATTAATGAAGAGGGCATGACTCGAATCTGCATAGCAACCTTACCCTTGTTCCCTGTGCTTTTTGTGGTCACCTCCCATAACTGACCCCCCACCCCCACCCCCACATGTTCTTTTATCTTTAGCCAGAGATGGTATCTTAAGATAGTAGCTTGGGCCATTTTGGATGGTTACTCACTTTTCCAGGGTGTCTCTCATGTATACTGGAGGTACACGTGTTATTAAACTTCTTTTTTTTGTTTTTTTCCTGCTAATCTATTTTATTTTACAGGGCAGCCTCAGTCAAGAAACCTTTAGGATAGAAGGAAAATAATCTTTCCTCCCTCACATGAATCATTTTGATTTCATTATACATATGGTGAAACCGAGATTCAGAATGTTTGCCTAGAACATTTTTTAATTGGCAGGCCCCAAACTACATCTTCTTAAAAAGTCTGTTCTTTCCCTACTGTGCTGTCATATCTATTGGTCACAATTAAGCCATAAAATTTAGAACGATAGTTCTTATGGCTTCTGTTTAACTGATGCAATCATTTGTTAATTCTGGTAAAATTTTAAAAGGAAGTTCCATTGTAAGTTGAGAAGGGTTTAAACTTGTTTCAGGATATTTGAAGCTGCTCAATGATATTATGGGTTTTTGTTGTTGTTCAGTTACGTCATCTTAAGAAATATAATCTTTATCTTTTACTGGCTAATCTATAGTGAAAAGGTCCTTTAAAAATAATAAATTATAGAAAATAAAATAAAATAATAAATTATAGATCAGAGGCTTATTTTATAAGCAAAAAAAAAATCAGAAAAAAAGGAATTCAGTCGTTGCCTTAATAACATTGATAGCAAACATATATGGTCTCTATGCTTTTGCTTTCTCCATATTTTGGCCTTTATTAATCATCCTAGAATTTAATCCTGGACCTATCCTCCCACTCTTTATCACTCACTTGTCAAAATCCCACTCAATGTCAAAGACCTAGATCAAATGCAGCCTGTTTCCAAAGCTTTCCTTTATATCTCTACTCTTTCCCCAAATAAAGCAAGAATCTCGTTTCTGTTTCCCTGTACCATGTTGCTTGGCTCTTACAGCACAGTTCCAAACTATAGCTGTTGAGGAGCAAGAATTCCTGTCCCCTCAAAGATCCTTCTAGCTGGACTAAGAATCACATTGACATGAGACAGATTAACAGGAGAAAATCAATTTTAATAGGTCTACACATGGAGAATCCACATAAATTGTGGATTCCAAAGACAGGCAAAATGAAGTATTTAGGTCATTCTGAATTAAGGAGAGGGGTAGGAGTCTGAGATTTCAGAGGAAAGGAGTGCAGGTCCCTGGACCATAAGAAAAGCAGTATTTGGTAATTAGATGCTTGTCCTTTCGTACATGTAGGTCACCCAGATAAAGTTTATCTCTGCTAATAACCCTTATTCTACAAAACACCCCAATTTAGATTCCTGTGTGTGTGGGTAAGCGAGGGACAGAAGTTTGTCTTGAACCTTCAAGGTCTCAAGTGTCTTCAGGCCAAAATAATCCACATGCCAAAGTGGCACATTCTAGGGGATCTGTCCTGAACCCCTTCAGAGTTGATTATTAGTTATTTATAAAAGTGTCTTTTCATTCTTTTAAAGGTAGCCCCAGTGTCCTCCAAAAAAAGTCATCTTCTTGTTTCATCTATAATAACATCTCAAAAAAAAAATGTGAGTGAACCAAAATAAATATTACCAGCTCTATGTGACTTCTCTTATCCTCACATACTCTTAATTATATTTCTGTTGATGTGGAAATAGCAAATAGCCTGCTGGCCTTTTTAGCATGTGCCTAGCACACCAGCAGAAGAACATATTGGAGAAAAATTATTAATTGAAATTTCAAAATATATAAGTAGTCATTATGGGGGCAGAATCTATTCCTGGATAATTTGTCTACCAAGTATATGATTTAGTTTTATTTGTGAATTACATAGAGAGGGGGTGAGGGTGGAAATGGGGGCTAGGAATGAGACCGTTAGGTTTATGAAGATATTAATTCCTCCTTGATTCCCATTCATGGGTTCACAGATTTCTGTTCAGTTTAGATCAGAGTCCTACTACTCACCCTCTCTCCTGTTTGATCTTCAGTGTGGGTTTTCTTCATCCCATGTCCTATGAACAAAATAAATCCTTCTCTTACTTCATTCAGTGGATCAATATCCTATGACATTATATTTATTTCCATAGATTAGTATTCGCAGCTGGCTATGTTCAATACCAACACGCAGGGCAGTTTGATATTGTTTGCTTCCCTAGCACGGAGCCGTGCTGTGGTCCTGTGGCTAAGCAGACACAGAATGACCTGGTGGAGATTTGTGCAGGAAGGCACAACCTTTAGGGCCTCTCTCTGTTTCCCTTAGTGTAGGACCTGGGCCTCCTATTCAAATCTCGGGAGACAATGGGCTGCAGTGTAGTTATTCTTTTAAAAAGAAGTATTGATATTTCATTCGCTTCCTATATTTTTGGGAAAGACCAACAAATACTTCTCTTTTCTGTGATATGGGTTTAGTTGTAATTTTAGTGGACAAAATGCCTTAAGTAATTTAATTTGGGATCTACAAAAATTAGATGAGCAGGAAGAGAGCTTGAAAGGTAAGTGGAGAGCTGAGCTGCTCTACGGGGTCTTTGTTCTTGAGAAAGTTGTCAGAATGCTTATGTGTGTGAAAGAGAGAATGTGCTAGGGTCCCATGGTGCCTATTACGGCTTTCTAAGTAACAACTGAACTTCACTGGGCTCTGAGTGCTTGAGGTAGATAGATGGCTGATGCTCAGATTCAAATGCTACTCCTGCCTGAAGGCCCTATTTTTTGAAATACTGAGATAGCTTGTAAATTCGCTGAATGCAAGGGAATAAAAGTGACTGTTATTCACCAATTAAATTCTTTCCTCCCAGTGCAGAAATCAATCCTGTATTTTAGTCTGTGGGGGAGATAAAACTCTAGGACAGCAACCAGCTGTGGTGGCAGAAGGAAAGGCAATGAGAATTTAGAGACGGAAGCCACGCTTGGCTAAAACAGGGGGAGAAAATGGACTCAAATTGGCATTGGGTGTTCACTCAAGGGCATGTATCCTCCGTCCTCCGCATAAGCTGATAGAATCAAAATAGACCACAGGGGGCAAAGGGCTGACTTGAGAAATCAGTTCAAGCAGCTTGGTTGCCTCCCAGAGACTGGAATGAACGTCCTGCGGTCACATCCCAAGGGCGGTCGGGAAGCAATACTCAGTTTTCACTTTTGTTTGCAGTGACTATTAAAGAGAAGTCCAGGAGATGGCCACTGGAGTGATGAAACCAGCGTCTTATGGGTGAGTGGAGACCAGGTGACTGGGAGCATTGTGGACTGAATGCAAACTACATTAGAATGAATAACCCAAGGCAGTGACTGTAATTGAGCGAGATTAAATTGGAAAACTTTCAGGGGCAATGACGAAGGCATTACATTGCCCACAGTGCTCGAAGGGAACACGCATGTGAATTAATTGGACTAATGTAGGCCAGGACTTGGATCAGCACATTTATATTTCAAAGATGGCATTTATGGACAATTAAGTATTTTATGGGTAGTTGTGAATAATTAGCGGTAGGAAAGAGTTCTTTCCCTGTTGTTTACTGAAAAAGCCATCCAGGAGTCCTGGAGTAGGGATTTGGCTCTAGAATTTTCCCCATGCTTCAGTTTTCCTTCCCTAGCAGAGCCCTGCCTTTTAGACACAGGGACTGCAATTTATCCCTGCTGTGGAACAGGTGGCTCCAGGTCCTTCATTATAACCGAGCAATTTGTGATGGTCCTGTCACATTCTCAATTTGCTTGCCCATGGATTGGTGGGTCTTTCTGGGTCACAGGAGAAAAAAAAGCAATCCCAGAAATTCCTCCTTTTAAAACGGTATTCTTAGGATAATCTGATGTTTTCACTATTTTACATCAAACGCCATTGCAAGAATAGCTCACAGGACTGCAGCCTTGAAGAAGCATGGGGCTGGAGCTTCAGAAGGCCCAGCTTACCTTGTGTTCTTTTTTGTAGAGCTCTGAATAAGCCATACACAGGGAACATCACAGTGGTAACTCCGCTTAGTGATCACAATTTCCTGCTTTGTATTTTTGAAAAGTTTTACTTCTCAAAGGGTCTAGATCAGTAAGCCCTTTACATCAAACTTGGACAGAATTTTTGAAATTTCATTTAACCACAGAAATTTAAAGTTGCCTACGATTGTGGCATGCGTCCCCCGAGTCCCCAGAGTGAATTATTTCACATGTTGTGCTTCTGTGCATAACAGAAACGCACACATCCACACATTTGCACATCCCCACACGTCTGTTTAAAAGGGTGTTTATTTGCTGCAAGTGTCTTTGGCGGCCACGTTTTCAGGCTACACAGGTAGCAAAGATATGGTCATGTTTAATCCTCCAAAGTGGGGTAGGTATCCCAATTGTGTGTATTTGCACTTTAGGGGAGATTAGTTTATTCCGTAAGATAGCCAGTTCTGAGCAGGGACTTGAGTGAACAAGAGGCAGAGGATGACACATTGATGAAAGAAAGGAGAGAAAGGAATGGTAAAGAATGTGTCTTACTTGGAGGTAGTGCTTATATGACCTGAGAGATGACATCATGAGAGGTGAGAATGGAATTTGGGAAACCCAGCTCTTGAAAATTGTAGTCGCTTTAAATGATCCCTCGCTGCTAGTCATCTCTCCTTAAGATTGAAGGGGAGCAGAATTTGCCACTCCAGAATATCTCTTTGGCATAAGGATTATCTTTGCTGCTTGAGCAGATACTTCCTGAAGCTCTGAAAACTGAGTAGAAGTCACCCTTTTGTAAAAGACATTTACATTTATAAGGAAAATCTCCGTTTGTAAGGGTGTCTCCCTCTCTGTACCTCCCTCTTTGTAAGAGAGGGGACGACTAAATCTACCCTCATCCGTGGAGCAGGCAACTGATTTAAATCTGTGAGCAACTGGACCTTTATTTACTGTGTTTTGCCAGCTCATCTCCTATTCCTGGTCTCCCTCCCGCACATCTTTCCTCTTTAGCTGTCGATGGTATTTAAGGTGGTACCTTGGGCTGTTTCAGGGAGTTACTTAGTTTTCCATATATATAGGAGAAGCATATGATATTAAACTTCTTTTCGCTTTTCTCCTCTTAATCTGTCTTGTATTACAGAAAGGTCTCGGCCAAAAACCTGGAAGGGTAGAGGAAAAAATTGTTTTTCCTTCTTCCTAATATATTTTTCATTCATCGCATTGGAAATTCAAAAGTCCACCATCTCGCTCTCTCTTTTTGGTGAGTCACCCCATTGTCTTGCGTTTCGTGCTTAATCTGGAGACACAATGACCAAAATAACATCATCG
This sequence comes from Canis lupus baileyi, assembly GCF_048164855.1. Lineage (NCBI taxonomy): Eukaryota > Metazoa > Chordata > Mammalia > Carnivora > Canidae > Canis > Canis lupus. The sequence continues at coordinate 8,588,371 of NC_132839.1, read as the reverse complement.
ACAAAAATAATAACTCTTCTGTTTGCATTATTGAATTCCCTTCATTTTGGTTATTTGTTGCCTCTTTTCGTGTTCTTCTGGAAAAGAGGTTTGCATACAGGAGGTAGGTAAATATGAAACTGGCCACATTAGGAGTCATATAGTTGAGCCTAATGGTCACACATTTCTGATTTCTGGCCTGTTTCTTATGCTTCTAAGCATAATGGCAGAAAACCTGGCTTGTGTCTTTGTTCTGTTTCCTATACATGGAAAGCCCTGTTGCAATGACTGGTTTGATGTCTCCAAATCACATGAAAGTTACTAATTGTAACACATTTTTTCCAAATTTTATTTTGCTTTTTAACTCATTTTCGCTTTTTTGACATGCATGCTGTTCAAGATTTTACACACACACACACACACACACACATAAATATATTTATTTTCCTTTCTGAGTTATTTACTGTTTTTTAAGTTCTTGATGCTCCTGAATCCATTCTATAAGGATGTCTTTATTTTTTATATACTTTTATTCCTTTAACTTGAATTATCTGAGATTTCTATCAAAGTATGCTATCAACTGTAAATCTGACTTTAAAAAAAATCGTTTCATGCCACCTGCTGAATAATTTACCCCCTTGTTATTGGTATCCATGATCCTTTATATCACGTATTAAAGTGTTCTGTATTCAGAGGTCTATTTCAGGGTATCTATGTAGTTTTCATTATGTCTGTAAATTTTCTTGCCAGTATCACACTATCTTTTTTATTGTAGATTTATAATATACTTTTAAATGTAGCACCATAAACTTACCACCATTATTTTTCTTTGTCAAAAATATATTAACTGCTATATGTGTTAATTCCTGTATATAAACTTGAGAATCACTGTGCTAACTCCAAAAGCAGTCCATCTGAATTTTATAGGCAGTGGTCTTAAATCTATATATTAGTTTGGAAGAAAGTGTACTCATGAATAAATCAATTTTCTGATTTATAGTAATAGAATCATTTATAATTTACTCAAATTTAATGTTTTTCGTGAAGATCCTATCTAAATTTTGCTTGAAATCTGAAAGGAATTTCTTATAGTTCATAGTAGCTAATTTAAATTTTTTGCTTTTATTATTTTTTCTTATAAAAAGCTACAGTAATTCTACATAATTAAATATAAAATTGCACAGTAGATTATTTGGGGTTTTTTCAGTATAGAATTATGCTAATGAGAATATTGTTTCTTCCTTTCTACTTACTACTATGTTTTTTTTTTAATTTTTATTTATTTATGATAGTCACACAGAGAGAGAGAGAGAGAGGCAGATACACAGGCAGAGGGAGAGGCAGAGAAGACACAGGCAGAGGGAGAAGCAGGCCCCATGCACCTGGAGCCCGACGTGGGACTCGATCCCGGGTCTCCAGGATCGCGCCCTGGGCCAAAGGCAGGCACCAAACCGCTGCGCCACCCAGGGATTCCTACTTACTATGTTTTTTCTTTCTGTTTCACATCTTTGTGTATTTGTTGGAACATTTACAAAAATGTTAAATAATATAAGGAAATTCAATAAGTTAATCTCATTCCTGAAACCTTTAGAATTTGATTACCAAAAATGGTTTTGGTCTAATTTTAAGATACATTAATGGTGAATTGTTCATTTCTTAAAATATATACGAAGAATAAGTATTGAATATTATCACATGTCTTTCTGGAGTCTATCGAGATTATAAAAGTGTTCTCTTATTTGAACACATTGCTTTTAAAAAGATTTCTTATGATTTGTATTCCTGAATTAAAATGGGCTTGGTCATGGTAGATGTACTATTGAATTCAATTTGCTTGTGTCTTACTTAGAAATATTCATACCTATATTCATAAGTGAATTTTCTTTAAGGTTAGTTTTATGGGTCAAATATATAATATAAATAAATTGAAATTTAACATTATACCAGAATTTAAGTGAATATAGAGTAGCAGGACATTTTCAGACTTTCTGTGCCATTCTCTAGGAGGCACCTGACCATGCTTTTCTTAAGGCAGTATAGTTTTGAAAAGCCACACATTTGCATAATGTCTTTGCTGTTGTTACTTTTTTCTTTGAGTTGTACCAAACTAATTGCTTTAGAAAGTTATTTCCCAAATTCTTCCCACAGGTAACATTTAGGTAAATAAAGCTCTTCAAAGTTAGGATCAGGGACTCGATGCTGTTGGTACACATTCTGCAACATCAAAGAGCCAGGCCAGAGACTGAAGAAACATAACATCAAAAACTTCTCCTCCCACCACTCCTTTGGTTAATGTCCATTCTGATTAGAAAGGAATGGAGAAGGAACCAGGAAAGAGGTAATATTGCTGCTAATAAAGTCTTAAGGAAAGGCATTCTATTACATTGGTTCTGATGAGGGAGTTACATCAAGCCATCAATAAACTCTCTTAAGATCCTTCCATCCAAAGTCACTTTTTCCTATCTTCTTTCTTTAATGGTGTATATATCAAGTAATTGTTCCTTGAGAACTTGAACGGAGTTACTGGTAAAACTTCCTTTTTGAGACATTTTGTAATTTTTTTTTCACAACTTCTCTTTCTAGTATGGCTTTTTTTTTTTTTTTTTTTTTTTTTTTCAGGTTTTCCACTTCTACTTGAACTAGATTTTGTCAGTGTGTTTCCAGAAAGGAGTACATCTCATTCATACTTTAAAATTTATCATCACAGAATTATACATACATAATTTAAAACTCTTCTCTGTTGTTGCTTGTATAGGTCCTTTGACAATTAGTCATTAATTTGGTAAACTATTTCAGGTGGATTCCCCTGAGCTGTAGTTCACTGTAAAGGTTTTGCTGAGATTTTTCCCATTAATTTCTAATTACAACCGTAGAATTAAATTTCTTTTTATAAGCTTTCTTGTACTGTATACGGTAGTTGTAACTTTGACACCCTTATCATGTCACTTGGATTTCTGCATCTGGGTGCACTGTGGGCACAGTATCTTTTCTTCACTCAGAGTTCTAAATTTGCCCTTGGCAGTGAGCTGTCTCTGTTTTATGACATGATGATCTATGAGCTATGTCTCTCCTTTGTCTGTTGTTGTAAACAAACCTGAGATGACTGGGAGTATTTCTCTAGTGAATGAATAGTCTGCTTAACATTCTACAGTTTCAAGCATGACAGTATAAGAGACTCATAAATACCCTGGTTGTCTTGCCTCATCACTGACTCTCAGGAAATCATACTTAACTTTCATATCTTTACTTTGGAATGAAAACTTGGAGGTCTTCTGAGAAGCCTGAAAACAATTTCCTTGAAAGATGGGGGAATTCTTTGTATTAGCCAGGTATGGAAGTAAAGTATATCTGGTTGTTTTCTACTCTTTCGGCTTTCTTTTGACCTTCATTGGATTTTGGATATGAGATTTAATTCCCTTGGTCTCCTCACAGCATATGGTAAATGATTAGGCATCAGTGAGTCCCATCAATTGTGGAAAATGACAGGACAAACATCATCCGAAGATGCGAATATTTTTTTAAGTATAATGATTGATTTACCATAAGCCACCTACATCTCTCTGTTTTCCCTTTCACCAAAGGCATGGATCTGCCAAGCAGCTCATTTCTCTATTTGGGCATGGAATAGAATTTTTCTTCCAACTGGTGATTAAAAACCTACTCATGGCTTTCGCTTGAATCCTTCTGTGGTATAGAAGCATAGTCAACTGATCTTTCTGTTTAAGGCTGATCTATTTTAAAGTAAACCTACCCATGTTATAATGTTTTAATGATCGCCTTTCTCACTAGTTGATATTGTATTTTGTATTTTAATGTATTTATTTGTGTTTGTTCTATGAAAATGTAAGCTATATCAGACTGGGGCTTGTCTGTCTTACTCTTTATCATATCTCTGTTGTCTAGAATAGTACCAGGTATTCAGGAGTAAATCTTTTCAAACTTTCTGATATATTTGCTCTTCTTTTTATTGGTATGGATTGATATTTACATTTTAAGTTGAAGAGTTTCATCTATATGTATGTTAATATTACAAGGTATCTCAAATCTTTTTAAGAGTATATTAGTGGGATGCCTGGGTGACTCAGTGGTTGAACGCCTGCCTTCGGCTCAGGGCGTGATCCCGGGGTCCGGGATCGAGTCCCGCATCGGGCTCCCTGCAGGGGGCCTGCTTCTCCCTCTGCCTGTGTCTCTGCCCCTCTCTCTCTGTGTGTCTCTCATGAATAAATAAATAAAATCTTAAAAAAAATATATGTCAGGGCACTTGGGTGGCTCAGCGGTTGAGCATCTGCCTTTGGCACAGGTCATGATTCCAGGGTCCTGCCTGAGGTTCCTGCAGGGAGCCTGCTTCTCTCTCTGCCTATATCTCTATGTCTCTCTGTGTCTCTCATGAATAAGTAAAATAAAATCTTGAAAAAATGTGTCAATAGAAAAGGGAAATAGATACTCTCATGTACTGTTTCAAGCCTGTGAATTGGTTGGTATAACTTCATGATGGACAATTTGGCAGTACCTAGCATAATATAAAAAGCACACACCTTTTGACATAGAGCTATCATGAAAATTTGGAAATTTTTATACATATAGTTATGCCAATGCACAAAGATTTTTGTAAATGAATATCTATTTCAATACAGTTTTAGTGACAAACAAACCAAATCAAATTATCACCAACCTTCTCCTCCCCGCCCTGCCACACCTCCCTCCACAGCCAAATCTGCAAGAAAATCTAATGACCAAGAATCATTGAAAATTCTTATGAGGCATGATTTAAGAGTATGAATCAGTTAAGAAAAAAAAAAAGGGAAGGAAGTAGTTCTGTAAGTTCTGACATGGAAAGGTACCCAAGGCCCAAAGCAAACAAGTTGCAGAACAATGAGGTAGTACAATTTCACTTTTAAAAGTTTTTTATTTTTATATGTATATAACAATAATTTAAAAAATATTAAGTAGGATTACCAAAGTAGTTAGATTTTATATTTTGTAATTATTAAGAATCAGTTTGTCAGAAACATGAACTATTTAAAAAGAACAGTGTAATGACTTAACTGTATCACAGAATCATGGATATTCTCCAGATGAGGATCTAAGAAATCATCTAGTTGAAGGAGAAGAAGAAATTTTCCTCAGTCCAAGGTTCTTCTGGCTGGACAAAGAATTACATTTACATGAGAAAGATTAATAGGTGTTGAAAACCAAAAGTTTTATTATGTGCCTATGGAGGCCCAATAATGAAACTGAGCCCTAAAGAAATGACCAAGGCACGCAGTTTTAATACTTTTTTAGACCAGGAGACAATAAGCCTATGAGGAATTGACAGGACAAGGAAAATTTAATTTTGGGAGCTTCAGGGAGTAAGGAATTTTAAACAGAATTTGGGCTGGGTTAGTAAATTAGTAAAAAGTAATAAGGTGTTGTTCTTTTTTTTATGCAGCATTCTTGGCTCTAAATTTTCCTCATTGATGATAAGGATTTCTCTTTACCTTTTGGCACAGGGAGGGTACCTTTCACATTAGAGATTTATTTCCTGCCTCCAGTGAGACAGAGGAAGCTCTGAGTGACATTTTGCACAGGCTGTCTCTTAAGGAACTTTTATTTAAAATAAAATGCCAAAGTGGCATATTTTGGGGGCAGCCTGCCCTTGACCTCTACATAGTGTGGTGGTTAAGAGTGTGATTTAGGGACTACAGACAGGGTTGGTTTTTAGCTTTGACCTTTGATTGCTATGTCATTTAAGATTATTATTTAAATTCCCTAAGCCCCACTTTCCTAATATATAAATTGGAGCTACTAAATGGTCGATGTACATTGAGGGCTTACTATGTGCTTGATTGCTTTACTTATCTAAACCCTACATCGCCAAACCCATTAGGAAAGTAATATTATTTCTGTCTTATAGATAAAGAAACTGAGGTACAGACAAATTAAGTAACTTGTCCAAATGACATAGTTAAGCAAGTGTTAGACTTGACATTCCAAACCCTGCAGACTGACTGCATCCTAGCCACTAAACCAACACTCTGTGCTGTTCCCTGTCCATACTCATAGCTCGTATGCTAGAAAATGATAGTGTATTTGACTATCAGAGCAGAATGCCTGACATGTGGTAAGCTGTCATTAAATATAGTTATTTTCTTATTCCAGAGATTATGGTGCTATCTTCTATCGGGGCTAGACAGCAAAGGACTGAAGAGCCAAGCTTTCATAGTATTTTGGACTTTGACAATTTAATTAAATATATGGTTGCAAAATTTAAATTGTATAAAACGTTGATTTATATGTTACAACTAAAAAAAAAATAGTTGATACCCAGGCTAGTTAAGTTTTTTCACCATAATCAACCAGCTAATTAAAGACCAAACTTTTCCTTCCCTCCCTCCCTCCTTCCCTCCCTCCTTCCCTCCCTCCTTCCCTCCCTCCCTCCCTTCCTTCTTTTCTTCCTTCTTTCCTTCCTTCCTTCCTTCCTTCCTTCCTTCCTTCCTTCCTTCCTTCCTTCCTTCCTTTTTCTTCCTCTTTCTTTCTTTCTTTCTTTCTTTCTTTCTTTATGTATGTATGTATGTATGTATGTATGTATGTATGTATGTAGAGTATGTCGGTATGGCATATACTTGGCATAGGGGTATCTGCTACCTTTAACATTAAAATCTGAACACCTAAGCTAATGAACTCTTAATGAAACTGCTGCAAGTGTGGCAAACCCATAAAAATAGCAACATGATTTGAAGCTTGATCACAGACAGCCAGAGGTGGGGAGCTGAGGGTGGGAAAGAGTCACTATATGACTGCCAGCTATATGACTACACCTGCAGGAAGGATGGGTGCCACATAAACTCAGATGGAATCCTGATACTCAGCAGTGGAGGGTAAAACAGACCCCTAATTAGAAATGTACATTTTGAAGAACATTATATATTGATAATAAGCATACAGTGATGGTAGCATGTGAGATGGCAACGTGTCAGGGTTATCACAAGTCACACTTGAGGCAGGTTAGCAGAGCCTTCTGCACAAACTGAAGGATGGAAGGTCATACCTACATGTGAGCATGTTTAGTCTACAACAGTCCTGTGTTGACATAAACTATTATGTAAAAAGCAACTCAGAATCCATGTTGATTCTTCAACTTTGCCCAGTAGCAGAGATGAATGACTTTATAGTTCTCAAGAATTTGTTCCTGGAATGCTTCAAAAATTCATTAAGAATTCTCCAGCATGAGGGACAGTGGTGAGGCCAGAATGCGTGTGTGTGTGTGTATGTGTGTGTGTGTGGTGGGGAAGGAGACAGCGAGGCAACTCTCCTCTAGTACTTTTGGGCAGGAACAATCCAATTTTATTTCCTGATTGTCTATAAACCATATGCATAATTTGACATAGAGCTTATCTGATGGAATTAGTGAACTTAAGTGATGCTCTTAATTTCACTTGTGGTAACAAGTGTTTGAAACCTTGACATTTTATTATTTTGCCATCTATTTTCCTTGGAGTAAAACTTGTTTAAGGTCCTTTGACTTTTTTGTAATGTTAATACTAATAAATACCACTAGATATTTGTTTTTAGCAATATCATCAGCTTTTACATGATGTGTTTTCTCTGCATCTTTGCAGATGAAATGAATTTTGAGATATTAAGGTATCATTTTTTAGTTGGCCATCCCAATTCTTACTCAAAATATACAAGATAATAACAATTCAGTTTGTTTTCTTAATAGAAAAAAAAACCCACCTAATTTGAAATAATCTAAAGATTGAGAAGGTCAGGAGTGAGAATATATTAATACCTATTTGATGTAATTTAGGACATTGATTAACTTAGTCTGTGAGCTATTACTCAGGTATTGAAAGTAAACCTTTCCTTTTTTTAAAAAAAAATATATATTTTTAAGATTTTATTTATTTATTCACAAAAGACACACAGAGAGAGGCAGAGACATAGGCAGAGGGAGAAGCAGGCTCCATGCACCAGGAGCCCGACGTGGGATTCGATCCTGGGTCTCCAGGATCATGCCCTGGGCCAAAGGCAGGCTCTAAGCCGCTTAGCCACCCAGGGATCCCTGAAAGTAAACCTTTCTAGGATAAAATAGAATGTTGCATACTTGCATGAAAATTCTGTTTCTTTGCTAACTGAATTTCTATGGAACTTTTCTCTTAATTCAAAGACATAGTAATTAATTAGCTCAGCTGATGATCTAGACATTTGTCACACTTTTCTTAAATGAATTAACTTGTGAGTTGTATAAGAATACATTAAAACCTATGATACATTTTGGCTTTTTAAAATGGAAATAATATCAAAATTTTTATTATTAATGGATTAATGTTTTTCAAAATAATTTTTTAATGCTATAAAATAAAATCCCTCCTACCTTACAAGTGTGTCATCATAGAAATTTTATAGTTTTGCTCTTTTGTACAAGAGGATTTCTAATGAAGAGTGTGACCAAGTGTCCCATTTCTCTAGGTGGAACTGAGTACTGTTCCTAAAACAAAACATCTCCCTTCCAGGGTCTAAGGGTCCAAAGTTATGAAAAGGTGTAAAGGTATGGGTTTACCTAGTGAAAAGCGAAAGTAAAAGAATTAAAGCTAAAAGCTATGCAAATGAAACAGGATGGCTTTTGTTAAAAACAAAACTAATATGTGAAACAATTAGCAAACATAAAAATAGACTCATGAATAGAATCCTTGCTTCAATTAAACCCCTTTATCTAAATTTTAGTATCAACCATGTTGATATCATGAAGAACTGTCAAGAGAGCTGACATTCTTAGAAGACATAACATCCCCTGTAACCTTTAAAGAAAGCTGCTTTCTGAAAGCCCTAAAGGCAGGCTGGTCAGACTGGCATTTGTATAGTGTGGTAGGAGATGTTAAAATAGCAACACACGGAACCCTTTCAAGCAATTTTTATGCCATGGACAGTGAGGCTTTTGGAAAGAAATCTATAAGTAGTGATTTGTCACCACTTATGTAAAGTGGAATTATTTCAGACGATCTTTTTTTTTTTTTTTTTCAGAACAGAAAGTGCTATACCCAAAGTGAATAATAAATCAAATTTGAATCTTTTTGTCTTGATATATACATCTCCGAGGATATTATTTTTAAACCTAACATTTATTTCTTCATTCTCCACAGAACTAAAGTCCAATTTTATAACTTTGCAAATTTTTTCAATCACTTCCTTTGGTGTAACAATTACAAGTGCAACATATTTGTAATAAAACTGTCAACCGTGGTTCAATTCAAAATGTATCATGGGGAAGCCAGACTTCTGAAATGGGAAATCTGGTACTTTTCTTTGAGAAGCAGTGAAGGTAAACTCACAGGATACTTCATAATTCAATAGAAATTTCCCAAACTCAGAGAAGTTTGGAATTCAACTTTTCGTAATTATGAAGCAGACTTTAAGGATACTTGTAAATTATTGTCTCCACCTTTTAGAGCCAATATCTTCTGCAACTTCTTCAGCTGTTGTCTACCTTGAGAAAAGATTGTGTATTAGAGAAAGAGATGAATATCTATTAATATTTCACCTTCAATCTGCTGGATTTTTACTATCAGTGAGGCTTTTGAGATCATTGTGATTCTGTGGCTTTTTTGCGTGTATGTGAAGTATAAAAATGAAGCTATCTCCCTACCATCTAAAATATCCCTGGAAGTCTTCTAAGTCCTCTATTTTGTATGTACTTTGTAATCTGAATATACTCTGTAATCCTTTATGGAGACTGTCCTCTTGAGTTTGTACATCAGAGATTTAACCTCATCGGTCAAGATTCCACATTTTTTCACAGGATTCACAATTTCAGTTATTCATAATTGAATATCTGATAACCTATAGTGTTCATTTTGTTTAACACTTTCAGCAATAGTTTATAAAGTAGATGGAGGATATATTATATCTGAGGTTTTGGTTTCCTCACTGTCAACATTTTGTGCTACAGTGGGGAAAGCGTCTGAGATTACTAATGAACTTATTCTACTTAAACCAGGTTACTGATGAAGTTCAAGGAATATGAAGAATTTAGGTCCTGGAAATTCAAGAATACATATTAATGGGTAGGGGTGAGACCACAGTTTAGTAAATATACATAGTTAAGGGTTTTACTGTTTGAATGCTATCTTTTAAAACAAGCATCTATTTGTAATTTTCATATTTATGTCTTCTCCTCGTGATTACAGTTTAATTCCTAGAGTGTACAGATTGTATTTGTGCAAGTTGAATATGCATAGTAGTAGGTATTCCGTTGCCAAAGTAAAACTCTACTGTTCTATTGACCCTGAAGATTTACTAAATCATGGTATGGATATTTTGGTAGGACATTTGGAATTGCTGAGTATAAATGTCAGGATATTATAAAATTACATGTAATGATCTCATGCCTTCGAAAGTAGACAGGCAGTAGTAATCTTATGTAGACGTTTCCCTAGGTGAACAGTCCATTCATGGGGAATAAGTTTAATGATCAATTCTTTGCCTTTTTGATTTAGAATCAAATCAAATTTTGGTTTAGAATTAAACCTCTGAGTTATGTATACTTTACTCTGAGGAAGTATGATCTGGGAAGTTGTCCAGATTCATCTGTAAAGACCTGAACTTCCCAATAGGTGATTCATTAGGTCATCTTCTTATACTGGAAATATGGCCAGTAGCAGTACATTAGTCCTAAAAGATAGAATGAAAATTCTTTTATATTGAAATCCTTTAGGAATCATTTTGGAAATTACTTGTGAGTAAAAAATATAAAACATGTTGTGTTTTTTAATTCTGGCTAAATTTTTAGTAAAGTGAATTCTTTTTTTTTCATTAAGTAAGTTTATTTACTGCTAAGTCCGTAATTTAATTTCGATAGAGAATTCTATTTACTGATAGCAACATAATGTTTTGAAAACATTTATTAAATTGAGTTATGTATTTCCACAAGTGACTTGTTCAACATAAAAAAAAGTCATTACATATTAAGAAATTCTTTATCCTCTGAGATTGGAATAATGTAGAATGTCATCTCATTACTAGATAGTGGTGACACATATCTGATCCTTTTAGTTTTATTGGCAGAAGAAAAAAATCCTGTGCAGAATTTACACATTAGTGAAGTCACTTTTCTGAGATAAGATTGTTATAATAAAGAACAGCCTTTACTTGAGATATTTGAGACAGTGTCTTTTTCCTAAAAGTTACACACACATACACACACACACACACACACACACAAAAAAAAAACTTAGAAAAGATATATTGAGAGGATCCCTGGGTGGCTCGGCGGTTTAGCACCTGCCTTGGGCTCAGGGTGTGATCCTGGAGTCGGGGGATCGGGTCCCGCGTTGGGCTCCCTGCATGGAGCCTGCTTCTCCCTCTGCCTGTGTCTCTGCCTCTCTCTCTCTCTGTATCTCTCATGAATACATAAATAAATTCTTTTTAAAAAAAGATATGTTGATCCTCTGGCAAACTTAACTCATTCAATTACTTTTTTTTTGGTAAAGTTCATTAATACCATTCTGTGTTCAAGAGAAAAAGTGATATTTCCTAACTGACGTTGAGATAGCTACCTTTCTTTTTTGGCATTGAAATAAAATATAAAATTCAGTGAGAGCCAACTGGCCCTATCTGCTTTGATGTTTTCTACTCTAGATCTCAGTCTTTTGAACCTTAAACTTTTTTGACTTGACCACTATTTCTGTTATATCTGGACACACTTTGTGCATTTTTTGTTGCATTTCAATAATCCTAATTATTACAAACAATGCTGTTTTCCTTCAAATTGAATAGGACTTAGCCAAAAGAAGTTTGTTTTCTCAACACAATTTTTTTAAAAAGATAGATAGATAGATGACAGATAGATAGATAAATAGATAGATAGATAGATTGATTGATTTATGGGAGACACAGAGAGAGAGGCAGAGAAGCAGGCTCCATGCAGGGAGCCCAATGTGGGACTTGATCCTGGGACTCCAGGATCACACCCTGGGCCGAAGGCAGGCGCTCAACCCCTGTGCCATCTACGTGTCCCAACAACACAATGTTTTGTTAGAAAATACATATTCCATAGTACTGTTTTTTTTTTCAGCCTTTAAATTTTTTTTTGTTATCTCCTATTCCTCTTTCAGTCATTTAATTTTACCTTTGTTCTTTCAAAACTAAAATGTTGTGGTACTGAAATGTAGCATGTAAGTAGACTAGTCAAAAAAACCTAATAGAAAAACACTAAATATGTAAATTGCATATTTAGAAAACTATCCTGAAGAATGTGACTGGTGTATGAGAATGTCCATACATATGCATCTGTATAAAGGCAATAACAGAAATTGACTGGATAAGCTAGAAGAGTTATGGGTATTAGTTATAGATTTTCATATCTTGATTCTCTTGGATGAGCCTGCATTGCTTTTATGAAGTGAACTCTGTTTCCATTTCTCATTGCTTTAAAAGAAAAAAATGTCTAGTCCTAGACTTTGCAAGGTACCTAAAATGAGAATTTCAAGATAGAATTGGGTTTGACGAAAAGAATGAAAATAGCACAGGTAATATGCTGGTGCTATGCAAATACAAACACATGTCATATGTGTGCATACACACATATACCCCATACACACAGAGTTACCATTTCTCAGATATCACTCTGGTCACATAAAAAACAAAGCAGTACTTTGAGAAGAAGATTCAGCTAGTAATACTCAAGCTTTATAAATATTCACAATGGTTTGCAGGCTGGACACTGATCCATTCTGCCCAGTAGTTTACTCATCCTGTGACTGCTCTTCAGTGCAGAGGAAAAGATACTTGACTGAGCAGACAAGATCCTCATGATGCAAAGTACTAGTAGGAAATGCATAAAAGAATGTTACTTGAAGAACAAAGTCATACCTCATTTCAATTTCAAAATATTTTTAAACATTCTGTAATTTAGGTCAGTGTGTGGTTTCGTATTTGCAGCTATAAAGCATTATATTTACACATAAATTGCAGACTCAACACTCAGCAAGCTATTGGCTGGCATAAAACATTGACAACATTTTAGAAAGCTTGCGTGTTTGTATGTAAGACAGTCATATTAAGGGATGAGTTCCTGAAAACCAAGTATAATTCAAAATTATCATATTTCAAGAAAATTTTCTTAGAAGAATAAATGTAAACAGTGAGTGCCTCCTTTGAATGCATAAATATTCAAGTTTGTGGCCTATTTTAAAAATTCTTTTGATTTTCCTCTGAAATATTCACAGTAATCTCTCCGATAGTAACATTACAGAGAATCAGTCAATCAGTCATCATTTATATCAGTCAGTGTCCATTCAGAAGACAAAATCTGTGGAGTGATTTGAACAAGGGAAGTTGTGTTAAAGGATTTTTGGTAGTTGGAATTCTGAAGATGATAATATTACTGATACAAAGAGCAGCTCCTACCCCTAGGGATGAGATAGAGCACCCAAGGAAAAGTTGCCTCTCTATGGCTGAGAAGCAGACCTTGAAAGAGATTGCACAGCTGTGGCTCACTGGATGGTATAAAAATCATTGTACTGATGCATTGGTAGAATTTGCTAGAAATCTGCCCTCTAGAGCTTGCCAGAAATCTACCTCTGAGAGTTCTGAGGAAACCCCTCTACCATGAGGTGTCTCTCTAGAAGGTTCTCAACTACAAGACTGCCTGAGTCAGGTGTTAATGGAAACTGCTGTGCTCTGGGTGCTGGTGGCTGATGCTAAAGAAGCTGCCTGCCATGCAGGAGTCTGTCCAGGAGCACAGCAGAATCAGGAAGGAAAACACTTTTCTCAGGCAGTGTCCTTCTAGCACCTTCCTGACAAAGCTTAATGTCATGCCAGCAAGCACAGGGAACAAAATACTTAAATAGTTCTATTTTTTCATTGAGCAGGCAATGAAAAATGTATTTGGAGCCCAGAGCCAGTAAGTTGATAACAGGCACAGTCTTTATCTTAACATTTTATTGCCTCTAAATTTTACTACCAAATTATTGATTTCTAGATTTTTTCCCCCTACGACTATGCACCATTATGGCCACTTAATCACTTGAAAAATAAAGACTATAAAAAGATTTTATATTACATTGAAGGTGAACATTAAAATAATGGCATGAGATACACTCAAATCATTAATAGAAGTGTTTAAGCACATAAAAATGTGTTGCTCAGATAACAGGAATATTTGCCAAATGAAATGAATTTATAATTTATATTCAGTCACCATCATTTAAAAATTAGGCAATCCCAAATGTGTTTAATTTTTAATATTTGTGTTGTTTTATATTCTGCATAGAATGAGATTCATAAATATATTTTTATGACGTTACTTTAAATTTCCAAAGTCAAGTTTCTAGAAAATGAAAATGATTTCACTAAAGGTATCCTCCATCACGTGATCTAGCCATTATCTTACTCTTCGCTTTTGGAAGAACAGACAAGAGCGTGTAGAATGACTATCCTAAAGCTATCATCATGGAAGGGAAGGAAGTCATTCCATCTTCCGAGTGATGACTTGGTCATTTTTCAACACTCTAACATTGTCATTCAACCGGTGCTTGACTCATTTTCACTTACATAGTTGAAATGATACTTGAGGGAATTTCTTCATCTTCTTAAGCCATTTTACCTTTCAGTGTTTCACATTATTTTTAGAAAATAGTAGTTTGGGGTGCTGGGCCTACAGCCCAGCACTCTATATCCAAAGCTCTAATTTGAATTAGTCACTCTGTAAAATCATGCCGGTCACTTAACCCTTCTCTTTAGCTTCTCAACCTCTGAAGAAGCAGCACTGCTTTCACTGATAATGCTGAAATGAAAGTCATTGTATTTTAAAATGCCATTAAACATAGAAAAAAGACAGGCTCGGGTCATATTTTATAAGCAGCTTTCTTCAAGTTGAGCTTTCCTTCCGTAAAACCAGTGCTAATATTACAAGGAGAAAGGATTTTCCAAGACGGATACTTGGTCGACATTCCTGGCTTATAAAAGACAATGATTTCATGTAAGAGAGTGCCAGGTATGCCTTTGGGCTTTATATTAATTTGTGAAACATTCCTTTCATTATGTTTCCTGTTCAGAAATTATGCACATTTGAATCAAAGCCCAATGACAGTGTCTAGTAACTGAAAAATATTTATTTCTCCTTGGAAATCTTACCTGCTTAATTACCCAATCTTTTGGGAACACAGCCAAAGCCTAGAGTGAATCTTTTGTTGTAGGAAGAAAAGAGAAAAATAATTTGGTGCTGAGGGGAAACAACTCTCTTACAGCTCTTGTGGACCATCTTGTCATGTTTGGAGTCACTCTGCTAGGCTGCCGTTGTTAGCTGGTTTTGTGTCATTATAGTTCACATCATATGATACCCTCAAGGTAAATAACTCATTTCCTTTACCACCCTTCTTTTTTTTTCTTCTGCTCCCTCATATTCGTGTCCAACTCACTCTGGCTTGTTCATATTCTGGGAGTAATGGGGTGAAGTTAATATAAGACTGTTAACTCTCAATTACTCAGGGGCTAATTATCCAGTCTATTGATTGCACAGTCCAGCCTTTGCTTTTCCTGCCTTTTAAAGGGTGGTTGACTGCCCGTTAGGACTTGAACCAGACAAGAGTAGGGGGTGGAGAGAGAAAGTGATAAAATTCAAATCTATCTCTTTTGCAGCTTATTAGCTCTAGTTTAGAGCGTAGGTGAATGGCAAAAATATGGTTTGGGGACACCTGTGTATTTAATTTAGTCTTACTTTTCCTTGTCATCTTTTACCATGGATAATTGAGTTGGCTTCATTACCTTATGTTCATATAGTTAATTCTCAGAAGTTGGGTTTTTTATTGCTTCAGGGCAGTGACTTAATGGATACTTAAGGCATTTGAGGGAGCTATGGGTAAGCTACATAAACTTCATTTTTCAAATAAAGAAATGGAGACACAGTATTCAAACTGAAGAGGGCACTTGGTGGAATAATGGGTCAGAGTGATTTTTCACTCTCTGGTCTGAGTTCACAGATATATAGATGTGATAGTACCACCTAATGATAGTTCGTCTCATCCAGTGGTTTCCTAAAATGGTCAGCGAATCTAGCATAATACAGCCATGAGGAGTCATGAGGAGAGTTGGCATAAGGTTTATGTCTCATTTGTGCAGGTTTTGGCTGATGGAGCTTGATATTAAATATATTTCACTTAGCAGGATGTGTGGAATGTAGTAAGCACTCAAGAAAGAGTCAGCTTCATTCAAATTGTAGTAATAATAGGTATAGTGGTATTAGTACTACTACTACTAATGAAGTCTTTGCTTTTTTAATATTTCAAGAATAATAAATGAAACTATACATTTACCTGTGGCAAGGCTGTATAGGTTATCAATTATATTACTTAATTATGTAGTAATGTAATTTCAGATTATGGTTTTATGAAGTAGTCCTTCGTGCAACTCCCTTATTTCATAACTACAGAAACACAGGGCTGAAGAGTATAATTATTTCTGTAAGTTCACCCAACAAGGGCAGAGATGCCAATGGAATAAAGATGTAGGACTAGTGGCTCCTAACTCACCCTTTGTTTTCACAATTGTATTGATGTTGGATCACCAGTGGTTTAATTCCTAGAATTAACAAGTGACCTTCATTGCCTGTATTCTTGATTCCATCACCGTGAACAATTGTGGTGGCCACTGCACTCAGTACTGTTGCACACAGCGTGACCTGAAATGACATTCTACTTCTCTCAGATTCAGTTGCTACATGCCTTTCACAGTGCAGGCATATCATGGTCCTGAGAAGGATCCAAGCAAATATTTTTTATATAACATACCTCCCTTACCTCATCTAGTACTCAACTAAGAGATAGTAATCTGCTTTTAAGACTGGAGAGAAAAAACAACCCTGGGTCAGTGTTGAACTTACTGAAAATATTATCATCAAGCAGAGTTGTTGATGGCTGATTCTACATGATTTCCCCTATATAAACAGACTATACAACCTAAATTCTGAATAAGATGTGCGAATCCTGGTCTAGTGGGATTGGAAGTAACAGATAATCCTTGCGTTTGGCTTCCATACACTCATTATCCCTAGCCAGGAATGCCTTTTTTCCTTCTTGCCTCTCTCCCTCTCTGCCTCCCTTCTGCCCTCCTCCCTCCATTCCTTCCTTTCTTTTCTTTTCTTTTTTTAATGGAAACAAGTGCATCAGGTTTCTGGAACCCAAGAATAAGTGTGTGGGCCTTCCCAGGATGATGATTTTTCTGCACATTTTCCTTCCATTCTTCCAATAGCACTGAATCAAGCTTACCTTTAGAACAGATTCTGAGAGGTGGCTGGTACAATTTTGACAAAACAAAAAGATTTGCCTGACTTTCTTACCCTCAAAATCTATCTTGTTCCACTCTCACAGCCTTACCTTTTGTCCTTGAACAGTACGTTTTACTTTCTCCCTAATTGGGGATGATTTTTCTGTCTCACAAACAGAAATTTGGAAAATGCAGATATCTCAGGAAAAATCAGTTCTTTGACTTAAAATCATTTGTTCTGGGAGTCAAAAATTGCTGTCAGTCTTTGACCTGAAACAAAGAGGAAAGGAAATTTGAGGTATATGTCTATGGGGGAGGGGGGGAGGGGCAGGTCTTGGAGGCTTGGGAGAATTCATGACTCAGGGGATTACAGAGCACAGAAAGAAGCTGGTTTAGATTTCCAACTTCTTTTTGCCCAGGGCTAGCCAGCTCTGTTCCTCTTCAACTATGTGGATGCCAATAAAAAGGAGAGGCGTTGAAAATATGCTACTGGCACAATCTACTTTTCATATTCCTTTGTAATACGGTTCTCTATCAAGTTACAGTTCTAATGAGAAATTGCCTCTTTGCAACTATGGAATATGTACCAATGTTCTGGAATAATCTTGCTGAGAATGCAGGAAGAACACAAGCAATAGACAGAGTCTTGCAAATCAACCCATCTGAGTTTTTGTTATGGGCGGGGGAGGCAATCATACTCCATTCCTGCTGACAGAACTCTGGCTCAGAAATAAATATTGGCAACATCTCTTTTCTATACCAAATACAATGAATACTTTTTTTTTCAGTATAAATGCCATAATAAACTTTCTCTGTTAGGAAAGAACAGAGATGAATGAAGCTTGGCGTTCCCTGGTTTATACTCAGAGAATAGCTATTCTTTGTGTTTTATTCTCATGCTGCAAAGTAAAATATGCAAGTTTATCTTTTAAAATTACTCAGGGAAAAAAATAAAATTTAAAATTACTCAGGAAATGACAATGAATTGCAAAATATAGCACAAGAATATGGAGGAGAGAAAATAGAGGATATACTAATTAATAGAAATGTCTTGTCTCCCCTGTAGGAAATCAAGCTAAAATATAATAACTTTTTCCTTAACATAAATCTGGATTAATGACCAATAATTCAATGTCTTGTCTATTTATGTTTTTAAGCCTCAGTGCAAGTTGTGGTGGTTTGATATCCAATCTGAATCTATTATCATTGGGTTGATGCAGTGGGAGAAGTTGCATTCTGCTCAAGGCTCTAATAAGCCTCCTTGGTTTTCCATCAAAGGACTAAAAACAATCAGTGGCTTTTTTGTTGTTACTTAGAAAGAATCTGTAGTGGGAAAAATGACTATTCTGATGAAGAAACAGTTAATACATTCAGTGCTTTGTTCAGTTAGACTCACTGTTTTTTGATGGCCACCATGCATGGTGTTCAGCAACATTCTATAAACTTAACATCTAAAGCACAAAAGACCCCCCAAAATAGTCTTTACAACAACAGCAGCAGCAGCAGCAGCAGCAATAATACCCCAAATTAGCAAAGAAACAAAATGTAAACTGAAGAGATCCTTAAGTTTGAGATGAATGTGTCAGGAGATATTTCTACTTTGGAATCATATGAGATAGAAAAAGTATGAAATTATACAGGTGGTACATCATTTAAACTGGACTTTAGCACTGTACTTATTTTTTTTCTTTAAAATGCAATACAAAATGGACTCATCTTTATTGTAGTCTTTAAATAATTATTAGGCTTAATTGCCACAGTTCATAGAAATTTTAAAATTAGCTGGTGGTGCTTATCTCTCTGCAGTGCTCTGTGTTAATAAAACATGCCGCTCCATAAACACATTTCACATCATATTTGTCCATGATTATTTCATTGTTTTTCCAAGTACAGATGCCAAGAGACAAAGTGTTGCCGAATTCCTGTAATTACCAGCATTTCCCTCGATTTGTGTCCATGAAGTATGTAGTCAATCTCTATTGTCTTCTGCCTTAGTTTTGAATCTGTCCCCAGTGCAGGAATGTCAAAAACACCATTTAGCTGCACAGCCTGCTCAATTTAAAAAAAAAAAAAAAAAAAAAAAAAAAGGAAATCACATTCAAGCTACTAATTAAGAAAAGAAGAGAAGTGAGCTGTGAATAAAAAGAACTGCCTTCTAAAAGGCTTTAAAGAGAAACTTGCAACTAGGCTGCATTCAAAAAAGGGATGCTTCTTAGTTATCAAAGCTAAATTCTAATATAGTAGAGATAAGATTTAACTACCTCCTTAATATTTTAAAACCATGTGAATGAGAATTCAGATAATGGCCATTTCTTTTCTACTTTTAAAGGGGAGCTTATTTAGTTGATTTTTTTTTTCAGTTATCAAACGCTACTTTTTCAAGAAGCTACTTCTGTCTTTTTAAGATCATTTTGACAATTTTGTTAAATGTGCATTCCTTTGAAAAAATACACTGATGTCCCATAGTGCACAGATATTTGGCAAAAGTGTCAATAGAGTTGCCTCCTCAATAGATAATTCTTCCAAATGATTTATTTCAATAGCTCCTCAGATATATTTAGATAAACCAAACCATATTTTGATCACCGTAGACATAGGGTAAATGATTTAGACAGGTCAATAAATAGCATATAGTAAAAAAATTTCCTCCCATTTAACGTTATGATATAGAACTCTCCTGTGAGAAGGTGGTTAAAAATTCCAGGTATGGGTCTAGTAGTAAAATCTAAGCAGGTTCTATAGAGCCATATCTACCTTGAGGGCAGGAAATGTCATATGTTCTCTTAAAATTAATTCTTCATTACTTTAGAACATTAGTTCTATATATTGATTGACAAAAATAGAGAAAAGGTTTATATATTCAGTAGTATGTTACTGATTTTGGTTTAACTGGACAGCTGGGCTGGAGGAATATAGTTATTCTAAACTATTTGGATATCTTATGCTTGTTTATGTTCTCCCCACAATGCTTTGAACATGGTAGTCTAGTCAATTGCCCTTACTTCCCGAGAAATGAGAAACCCATTGAAGTCCGTCAATAGTTCACCATGTTTGTTTAGGATCTCATTTTTTCTACCATAGGACCTAGGTCCAGGGGCACTTACATAGGAAGGCCACTAGATGCTGCTAGTATTCTTTCCATTGCTCAGTATTCTGCAAAGCCATTCCCTTCGAGGATGAGGGCCATCAGACATTGAAGTCTGTCTCCCCAGATTGGAGCCAGTTGGCTTCCCACCTCTAAGAGTAACTTGGTCACTATTGTCAGGCTAATCCTTATTTTAGGCAGGCAGGACGAATTTAAGAACGTCCAATTTTTTTTTTTTTTTTTTAAGGAAGGTCCAATTTTTGAGTCTTATTGTTGAATGACTTTATATGATACTATACTAACACCCAGTTTTTACCAAAATTCTGTTGCCTCCATGCCTGCACTTCTGCTTTGGACCTCATGTGGTGTCTCTGAAGGATTGGATTCTTGGCAGTCTCCATTCCCCTTCTACCTTCAACCCCTCAAAACTGGAATTTTATTTTTCAACTTGATTTTGTCCCCTGGATCTCTGCCACCTTTTGAGAAATTGCCTGCTTTCTAGTTGCTGATAACCATCTGAATCTTCTATTGGTTAAAATATATGTTCTGTGCATATATTCAAAGTCAGTTCAGATGGGAGGATAATATAGCTCCACTTTGGGTATCAAACCGATACAAGGGTTTCATTTGCTAATTTGGATAGCTGGGAGAGTGTCCTTTTCCCCTTTTCCTTCCTGTAAGTACTCCTTCTACTTCCATCCACCAGCCTATTTAATAGAGTAAAATAGATGGAGATAATGTCCTTTGATATAGGAAATTAATTTTTGCCCAAGGTTATGGAAGTAGCCCCCTTCTCTATGGTAATATTAAAACTTTTGGTCTTATATGAACGAATCATGTTTCCTAAAAATTAAAACTTAAATGTATTGCTTGTAATGAGATTATTTTCTAAATTAGTAGCTGTTCTTGAGATTACTATTGTGAATAATATATTTTTGGAAGGAAATTGAAATAAGGAAAACTGCAAAACTTCAAATATCTCTGCTCTTGTATGATAGTTCTATAATGAAGATATCTAGAACTTTTAACTATGTACCAGTATTCTGCTAAACCCTTCATAAGCACTACCTTTTCCTGAGTCACATAATCATATTAGGTAGATACAATTATTTGCTCTATTTTTCATATGAGAAAACTATAACAGAAAGAGGATGCCCAAATTGTCCACTGTCTCAGAGTTCATAGGTAGTAGGGCATGAATTAAAATGTAGGTTTGATAACAGAGTTCAGTCCATTAATCAATATAATACCTCCTTCCTCTACTTTAACCAAATTTGTTTGCAAGAATTAGAGTAAGCTAATAATTCTTCACTTAAATTCTTCACTTTATATTCTTTTAAATATATTGCTGTGAATAAATTATTAAAAATGGGATGCATTAAATTATTTGCTTTAAATATGTATTTGCTTTTTCTATGCTGGTAGTCAGGCCCTTACAAAGTCTCATCTTTCATGGTATGAAATGTCCGTGAGCTTCGTAAAGCAAAAATGTGTCTTTAGGGAAAGGCTAGTATTATGTTGACAAAATTATTTTTTCTCATGGATTTCTGAGTTCTTCAGGGATCTGGATTTCATTTAAATTGGTGGATCTCCTATCAGGCAGATTGTTCACTTTTCACTTGTGATGCTTGTAGTCTATTATTTAAGAGAAATCCATGGATCTTTTTTGTTAAATGCGGTCTCTAAAGTACAATGCTTTTGGATAAGGAAAGCATTGAAAAATGGTAGCATGTAGTAATTTATGGACTTTTGAAATATACCCTCTATATATAATTGGGTTTTATCTAAAGACTGCAAGGAGGGTGTTTCTCTCCTAATTCTGACAATAACAATTATTCTTATCTAGTTTAGTTAAGAAGGAAAATAGTTCAGTTGCTCATAGATCAGAAACTAATGACTACTTTGAAACCTATGTCACAGCTCTGCAACAACCCCATAAAGAAGATGGGAACATATCTTCCTGCAACAAATACTGAGTTTTACTGGGTGAAGATGAATTGCCTATTGCCATTTGTGGAAAAAAAGAAGATTCAGACATAGATCTGAATATGAAGATATGAGGCAGAAAAATGCTAGGTGCCATTATGGATAATATACTGTGACGTCAAGGGAAGAAGCTATATATTCTACTTGAGATGATTTTGCAAAATTTACCTGGGTTAGTGGGCACCCTTCAATAAATATTAAAATGTGTGCACCCTAACAACAAGTAGGCTTAACAGAAAAAAATATTTTACATGACATATGATCATAGATTTTAAATACTATAGTAGTCCATTCAGTTACTTTTCAATGTTTCTGTCTGATTTGGTGAAATCTGAGCCTGGTTTTTAAGTGTGTATTGATCAGTATAACTTGGAAGTCCATGGTAGATCTCAAATAAGAACTGGACTCTATGTTTAGATTTAATGTTAACCATGATAACTTTGTTAATGATCTTTATGTCTCAGTTATTTTATTTCTAAATGTGGAATACAGTTGGTCCTCAGTATTTCAGAGAGAAAATGTGACACCCTCTAAGTAAAAGCTAACATGAATTGTTCACATGCAAAGACAGTGTACTAAAGGAGATTGTTCAGGAAATGGGTGAGAGGAAAACAAGAGAGGGTGATTAAAACAAAAGGATGGAATATACAGAAAGAGAGCTATTCCCAGAAGAATTAAAGAGGAAAATGAAAACCTAGAGTTTCTTAGAGGTGGGGAACTGATCCCATCTTTCAATGGATAATTCATCAGAATATCACCAGTGAGAGATCTGTGAATTCCCATATAGGTATCATGTTTTGGAACTTTGATTATGAAGTCAAGAGGGTGACCTTGGAGGAATTGTTTTCATTGATCCAAATATCAGATGTAACTATAACTACCCACCATAGGATTACTGAAAATGACATAAATTATTACTTTCCTTTTTCTTTAAAGATTTTATTTATTTATTTGAGAAACAGAGAGAGAGAGAGGCAGAGACACAGGCAGAGGGAGAAGCAGGCAGAGGGAGAAGCAGGCTCCATGCAGGGAGCCTGGCATAGGACTCTATTCCAGGTCTCCAGGATCTTGCTCTGGGCTGAAGGCAGTGCTAAACCGCTGAGCCACCCAGGCTGCCCAAATTATTACTTTCCAATTGACATCTGGAAATATGGTTTTAAGTACCAGTGACTGAAGGACCACTCCTAAGGGAGCAAAGAAAGAAATAAAAAATTGTTATATGCATTCATTAAGTATTTTCTACTCATTCTTCAATTTTTATAAAGATATTAAAATTTTAAAGTTATCTAAATGTTTTAAATGGTTGGGTTTTGAATGTTCAAGACCTAACTCCAACGTAGAGAGTTGAGACTATTCTACTCTTAAAAACAAAACAAAACAAAACAAAACAAAATGGCCAAGGAAGAAGACAGTTAGTTTATATATTGAGACAAAGTATTGAAAAAATAAGTAATACATATTTTAGAAAGATGCTGGTCATATATAAAAGGATTGTCGGAGATAATTACAGAAGGTGCAAATCCATTTCATAAGAAACAAACAAGAAATCCCCTGGGTATTGGCAAAAGTCTGATGAGGGGAGGGAATATTTTTATTTAAGTTATTGCTACCTAACTGTAATCATGAGCAAATGCCTTCATCCCTTTGAGTCATCTTTAATGGAGAAAGGGTCAGAGGATCATTAAATTCGGATACTTGGTTAGAAAGCTTCATATTGAAAGAATGTCCTCCAAAAGGAGCGACAACAGGCTGAAAATATAGCAGAAGTGCTGCTGAAGTTTGCTATTACTTTTATAAAAAAGTTTTGTTGACACCATGATCTATATATAATACAATTCACCAATTTGAGTTATATAATTTGATGTTTTTTAGTATATTCACAGACTTAGGCAACCATCACCACATTCAATTTTGGGACATCACCTCCCCCCCCCCCAAAAAAAAACAGAAAAAAAGAACCCAAAAAACCAATCCATACCTATTAGCTACGGTTCCCCATTTAGTAACCTTTCTTTCAAGGCCACCTCTAGGCAAACACTATTATGTATTTCTATCAATTTGCTTATTCTGGACATTTCATATAAAGAGAATCCTACAGAAAATGGTCTTTTATTACTGACTGCTTTAATGGAGCAAAATATTCTCAATGTTCACCCATTTTGTTGCATGTATCAATACTTTATTCCTTTTTGTGCCAATATACCACATTTTTTCATTCATCAGTTGTTAGATGTTTGGGTAGCTTCTACTTTTTTGCTCTTATGAATAATGCTGCTATGAACATTCTTGTCCAACTTTTTATGTGTAAATATGCTTTTACTCCCATGATTACTTTTTGCATCAGAAATTTTTATATCTGATTAGTTTAAGGTAAATAGATTTAAAAGTATGACAAAGACGATATAGGTTATAAACAATATACGTTTAGGTTTGTTAAGAGTACCTATCTACTATATTGTCGCTGAGAAAAATAGTTTCTTCAGAATAAAATTTATTAAGACATGAATAATTATAAATGTAAAAGGTTTTCGAGTTACTCAAATGAGAGGCAGGATATTAATCTAAGTTTTGGGGTACTTATTATTGTGACTATGCACTAGAAGATAATGTTGAAACAATTCTGTAAAAAAAGGAGGAGATAGCTAGTATGATTAAGAAGAATGTTTTTCCAATAAAGTCAGGCTCCTGCTTATGGTTTCAGTGTACTTGAGTTTGGTATCCCTTGATAGTTTATACTGTAGAGGTCATATTGTTGTACATCTGGCATTGTGTCTTTTAGGGAAATTCTGTCTCCGGAACACCAGGTGGACTTTCAACACATGATACATCCCTTTGGAGCAAATTAACTGGGAGTAGAAAGATGTGGGTATATATTTTCTTGGTACTAAGTGATTAGTGAAAATAGACATAGTGATGATTATAAATGAAAACTTAAGAAAAATAAACAGCTGTTCTCTATTCAGATGTGGTAAACATATTTATTCCAAAAAGAAAAAAAAAGACACAATTTTTATAACTAAGGAAATGCTTAATAAATGGGTCAATAAAATTCTGACTTTTTTTTTTAATTTTTTTTATTTGTTTATGACAGTCACAGAGAGAAAGAGAGGCAGAGACACAGGCAGAGGGAGAAGCAGGCTCCATGCACCGGGAGCCCGACGTGGGATTCGATCCCGGGTCTCCAGGATCGCGCCCTGGGCCAAAGGCAGGCGCCAAACCGCTGCGCCACCCAGGGATCCCAAAATTCTGACTTTTAAAGTTGTCCAAACAAATAACTACAACATTCAAATTCCAATACAGATGTAAGCAAAAAATATAATTTGAATTTAAAGTAAATGCTAAGATGCTTGAAAAATCTCTTTTAAAAAGGTTTTTAAACCTCATTTTTAAGAAATAACAAAAGTTGGTCATATATTTCCCTTTTTGAAGATGTAAGCTCTGGTCACAAAATAATAATCACACAAAATTCATAAGCATCCTGAGGAGAGCTGGCCAGAGAAGTCCTACTAAATGAATTAAAACATGTGTAGCTCTGTGGTTATAATATAGAGCAAAACTCTAAGGTGCCTGGGTAGCTCAGTCAGCTAAGTGTCCAACTCTTGGTTTCCACCCAGGTCATGATCTCAGGGTTGTGAGATGGAGCCCTGCCTCGGGCTCTGAGCTGAGCATGGAGCCTGCCTAAGAGTCTCTCTCTCCGTCTCCCTCCGTCGCCCCCCACAAAGAAAAAAATATATATAAATGTAATATATATAATATAAATATAAAGCAAACCTCTGAAAGGTACTCTGTTGAAGTTAAGTTTCAAATGTCTAAATATGCTTTTTCTGGGACTGAATTTTTAACTTTAAAAATTGATACTTCTTCAGACACATAATCTCAGATAATATATATCATATATATATATATAATATATACTATCATATCCTAATACCCATATGCCTATCTGAATATCAAATTCTGTATTTATATTTATTCTCCAATTGGCATATAGCTCAATTTTGCATTCCCAACAAAAATCTTTTATGCAAGACTTTGTACAGTTTATAAAAATAAAGCTGTTGATATTGCTCTAGCTCTTGAAGTTCTAAGCGTCAGATAGTTTAATTGTCATTGGTCTTCCCTTGGCAACCCTTCTGGGACATAGGAACCATTTAGATAATAATGACTAAGCTTCTTAGCAATTCATTTTATTTTAAAATTTTCCAAGGGAGGGACCTTGATTGAAATCAAACAGTAGAGAAAGCATGAAACGATATGATTTGATGGGTTTAAGAGCATTTATAGAAGACACAAGCATAATGAAAATAATAGAAGTTTGCATTTTTTTTGAGTAAAGACAAAAATAAAATCTTAATTATTTTGCTCTTCAAATTTTTGTTTTTTCATTTTGATTGCCTGATTGCTTAAGTTTATATTCTGGTATAAACTACCTTGTTCTATTTGCATTAGTGCAATGATAATCATAGCTAAAATTTCTACCTAGTTTTTTCATACAAGCTGGGCACTGTTCTAAGTCCTTTCACATATTTATAATAATTGTTTTTTGAGGGAGATAGATTATTTTCATATAAGGAAATGAAAGTGCAGAAAAGTTAAGTAATTTGTCCAGGATCACTATACAATAATTGTCAGAGATGGTATTTGAATTTAAGCAGTCTGATTTCAGAGTTAAATCATTAAAAATTACTGCATCTGTTTTTTTTATATATTAATATTAGAAGCAGTCTCAAATATTTTTTGTGGTTAAAGACGGGTGATGTAGAAAGTATTTCTAAATACGGATTCATTATTTGCCACATTTGAGGGTGTAATATACTTATCTCTTAATATTATTTGCTCATTAAAAGAAGCATTGCATTAAAGTCAAAATATGTAGCTATCCTGATTTTACCTGAGATGGAGGAAACTTCTAAAGGCAAGTACATTACTCATCCCAGGCCTTGCCAACACCAAGTTTAAGATTTCAGGTTCCTAGTCCTGTTCATCACATGATACTTCCCTCTAGGAATTGAAGATGACATCCTCTAAATATGTCAAATCTAAATCAAAACCTATAGCTCTGTTCAAATCCTCTAAAAAAATAATAACCTTCGTGGAATAGAGAAAATGAAGATGTATCATTTTGTTTTAAAAATAGGTATTTTGGGGTCCCCTGGGTGGCTCAGTGGTTGAGCATTTGCCTTCAGCTCAGGGCATGATCCCGGGATCCTGGTGTTGAGTCCTGCCTCAGGCTCCCCATAAGGAGCCTGCTTTTTCCTCTGCCTATGTCTCTCTGCCTCTCTCTGTCCTCATGAATAAATAAACGAAACCTTAAAAAAATAGATACTATGGTAAATATACCCTAAACTATAATGTTAATATTTTTGCAGAAATAAAACAAAATAAGTCAAACTAATTTGCTAATTATGCTTCAGTATCAATGTCTTTCAAGTACATTTTTTCATGACATCTCTTATGAAGAAACATCTTTCATTACTGCCAATTGTACCCTAAAATTAACTATCATTTTTCTAATATGAATTTGCATTTAAATTAATTTAGGGTATTTTAAAATTTTTTATTGGTGTTCAATTGCCAGCATATAGAATAACACCCAGCGCTCATCCCGTCAAGTGCCCCCCTCAGTGCCCGTTACCCAGTCACCCCACCGCCCGCCCACCTCCCTTTCCACCACCCCTTGTTTGTTTCCCAGAGTTAGGAGTCTCTCATGTCCTGTCTCCCTTTCTGATATTTCCCACTCATTTTTTTCTCCTTTCCCCTTTATTCCCTTTCACTATTTTTTATATTCCCCAAATGAATGAGACCATATAATGTATTTAGTTTTGCTCACATGAACTTTATAACTGAACCTTTGTTATCATAATGTTCTACTATTTTTCTTCACTTGAAATTCAGATTCCATTTTGTTTTCTTTTATTCCATGTCAGAATGCAGTCGCTACCTTCAGCAATGATGAGAACATGGCAAAGGGCTGCATTACAATGTCCACTGCTATGCCTGTGCGAGGGTTCCTTTAGGGATCCAAGGACTCCTAACTATAAGCTTTGGCAATTTTATAAATTCAACAGAATCAGTGTCAAACCATGATTCTGTGGTGGTGCTGTTTTCTCCCCTCCAAAGCATTTTCTTCTGTTTATGGAAAAATGACTTTAAGGTGGTGTGAGAGACTATTGGGTATCATTAGTGCCTTTTTAAAAATCTACTTTAAAACAAAAAGATACCCAGCAGTGACAAAATGGCAGTGAAGAGGAAACAGGTTTAGTTTCTTGCCTGTAAGAACATTAGTTAGGAACGTTTAAAGATGACTTAAATAAAAAAAATTAAAATATTTAAAAAATAATTAATAAAATAAAATAAAGATGACTTAAAATTCAGAAATTAGGAAAATATATATACACACATATATGTACACATACACACACACATATGATGAGTGAATATTTACACTAGGGGAATGCATGAAGCTTCTAGGAAGCCTTGGATAGCTTTCTCAGTTGTGATTTGGGGTTTAGTGATGGTACTATAGTAAACATTTTTTTCCTGGGACTGGGTTTACCAATCTGGAGTGTCTCAAGGAATCTCGGGCAAGCATGCTTAATTATGCCATCAGAGGGTTCACCGGTGTGCCGAGCACATGCCTCCATTTGCTGCACGTACAAACATTGAAGTGAAGGCAGATGATCAAGTTTTGCAACACCATCCATACCATGGAAGCGGTTTGTGTTTGACCAATACAAAACAAAAAGTAGAAGGTTAAAAACAATGATATTTTTATTAAAAATGAATGAAATACAAGCTTTTAAGACAAAGGAATTATGACTTGAAATAATGTTTTGAATGGTGCTCATAAAGTAGAACTACTCAAATGCAATTGAGTAGCGACCGTGGTAATTAATTCATCTATATTTTTTTTCTCTCTCTGTCTCTCTTTTTCTTTCTCTCCTTTGACTCTGCTCTTTGACACAGCAGGTGGCTGAGATTCAAGAACTTTGTCAAAAGCACTTTGAGTGTGGTTCTGAGAGCCTTAGTGGCTAGCACCTTTTTTGCCTTTTTAGGAGACAAAAGCTGTAGGTTGCCAGTCACAAATACAAATGAACATCGCTTGCCAAAATGAACTAAATAACAATAAATAAATAAAAATAAATAATAAATAAATAAATAAATAAACAAATAAATAAAATAATTGAATTTAATTCTAATCTTGTATACACCAGACTACATGCTTTCTAAGGATGGGAAGATCTATAGCTTTGCAGTTCATCTGAATAACAAATATCAATTAGGAATACTTCATGAATAATTCATATGAATATTTAAACTATACAGTGTTAGGAAGCAAGGTGTCTGTAGAGGTAGTTGGCAGGTGTTTCTGGTATGTGTGAAGCTACCAAAATTGGGCTGTTGAAAAATATTATTCTTTTATGACTACATCTTTATTAGAAATGCAGGAAGTACTTACAATGATATTTGAACAGCCTCCCAACATGTAAGTTATGTGGCAAAGCTTAGATGTGGTAAAAACATGATGGATTAGAAAGAGGCTTTGCATCTTTAAAAAAGAAAGATGTTCAATTGCATTGTCAAAGGAGCTATACTTATTTGAATTAACGGCTGCTGACTTTTGCCTGGGGTTTTTTCCAGATGTCAACAGAAAGGATAAACATAATCCTCAATTACTCCCCCTGCATCTGCCAAGCACTCAGGCCAAGTCCAGGTGAATAGCTCAGAGAATCAAGGGGAAAGGAGCCCTGCAATCCCCTTCTCCATTCCTTTAAGGCAGAATTAATGCCATGCTAATTGAAATGGTTTCATTTGGTTCAGAGTATTTCTTAAAAACCCAGGCCCTAGGAAATGCCAGTTGTTAGGTTTTGGTTGAAAATGGATTTTCAAAATACTTTAAATGGTACTATTATTGATCTCTTGAAAATAGCAATTGGGTACGCTGCTCTAAAACACACACACTCACACTCTCACGCACAAAATAAAATCCTTATTTATTTATTTTTTTATAGAGATTTAAGAACTCAATGTTGCACATCCCTCAAGTGGGCTGTGGGGTCCTCAGAAGCATCAGGATTCCTGGATAAGTCTTTCCAGAGTGCCTTGGGGAAGCAAATTTCCAAAGCAAGAGTATTCTCTAACTGTGGTACCTGCGAACAGTACGATACTGTAACATTGACCGGGCACCCAACTTTCATTGGGGTCAATTTCCATTTGTAAAATGGACAGAAGTAAAGTCCTTTTTGGTATCTCACCCACCCGAGAGGCCCAAATCTCTCAAGATTCCGTCTTACTCTAAATCTGGTAATATTTATAGATTTTGCAAGAAAATGTCTGCAAAAGCACCTTTTAGGGAGAGAAAGAATACATTTCTCTGGTTCATTTTTCTCTTGTGCTACTCAGACTGAAGCATTTTTTTCCATCCTTTCCACTTCCTTCTCTGCCTTCCTTCCTTCCTTTTAAACTTTATTTCTATTTTTGGTCTCACATGCTTATTAGAATCAATAAAAACAACAGAAACATCTGCTTGAGTTAAGATGCTTATTGGTTTTCTTAAATTAGAAGTTCAGAGATACCCTGTCTTCAGTTGATAGTTGATCAGAGACCAGCCCGAGTACTTAGTTTCTTTCTATTTCTGTACTTTACTTTCTACAGGGTCAGCTTCATCTTAATTCAAGCTTTCCTCTAAAGACTACCTCTTTTCTGATCGCTTTCATGGGAGATCAGGAAAAAACTTTTTCCTTGAAGCTCATCTTTATTCACAGCCAAAATTGGACTTGACCCAAACTTGAAGTCAGTGTTTAGCCAAGCAGATGGAATTTCTGATTTGCTTAAGCCAAGGAGTTTCAGAGGGGCCCAATACCACCCCAAATGCCTGGCCTCAAGTGGAAGAGATGTGATTCACTAAAAGGAATCTGCCTGCTATACTCAATTTCTAGTCAGTTTTGCCTTGGTCCTGCTACTTTAAATTTAATTGAACAGCAGTGACTCTATTATATATGCTATCTTACATAATATGTAATAACCCGTCAGATGTATTTCCCCCATCTCCCCCTTCTCTCTCTTTCTCTCCTACCCTCTCTCTCTCTCTCACCCTCCAACACACTCACACTCCAGTTTGAGACTCTTATCTCCACTTTATTGTGCATAGTGTTGAGTTTGTGTGCTCAACACCTTCACTTTGTTGTCGGATAGGCCCTTATAACTTAGTATGTCTCAAATCAAACTCTTGATTTCCATTTCCTGTCCACTATTTTCCATTTCTACTGTTTCCTCTCAGTAAAAATTCACCTAGTGGCTGAGCACTAGCACATTTTGAAGTCGTCCCTGAGTGCTTGCTTTTGCTGACATTTTGAATCTGTTTGGCTCCATATTCATTATGTATCTTTTCCTCCCCTCCCTCCGCTACTTCCACTCTCAGAAAGCTACCAGCACCACATTTCTTACTTTACGTGTGACTTCGACTCTCACTCCATTATTTTACTCTACTCACTATGAACAGGGTGATGTTTTAAAAACAGATTTTGTCAGAAATGCTGATGGCCTCCCATCACACTGATAATAAATTTAAAAAAAAGATCTTTCATTATCTGCCCCTTGGATATCTTTCTGCTTTCATTGTTTCCCCAGTTATAAGCCTCAGTCTTATATTTTTCTGGTAGTTCCTCAAAAGTAATAAGCATATTTACTGTGAGTATTTCACACACAAAAAAATCTATTTTCAAATAGATAAGCAATTTTTCAAAGTTGTACCACCTACTCACTGGCATTGTGTAAAAATTTATTTGTTCCACATCCTTGCCCAAATTTGGTCTTATCAATCTTTTGAGTTTTAGCCTATCTGGTGGTTGTGTTTATCATTGTGCTTTTAATTTGCATTCCCCTCCTGATACTATTACGTTGAGCACCTTTTCCTATTCTCTATGGTTATTTGATACTTTCTTTTTAAAAATGCCTTTTTCTTTTGTCCAGTTAAAATTTGAGTTGTTTTCATTTATAGTCCTACATTAATTTGTAGGAATTCTTTATATACTCATGATATAATTCCTTTGTCAGATAACTGAATTGTATATATCTTCTTGTAGTCTGTTTATTTTTTTTATTTTTTATTTTTTAGTCTGTGTATTTAAGTCAGCAAAAGTAGTGAAATGTTTATCCCTGATGATACCAATTGCTGTCAAGGATATAAAACAATAGAAATTTTCATATACTGCTAATAGAAGTATTTTTTCCAGCCACTTTGGAAATATATTTGTTATTGAGAACTAAATTTGACTATCTGCAAATCATATGACCTGGCATTTTAGTCTTAGGCATACATTCAATAAAAATATGCTTGTTTACACACCAAAAGACATGTACAAGACTGTTCATAGAAGTGTTAATTATAATAGTAGAAACCTGAAAACAGATCAAACGTCATTAATAGAATGGGTAAATGAATTGTGGTACATTCATACAACAATGATAAGAAGTGAATCATAGCTACACATTTCAATATGGATGAATCTAACAAACAAAATATTGAGTGAAATAAACTGAATACACGAGAGTAAATAATAGTGATTCTATTAATAGAAGATTGAAAAACATGTTAAACTAAAGTATTGCGTTAGCAATCAGGGAAGTGGTTAACTCTTATATTAATATTAATGCTGCAAAACAAAGTACTTTAATACTTAGAGCTTTAAAACAACAATAAACACGTATTATCTCACTGTCTTTCACAAGTCAAGAATTCTGGAGCAGTTTGGGTGGTTCTGGCTCAAGGTCTCTCATGCAGTGTCGGTCTAAATCCGAGTTTCAATCATCTGAAGACTTGACTGGCACTGGTGGATATACTCACTCAGAATGCCTCAGTCACAAGGATTGGTTAAGAGACCTTTGCTCCTCACTGGCTTTGCCAACAGGCCTTCATTCTTCTCGATATGGGCCTCTCCATTCAGCTGTTTGAGAGTTCAAATGGCAAGGCAGGTGGCTTCCTCCAGAGTGAGTGATCCAAGAGCTCATGTAAGCACGAAGGAAGGATAGTACCTTTTATAATCTATTTCCCAAAGTCACACACTGCCAATTCACCTCTACTCCATTGGTTAGCAGCAAGTCATTTTAGTTCAGTACACACTCAAGAGGAAGGGAATTGGGCTCCACCTTTGGAGGTACGATTATAAAAGCATTTATGGACATTTTTTAAAACTGTAGTATCTTTGGAGAGAAGGGAGCGGGTAGTTACTGGGAGGGAACATGGATTGAGGAACTTGTAGGATGCTCTTACTTAATTAAGTATTGCTTACATTGATATATTTCCTTTGTGGTAATTCACTGTGCTCTATACTTTGTGAATTTATCTGATTGTATGTTATAATAGAAGAATTAAAATATTTAATGCTAATTTTGATCATCTTGCATTAAAACAATTAGCCATTTGAAGGGATACTTTAAAAAATACACAGAATAAGAAAATAAGTGTAAACACACTAATTAATCATGTAGATGATCCCTTTTTCTATTATAGCAAATGCTGTACAGTACATTGATATTTCCTATGTCCACTAGAACACCAACGTATTCTGGAATAAATAATCACAGTATATGATGGTTCAAGGTCCCTCTAGTGCTTTTTTTTTTACCATTTTATTTTTCATCTTAAGAAGTATTTTCTTTAATACCCATCACCTATCTGTGTCTTTCCCCCCGCCCCAATCCATGTCCCCTCTGGTAACCATCAGTTTGTTCTCTCTCTCTCTCTCTCTCTCTCTTTTTAAAGATTTTATTTATTTATTCATGAGAGACACACAGAGAAAGGCAGAGACATAGGCAGAGGGAGAAGCAGGCTCCCCATGTGGAGCCTGATGTGGGACTTGATCACAGGACCCTGGATCCATGCTCAACCACTGAATCACCCAGGCACCTCTATTCTCTATAGTTAAGAATCAGTTTCTTGGTCTCTCTCTCTCTCTCTTTCTCTTTCCTTTGCTCATTTGTTTCTTAAATTCCACATATAAGTGAGATCTTATGGTATTTGTCTTTCTTTGACTTTGTTTGTTAAACATTATATTCTCTAGCTCTATCCATGTAGTTGCAAATTTTTTATTTTCATTTTTTAGAGCTAACCACTCCTCTTTAGCCATTCATCTATGGGTGGACACTTGGGCTGCTTCCATAGTTTTACCTTTGTAAATAATGCTCAGTAAACATAGAGATGCGTGTACCCTTTGAATTGCATTTTTTAAAATAAATATCCAATAGTACAATGACTGGATCATAGGGTAGTTATATTTTTAATTTTCTGAGGAACCTCCATACTGTATTTCACAGTAGCTGCACCAGTTTGCATTCCCATGGACAGTGCAAGAGGGTTCCTTTCTCTTCACATTTTTGCCAACACTTGTTCTTTCTTGTGTTTTTGATTTTAGCCATTCTGACAATTGTGAAGTGATATCTCATTGTAGTTTTGATTTGCATTTCCCTGTTGATAAGTGATGTTGAGCATCTTTCCATGTGTCTGTTGGCCATCTGTATATCTTCTTTGGAAAAATGTCTGTTCATGTCTTCTGCCCATTTTAAATCAGATTATTTGTTCTTTTTGGGTGTTGAGTTATATCAGTTCTTTATATAAGGAACTTTATACTAACCATTTATCAGATATATCATTTGCAGATACTGTCTCCCCTTTTTTTTTTTTTCAGATACTGTCTCCTATTCTGTAGGTTACCTTTTGTTTTGTTGATTGTTTCCTTCACTGTACAGAAGCTTTTTATTTTGATGTTGTCCCAATAATCTATTTTTGCTTTTATTTCCTTTGTCTCAGGAGACATATCTAGCAAAATGTTCTACGGCCAATGTCAGAGAGATTATTGCCTGTGCTCTCTTCAAGGATTTTTATGGTTTCAGGTCTCACATTTAGGTCTTTAATCCATTTTGAGTTTATTTTTTTGTATATCATAAAAGAAAACGATCCAGTTTCATTCATTGGCTGTGGCTATCCAGTTTTCCCCACACCATTTGTCAAAGAGACTTTTTCCCATTGTGTATTCATCTCTCCTTTGTTGAAGATTAATTGACCATACAATTGTGGCATTATTTCTGGGTTTTCTCTTCTGTTTCATTGATTTATGTGTCTGTATTTATGTCAGTATTATACTGTTTTAATTACTATGCCTTTGTAATATAACTTGAAATGTGGGCTTGTGAAATCTCTAGTTTTGCTTTTTCTTTCTCACGGTTGCTTGGACTATTCGGGGTCCTTCGTAGTTCCATACAAACTTTCGGATTGTTCTAGATCTGTGAAGAATGCTATTGGTATTTTGACAGGAATTGCATTAAATGTATAGATTGTTTTGGGTACTGTAAACATTTCTACAATATTTGTTCTCCTAATCCATAAGCATGGGATATCTTTCCATTTCTTTGTATCACCTTGGATTTCTTTCATCACTGTTCTTTAGTTTTCAGAGTATAGGTTTTTCACCTCTTTTGTAAGTTAATTCCTAGATATCTTATTCTTTTGGTGCAACTGTAAATGAGATTGTTTTCTTAATATCATTTTTTTTTCATTAGTCTCCACACTGGACCTAATGTGGAGCTTGAACTCATGAACCTGAGATCAAGACCTGAGCCGAGATTATTTAACTGATTGAGCCACCCAGGCACCTCTTAATTTTACTTTTGCTGCTTCATTATTAGTATATAGGAATGCCACAGATTTCTGTACCTTGATATTGTATCCTCTGACTTTACTGAGTTCATTTATCAATTCTAGTAGTTTTTTTGTGGAGTCTGGGTTTTTTAAATATATTGTATCATGTCATCTGCAAATAGTTTTACCTCTTCCTTACCAATTTCAGTGGTTTTCATTTCTTTATGTTGTCTGATTGCTGTGGCTGGGACCTCAGTACTATGTTGAATACAAGCGGTGAGAGTGGACATCCTTGTCTTATTTTTGACCTTAGGGGAAAAGCGCTCAGTTTTTCACTATTGAAGATCATATTACCTGTGGGTTTTTCACGTAAGTCCTTTATTATGTTGAGATATGGTCCCTCTAGACCTACTTTGCAGAGGAATTTTTTTTATCATGAATGGATGTTACACTTTGTCAAATGCTTTTTTTCTGCATCTATTGAAATGATCATATGTTTTTTATCGTTTTTCTTATTGATGTGACATGTCATGTTGATTGTTTTGTGAATATTAAATCACCCTTGCATCCTGGAAGAAAAATCCCACTTGATTGTGGTGCATGATTTTTGAATATATTGTTGGATTCAGTTTGTATCTATATTCATGAGGGATGTTGGCCTGTAGTTCTCTTTTTTAGTGGTGTCTTTATCTGGATTTGGTATCTGGGTAATACTGGCCTCATAAGTTACCTCTAGTTCTTAGATTTCATGAAGGCCATTAAGTTTTTTTCCCTGCTCAATTCCAGTGAGATAAAATCAATTTTACCTTAAAATTCTAGTTTCATTGGCTTCATGATATATCCATCAGCCTAAGATTCCTCAGGACGAGGACATATCCTACAGAGAATGTGAATTCTATGGTCCTGGTGGCATTGTTTGGTACTGAGAAATTGTGACATTGTCTCAAATATTGGAGACACAGATGCACCTTGCAGTTACCAAGGAGTTGCGTTCTCTGTTGCATTTATTCTGTGTTAAATGATGCTGTGATAAAGGGGTAAATAAGTTAGACTGTCTCGGGTGTAGAATATATGGGATGGGGCATCTCAGACAATTCACTAACCATTCTTAGAGTCGGTTCCCCTAATCCCACAGAAACAAGGCTAACACAGTATTTTAAAGATCTGAGATTAAACACTGTGTCTTTAAGGTATACCCACTGCTACCTTAAACCCCTGGAATTGCTTTCATGATGATGAATTCTGGTTCTACTAATATGCCGCGTTACAAATGTGACAGGGGACACTTGAGAATTCTAGCAGAGTGTACTTTGGAGAGGTCCCATTTTCTATATGTAAAAGCCACTGGGTTCACTCTTTATATAATTCTAACTTGAAATGAAAATTAATATATGGTAATCAGAGTTCATGTCATGAGAATACTTATCTTGAGAATACCTCTTTTATCTAAGTGTTCATTAGCAAAGGTAATAAATCTAATAATCTCTCCCAAATAATCATGCATTAAAAAACTATTCCTGAACAGGGATACAAATGTGTGTCACCTGAATTAACTAAAGAACAATTTTGAAGAATTTAAAGATCAATTTTAAGCAGGTGCTGGGATTTTATTAACTATTTTTTACTTGCTAGAAAAGAGAGCCATCTCTCTTTATCAATCAAGGCTCATACACTTCATTTAGAATTTTTGACATTTGTAGATATAAATAGAGCATGTGAACAAGAGCAGGACATTTAGGTGACTCTTTTCATAGAGTTCTGAAGGATGGGGTTATGCACACTAATAATATGATTATCAAAATTGTTTCTGATGATGTATAGTATTGAAAAATGGGTCTGATGATTTCTTAGTCTGTACTCTACCTAAGGGAAATGGAAATAGATGAAAAGATGTATAGCAGTTAAAAAGATCAGGATACTGAAAGAGCAGTTATCATTATTACAGGAAATTTAGTCTGGAACATTTGAAAATGAGCCTGAGCACTTGGTTGATAACCATTGCCCTGAAGAAACCTACAAATGATTTCCCTTGGAAGTAGGCTAAGGAAGATAATTCCAAAAGGACCTTCTTGATTATAGTTAATAAGCTTTCAGCCTGTAATGATGTCCATGCACATGGAATGAAAAAATTCCTGAAGTGGACTTGTGAATTCAGCAAGTCCTCAGATTTTCTTAAGTAAAAATGTCCTTTGTGTGTCATAACAGTTGAGGTCCATATGTGTGGGTCCATTTGTATATGCAATCGGAATGCACATGTATGCTTTATTTAAAGAATACAAAATCTCATTCTTGTGTACATTGAGCTATTTGCTTTGATGTCTGTGAGATTGGATATTATTCAGTAGGAATGGCATAGTAATTCTCATTTCATTCATTTTATAGGTTTGCACCAGGTGTGTGTCACTTCACGTACAGCATTTATGACTCAGAAACAGCTCTATTTCAAGTCCGTGTTTGTGAGTATATATGTGTTTGCAGGTTTCTATTTTAAGAATTTAAAGGTTAATTATATTCACCTGAATAGTGTTATTCACCTTTGGACAGGATAGCTTATGTCAGAAAACTATATTGGGCAAACGTCATGGTAATGAAAATCTCAGAGGAGAGGAGACTTTGGAGCAGGACAACTTGGCCTTGAATCTTGGTTATAATACCAGCTATTTGGCATAAGTCCCTAGTTTCTACACGTGTAAAATGTGAGTAATGATGATAATAGCACCTACCTCACAGGATGTTTTTAAGATTAAGTGAGATAACAGATGAAAAGCACCCAGCATATTACTTGAGCGAAACACACTAAATCTTGAAGAGCCAGTAGATATTGCTGTGATTCTTTCTAGATCAGTAAACTTCATGAAGGAGGTGGGGATGGTGGTAGAGCAGCCATCTATTATATTTCCAACCCAACCAGCTGCCTCACCATTATGTGCTGTGGGCCAGAAGAGCAAAGAGATTACAGATGGTCTGGAACAAGTCATCCTTTCTGCCTGAGAAATACTTTTGAATGAATTTTGAGGTTTAATCTTCAGAATTCATCAATTTTCTATCACTTTAATAGACAAAATTAGAAGGCTGAAAGAG
Source organism: Canis lupus baileyi (assembly GCF_048164855.1). Lineage (NCBI taxonomy): Eukaryota > Metazoa > Chordata > Mammalia > Carnivora > Canidae > Canis > Canis lupus. Next base: position 8,549,360 of record NC_132839.1, on the reverse strand, counting down.
AAACGGCATACCAAGTCTTCAAAATTTGGTATTCCAGGGCATTTTGGAAGAACTTAATCAAGATAGACATATAGGCCAGAGTTGAAGAATCAAAATGAAGCATAGAGTTATTTAGAAAACATTAACAATTCAAAAAGGCAATTTGGGTAATTCATAGTAAATAGTGGTGGCTTTATAAGACAATTATCATCAATAAACATTTATAAGCGTCCATGAAGGCCAAGACCATACCTGGCACTAGAAATTATTGAATGATTGCTTAACTCCAAGTCTCACTTTAGTTCTGGAGACATGGTTATGCAGTGGTGCATAAGGGAGTATTCAAGATGGAAAATGAACACCGTAAGCTTTTATTGTGACTACTGAAAAACATGCCACACATGGTTTCAGACTTTTGATGGAGCAACTGAAAATATGATTATGTTCGAATATGTCATATTCATCAACATGACATTATTTAATGTACGAGCTGTTAAAGTGAGAAATTTTTTAAGACTTGAAAACAGCATTTCTTTGATGTGGTTTTTGTATCACTCAACACTATTTGGTTTTTCAGTTAGCTTTCAATCATAGCCTTCAATGTGGCATGCATACACACACACAGGAAAACATGGAGCAATTCTCTCAGAGAAATATTTAAAGATTCCAACTGTATTTCAGGCTACAGCAGGGTAACTTAGAGCAGATAGATTGAGTACTAATAATTGTACCAAGTGAGACTCTCTAAACTCGATTTTGCCAGTGGACTTGGTGTAATTCATTTCAGCACAGAAATAGACTAAGAATGGACAGTTTGGGCTCATTCATATTTTGTTTGGCTCATGAGCAACATTAATGTACCTTGTTACATAACTACGTATATCAGTGTTGAATGCTATGCAAGTAACATTAAGATTACCTTTTGTTTTCAGAAAAAAGCTTAGTTTTTTGATTGATTACATCTATCATTGATTACATCTATCTTTAATAAAATGTCCCATTAAATATATTTTTTTAAATTTTTAGGACCTGGGGCTTCTCAAACTTTGTATAGACACATCATGGGAACCCATTCTATTACAACGTAGATTGAAACTTAGTAGTTTAGAGCAGGGACCTGAAATTTTGCATTTCCAACAAGCTCTCAGTTGATGGCTTTGCTTATAGTTCATGTACCACATTTTGAATAGGAAAGCCTGAGCCAACACATTGGCATTTACTTTATTTTAAGTGGAAATACCTTAAATTAGGGAAAAATGGGCCTCGATCCTTACTGAGATCTGATTGCTTTCAGTTCTAGAACTATGAGGAAAGACATTCTAATTACATTCTATCAACCTGAGAAAACAAATCCTATACTCCAGGTTACTCTTGTTTTTTTTTGTAAGACTTCTTTTCAGATTTACTGACCTTTGTCAATAGTGAAGCCACATCTTTGTTTTGTTGTAAATTTATGAGGATAAGCTTATCAGAAGGGAAACATCATCTTGGGGTGCCTGGGTGACTCAATCGATTAAGCATCTGCATTCAGCTCAGTTCATGATTCCAGAGTCCTGGGATCAAGCCCCACCTTGAACTCCACATAGGGCTCCCTATTCAGTGGGGAGTCTGCTTCTCCCTCTCTCTCTGACCATCCCCCTATTCATTCTCTCTCTCTCTCTCTCTCTCTCTCTCTCTCTCAAACAAATAAACAAACAAAAAAATAAAACCTTTAAAAAAAGGAAGCTTCATCTTGGGAACAAAATCTGAAATGTTTTATTACCTTTCCTTTGCAAATTAACATAGATGGCCGTGTTTTCCATCTTGGAACGTCCAACCTATTATTTTATTTTAGCCCCTCATTCATTATTGGGTTTAAAATTTTGAAAGAATTACAGAGGTAAATTTAGCTTTTATATAGTTCCTTTTTCTTTGCATCCTGGAACCTTTCTCTCAGTAAAGCTAGTTCAGGAGGGTGAGGCATATTACTCACTGAAACAAGCTCACAAAATAACCTAAAGGGAATAAAGAGTCAAATTTTTAACTTTTGAGCTCTGAGGTAGACTATTATAAATCTATTGCAAAGTCAATAGTCTGAAAGTCAAAACTCTTTTGAGCTGGAATGCGTAGATTTTATTCAGAGAGAACAGTTTTGTTTTGTTTTGTTTGAATTCGAAAAAGATGGGCTCCGAATATCAAGAGCAAAACCTGGAGAACTCAGGGCACAAAGCTTACACAGACTAAGGGAAGACTGTGTGAATGCCATGAAAGCATTGTGCCCACTCACATGGAGCCAGTTTTGATCACTGGTTGAGAGAAGATCAGAGAGAGTGTGACTAGAACTTGGAGGCTGCCTGGAATCATGATCTGGATGGTGGGGATAAGGAGTGGGGCTGGGCAATTTTAAAGACGCAGATAAGTTTAAGAGAATCTAGGAATAGAAGACACATGTGACCTTCACAGAACAAAGGTTGGTGAGACTACAAACCTCTTTGGGAAGACCCATGTTTAGTGTATAGTTGAAGGGACAGAGCAGCAGAGGCTGAGAGGAGTACCTCTAATATTCTTGGTGGAGTCTCCCAAAGTCCTGTCCTCCTAAGATGAAGAAGGAGATCTCACAGCAAAGAAGACTAGGTCAGGATGTGGAGTGGGTACGTGCTGGGGCTGGGTCAAGGTAGGTTTGAGACCATCATTAGAAAATATCAGAATCTGGGATCCCTGGGTGGCGCAGCGGTTTGGCGCTTGCCTTTAGCTCAGGGCGCGATCCTGGAGACCCGGGATTGGATCCCACATCGGGCTCCTGATTCATGGAGCCTGCTTTTCTCTCTGCCTGTGTCTCTGCCTCTCTCTCTCTCTCTCTCTCTGTGTGACTATCATAAATAAATTAAAAAAAAAAAAATTAAAAAAAAAAAAAAAAAAAAAAAAAAAGAAAATATCAGAATCTTATGAAGGAGAATAGAAGAGATGAGTTACATACAATGTGGAGAGAACAGAGTCCTGGGCCAGATGCCCAAAAAGACAAATGGCCTTAGAGAAGGTAGACTATATCCAGAAAGAAAGGAAGGGAAGTTCAGATGGGAGTGGTGAAGAATTCTAAGGAGTGACTGTACTTGGCTGCATTATACTATACAGAGAGCAGGATTTAGAGTAGAACTGATTCGGGCAGCCCGGGTGGCTCAGCAGTTTAGCGCCGCCTTCAGCCCAGGGCATGATCCTGGAGACCTGGGATCGAGTCCCACGTCAGGCTCCCTGCATGGAGCCTGCTTCTCCCTCTGCCTGTGTCTCTGCCTCTCTCTCTCTCTCCTCTCTGTGTATTCTCATGAATAAATAAATAAAATCTTAAAAAAAAAAAGTAGAACTGATTCTGCTTAACTTGAGTTGCCAAGAGTAAGATACCGTGTCATCACTGGGAATGGAGGAATCAAGGCTAAATGAGCTAAATTAATTTAGCAGTATAATCATAAAGTTACAGTTTATTAACCTGAGTTCCACACCTATGTCAATTTATAATATCTGTAGTAAGACAATAATAATAATAATTCCAATAATGAATAAATAACTTCAATTTTAATTAGTAGGAAAAAACCACATTCCCATTGAATTTCAGAGTAGGAATCAACCTCAGGGATAACCAAGTTATATCATCCCTCTTCTTACAATCTTTGAATACTTTTCCTCTTTTTCTGCCTAGCGCCCTAAATCCTTCTTGTGGCCTGAGAGACCCCCAGGATCTTGCTCCTTGCCAGCTCTGTTGCCCCATCTTGTTCTGGTTGCCCTGTCACTCTATTTGTTCCAACCACATACTCATCTCGGGTTTTCAAACTTAACCTGCACTTTCCCACCTCAGGGCCTTTTCAGATGTGATTCTTTCAGTTTGGAAGATTCTCCCCTCTACCTTCAGGTCAAGTTTCTTTGTTAAATGCTTCCATAGCATCTTGCATTGATTCCTGATAGTACTTTTCACAATTGAAATGTGTTCTTGTTGTTGTTGTGGACGACATAGGTCTTCCCTCATAGTCTGTGGACTTCAGTGCTTCAGAGACTAGGCCTATTTTTTTTTTTTTCTGACATCCCAATGTATAGCACAGGCCTGATGTGGTACTCATTAATATTTGAGGAGTGAGCAAGCAAATGAGTGAATGGTATGATCCAGTAGTCTCATCAAGCAAATGAGTGAATGGTATGATCCAGTAGTCTCATTTCACACATGAAGATGTAGGGACTGATGAAAAGGAGTTTTCCAGATGTTGCTGAACTTTAACCAGAGGTGTTTTATTATATCTTGGGAAGAGAAAGGGAGGGAAATTTTCCCTAGTCCTCAAAGATGCTCATAAGAAATGTAAGAAATCAGCACCCCCATCTCCTACTGCTCTAGCACCTTTCTTATACATATTATGTTTACGCTTATTGGTAAAACCTGCTCTTAAAAGAATCATTGGTCGTATCTATATCACATCTTACATAAGGTATTATGGCTACAACATCACACTTTTATTTATTAGCAGCAAGTTGGTCTCTTTGGCTAGCTTCTTTAAATTTTGTGGGGTTTTTTTGAAAGATGAATACCCATCAGACCAACAATTGGCCTTTATAGGTAATTTTTTTCCATGTTAGCCAGAAAGCTACATGATATTTTGAAAAGCTGTCTGCTATACCATCAATAGTGAAGCAATAAAGACCATGGAGATAGCCATACATGTCACCAGACAAAATAAGATAGTCTCAGCTTGTATTCTCTTATACAAAATTACACAATTTTAAATTGCACTAAATTGGTACTAATTTGGCAATCTTAGCTTTGATATGCTTCCAGTCTTAAAATTCTAAGGACCATAGACTTGAGGTGAATTCACACCAGGTTTGAATGAAATGTATTTACAGCACAGTGGGAGAAAAGCTTTATTTTATTCCTGGTTTTCTCTATGCTTCTTGGTGTGGAACTAACCAAACCTTATCAATATTTAGCATCTCTTCCTTAAAAATGACAAGCTTTAGAAAAATAATTCAATATCAAGGTAAATAACCATAGCCCTGGCTGCCTAGGTAATGTTTTAAACACTGTTGAGGAAAGGGAACATTTCTCCTAAGAAAACCATATGAATGTCAGGCAACTATTTTTTTCTATAAGGCCTTATAAATAATAACTAACATTGTGCTAGGACAATAGAGGATTTTCTCAATCTCCTCTGGGCGCCAGGTAGAGTACTGGCTGTTAGCTCGCATTTATGACAAAGTATTATTTTTCTGCTAAAACAGATGGATTTTGAATTGACATTTTGACATCATAAGAAAATACATACTGTCCTTTCAAATACTCTTCTCGGATACACCAGGAAAGCAACTATTAAGTGAAATGTATGACAGCAGGACTTCATTCTACTTTTCTTATTCAAGTGTTTATTTGTTTGAATTGGCCATAGATAGGTTCCTAAGGATTTGAACTGTGTCAGAAATGATTTGATTTAACTCAAACAACAAACATAGTCACACCTTGTCACTGCTCCCCAAATAACTTTTTTGGGGGTTGGGCCATGTCGATAGTCAAAATGTAATAAGTTTAGTAAAGCTTTCCTGGACATTGTCTCATTTGTAAGATATATTTAAGACTGGAAAATGACATAGGAATATTTACCAGATACAGATATTAACAAAACAATTTTTACTCCCATAAATGTGAGTATGGAAGTGCTTAGAGACAAGGATGTGACAGCTTGAAAATAGCATATAAATTATATAGCATACCAGATAAAGATATTACCAGAATAATTTCTGTATCTGTAAATGTAGACTTAGAGATATGTGAGAGTTTTGATTACAGAAATATTTACTCAGGGGAATTATCACAGTGGGGATTTTATTGTAACTGTGTGTGTGTTTCAGGTGGTTGGTAAAAGATTTATTGATTATTGCATTTAATTAGGTACAGGAGAATATTTAACTCTTTTTTATTTGAGAACTTCCCGCTATTCTTCATGTGCAGACTTCTACAAATTTTCACATATTTGAAATTTAGTTTTGTTTCTTGAACCAATTCCTAAATTCATTCCTTCGGATTATTTTCTATTCAGATAGGAGATTGTTTCTAATGTAAAAATGCACCGTATGTGTTTTGGCAGCCCAGTTGAAGATGTGTCTTCTGGTTTTATCTACCTTATCCATGCTCAGCTGCTGACTCTATGAGCCATTGTAGGAAGCTGTAGATCATTGCACCTTTTTCTTTAATTCTTCTGAAATCATTTTCAAACATTTTGATAAGACCTGCCAGTCATTCATTTTCCCTTTCAAAAGGACTCAAAAGGCCCTGGATTCTCATTTGCATGCCTAATCCAGTCTTGTGTTATTGGCAGTACACTTTGCTTCTCCAACAGGAATTTAAGACTACAGAGAGGTGCTATTTTGTTGAGATAGTCAATGTCACGATAGGCAAAAAATTACTATTATTACTACTATTGATAAGCCTATGGCAGACATTTAGATGTGACTTTTTTTTCCTCAAGAACTTAATTTGTAAAGCTAGTTAAAAATTATATTTGGTTTCTATCAACTTTACCCTTTAAGAATTGTGTCTCTAAATCTTGTGGTTAATTCTATAATAAAAGAGTGTTTCAAGGTCTTCTTTCCTTTATGTGAAACCAGTCCAGCAAAGTGGAAGTCAGAGCTTTGGTTCTCTTCCTAGATGTCTCCTTATTTGAATGATCCAGCTTATTCCATAGTGATTACAGCGAATCACATGAAAATGAATATGCCAAAGTATATGTTCCAGAAAGTTTGGGTATTTTAAAATTATCTCTTCATATACTTTAGACCTCAAATCCATATCAACCTTATAATTTAGTCAAAAGTAAGATGTTGTCAAGCAATTATTTTGAATTCCTGAAGTGTGCCAGGTACAAGCACTTTGTCATTTCAATCATACTGATGAAGACAACTCCATGCAGATGAGGTGCTTACCAAGGTTGAATAACTTGAGTAGTTATTGCCGATATATTAACTTGACTTCTGAATGACAGAAATGTGTGTCAAATTTGTGTCTTTCTGATTCCAGAGACCAAGATCTACTGAATTATTGGATTGGTTTCTCTCATGTTCATTTTCTTACCTCTAATGCTAATGGGGTTCTTTTAGACTTTGGTAGTGAATCTAAAGAAGATTCAGCTTTTTTTAGATACAAGCTGAATCTTAGGTCTTTAAGGTTTCTATTGCCAATGTCTTCCTCCTCCTCAATAGATTTTTTAAATGATTCAATAAGAGAACCAGTTTGGTTGAAACCTAAAATTTGAGATAAGAGACTCACTATTCATGCATTTCAAAATTCAAGCTTTCCCCCATCATACGCAACTATCTCTCATGGTATTTGGAGATAGCAGTGAGAGAACCTCAGGTTCTCAGCTATCAACCATATTTTATATGGTTGTTAATATTTTAAACATTTTACTAGCAATTTAACTGTTCAGTTTACTTCTGTTGGAGGGGGCCATCAAGAAATATAATTTCCAGTTGACCTGTGAACTGGATCTGGGCAATTGGAGGCTCCCCACCTCCTTGCCTGTCCTTGTAATGTGTGTTCTGCGTGGGTTCCCTGCTCCCAGAAGATGTTCCAGCCTTGAGATAGGAGTGTGTTGAGGCTATCTGGATTTGGATATGTGGCTAAACCCAGTTAGGGCATCTACCTAGAGCTGACTGGTGAGTGCAATCTACTTGCTTTGAGGCTGCCCAAGACAAGCCTCATGTGTCAGTTCCCTTGATTATTAAACCTGCCATCTACCAATCTGGAGTCATCTGCTTCTTTAGTCTCTCTCTACCCTCCATGTATGGAGGCCAGTGTCAGATTACATCAGGAAGTTCCACAGGAGGTTTCTTTTTTTTTTAATTTTTCTTTTATTATTATTATTTTTTAGATTGTATTTATTTATTCATGAGAGACACACAGAGAGAGAGGCAGAGACACAGGCAGAGGGAGAAGCAGGCTCCACGCAGAGAGCCTGATGTGGGACTCGGTCCCAGAACTCCAGGAACACACCCTGGGCAGAATGCAGACGCTCAACCACTGAGCCACCCAGGCATCCCCAGAGGAAATTTCTAACTAACAACTTTTACCACTTCTAAGGAGTAAAAGTAAATAGCTATCTTGTGAGATGCCTTGGCTGCTTTGCTTTTTCTCTCAGGGGCCCCTGTTACTATATTGGTCTAGAATTTGTTCTGAATTTCGGATAACAATTGACAAGTGAAGTAATCATTGATCATTAATATTTGTAGTGTTTCCACAGGGTATGTGATATAGATGGTGAAAAAAACCATACATCAAGAGATTTGCTAATACATAGATGGCTTATCAAACCCTTACTTGAATCATAGAACGATAGAGGTCAGTGATTCTTTTAGTTGAGGAGAATGAAGCCTAAAGGAAAGTAGAGCCAAGAAAAAATTGCATTTCTCCACAGAGCTGATCAGTGAAGGAGCCACGATTTAAAGTCCAGATGCTTGAGTTCCCATTCAATCCTTCTTTGTAGTCCATGATGTCTGGATGTCCCCCGAGTAGGCCATTGAATGTTTTTGAGAGGAGAACTGGTTTAGATATTTTCTTCTAGTCAGTTCTGAGTCTTTTAGGCAGAGATGAGGTATGGGTTGCTCTCTGGGATCGACCTTACATGGAATCCCCCACAGTTTTAGAGCAAGCTGCTTCCACACTGCCCTCACCCACCGCCCCACGAAGCAGTTTGTGTTGCTGCTGCAGGACGTCGGGAAGGGCTGCCAGTCCAGGACTATTCAAAGCTCTACACAGACAGGTGCAAGTTCCTCCTCATCAGTGACCCCAGGAGTTACCATGGCTCCAACATCATCCATGCCATTCCTAGTCAGGCACCAGGCTGAGACTATTTCCTCCTTACCCCACAGCTTTGGATAAGTGGAGATTGCTAGATTCACAGGGCAGATGAGGATACTGAGGTGCAGAGAAAGGAAGGGACTTGCCTGTGGTCACAGAGCCAGGAAACAGCTGGTAAGAACAGAGCACTGAAGTAGTTATTTCTTCTTCAGAGTGAAACTAAGAAAGGGGTTGAATTTTCCCATCTTACCCCATGAGGAAACTGAGGCTCAGAGAGCATAAAGAACTTGTTCAAGGTCATATAGCTGGTAAGGAGGGCTAAAAATAACAGCAACAAGAATAATAATACTAAGGTAACATGCTTGATAGTAACTCTATGTCAAACATCTCTGAATGATCACAGTTCTAGGGAAGTAGATACTGTTTACCCCTATTTTGCAGATGAGGAAACTGAGGACCCAGAAGTGAAGTAACAAGCAGAAGTTACATGGTTACTAAGTAGGGATGGAAGTAAAAGGAGCTAACCTTTATGTGTTGCCTTGCAATTTAATTCTCACATCCCTACTAGGAGAACAGGTGCCGTTATCTCCATTTTGAGGGAAATGGGGCTTAGAACAGTTATTTGATGAAGGTCACACAATTAATAAATGGAAATATAAAAATTGTAATAATCCTACCAATAATAGCAATAGTAAGCTAACATATATTGAGCACTTACTGTATGCTTAGTATTATATCATGTTCTCTGGCTCAGAGAGTTAAGGGACTTGTGCAAGACCACAGGGCCAGGAGTGGCAGAATGGGGATTTGAATTCAAATCCTTAGAGAGGAAGATTCTACTGCAAGAGGGGGATTGCTAAATACTGAGGCTCTTCAACTTCAAGGACATCAGCTATTTAGAGGTCCTCCTGGTACCACAGGCATTTGCAGTGTAGCTTCCTCACCTACAGTAGTAGTTGCTTCAAGACGGCATAAGCTCCATGGCAAGAACATCTCCCATGGTATAGCTCAGTGTTCCAGGCTTGCTGCCTACTCCTGGCAGACATCATGCATGGCATCAGGGTGCTGGCCCCTAAAGACAACAAAGTTGGATGCAAAGATGAAGAAGCCAGGGGATCTCAGGGCAGGGGCAGAATGGCTGAGGACAACCACCTGCAGAGAGTGTGGAAGGGAGTGGCCCTGTACCTTTACCCTCTGAGTCTCACTCATGTTGGTAGAATACCATCTTCAGGCCCCTTGCCCAAACCTGAGCACATCTCCACTGTTGGTGGATTTCTGTACGTGCCCTCCCCTCTCTGTCCCTGCAGTACCAAGAATGTTCTGCAGTGTGTGGGTGGGTGGGAGCAAGAGAAACGACCCGAAAGGCCTTGGTCAGAGGCTTGGGTGTGAGGATGGTTCCCACTTTGTCCCACTAGCACCAAGGTAATTTGCCCCAGGACACCCACAACCCTGTAGCTTTGCTGGAGGCCTGGGAGGAGTCAGGAGTGGGTATAAACTTCCTGGCCTGACCCACAGAAAGAATAATTCCCAGACTTCTGAGACCTGTTAGTCCTATTTTACAGATTGAAAAACTAAGGTCCAAAAGAAGGAAAGGGACTCAAAACATTTCTATTTTTGTCCTCTGACTTTGTATATCTTATTTTCTACTCCAATATATTGTTTGTTTTGATAATATTTAAATCATTATGAAGAATCTATAGTTTATTTATTTGGATAAATGTAGAATCTGTGTATGTACTACAAGTCTTTTGTGTATGGTAGCTATTCAATGACTGTTGATTTGAATATTTTAATTAGAAAGAAAACGGAAAGGAGTATCTTCATTCCATCTCAGAGAATCCATGAACCCTATTGATAAAGGGATTTAAACCAAAGAAAGGGCAAGATAATAAGCCCCACAGGTAGGAAGAAAGAGTATGCTAAGGATAACGACCCTCATACTATGAGATTTAGGGTCCCAAGGGATAGAGAAAGTGGATTTAAGAGGATGTGAAAGCAAAGGTGCCTATTCAGCTGCTGATCAGAAAATGACAGATGGATTCACTGAGAAAGTTGAAAAGGCACAGCAGAAGAAGAAAACAATACTATTATTTAAGGTAATGGAGACATTCTTCACAGATCGTTTCTGGAAAAACCAGCTGGCAAGTTTATCCTCTGATTGAGGCGCTGAATACTTTTCAATCAGACCACAATGAGTTGACCTAATAAAAGTTTTCAGAGCAAAAGTAAAGCAAAATAGAAGACATTATAGGCAGCAAGCTTTTTACCTTTGTAGATTTTGCAGTGCCAGTGAGCGATCACATTAGCCATCTTAAGGCAGTATTTCTTTAAGTGTCTAGGGGTATTCGGAGGCCCTTTCAGGTTTTGTAAGGTCAAAACTATTTTTATAGTAATACTAAGATGTTATTTGCCTTTGCCAGTTTTATTCTCTTGTGGATACACAATACAATTTTTCGAGAGGCTACATAAAGTGTGATATCACAACAGATTGAATGCAGATTTGTGAAGATAGCTATCTCCTATTTAATAAAGATACTAAAGAGGTTTCCAAAAATATAATAGAATGCCCTTCCTCTATTTTTTTGGTCTCGTTTGGAAATCTATTCATTTTTACTAAAAAATATTATTTATGTTAGCATATGATGGATATATTACTGTTCTCCTAAAAAAATTCAAAATATTTTAAAAATTCCTCAGCTTTAATTTCAAATGTGATAAATATTGATAGATGAAATAAGCATGAACAAAAGTCCTTAGCCTCCTCAATAATTTTTGTTTTTTAAACAAACATTTAAAAAAAAACAGATGACATGTTTTACTTCATTACTTCTTTATCAGAGACATTCACCATCTCCTGGTAATTTATTTACTTATTTTTTTAAAAGATTTTATTTATTTATTCATGAGAGACACACAGAGAGAGAGAGAGAGAGAGGCAGAGATAGAAGCAGGCTTCCCGCAAGGAGCCCCATGTGGACTCAATCCCGGATTCTGGGATCAGGACCTAAGCTGAAGGCAGATGCTCAACCCTCGAGCCATCCAGGAGAACCACCCCCCGCCCCCCGCCCCAATAATTTTTTGAAGTATAGAGAGATCCTAGATCCAAAAAGTTTTGGAACTTCTGTCTTTAGAGATATGAGGATATCTTCTCTAAAAACTGCCTATGAATGCTAGCGATTGCACATGATCACCAAGGTCCATTTCTCTTCTCCTTTTGGAAACATAGGAGGAGTATATACTTCCTAACAACCCTACAACTAAACAGACCTGTGTGACTAGTTCTAGAATGCATTGTGGGTACATCTAGAATGCAGTGGTACCTATTTGTCATTGTCTGTCAGAACATTTGATGACCAACATGAGATTTTTAGGAACTCTGTTTTCCTGCCATTGTGACCATGGAAGGCATGTGTTGACACAAATGTGCCAAATATTAACGCAGCCTGGAATCCTTAGCCAACCTTAGGAGAAGAGCTGCTCTGGAGGACCACCTAGACTGGCAGTAGACCTGGCCTGAGCTAGGAAAACAAAGTTTATAGTGATAAATCCCCGAAACTTACAGGCTGGTTGCTACTCTTGCATAAACTAGCCTAAACCTGACTTGCACCAACATGGTCAGATAATTTTAGGGGCTCATTACACTGAGAGCTCGGGGAGGGTCCTCATACGATTAGAATAAAAAGTGGTTCAGAATATTTTTTCAAAATTCTCATGTATTATTTTTTGATGCTTTAGAAGTAATTAAAAAAATGACATCAGGCTGTGTGTATCCGAAGTCCCTAATATAGGTAATATGTAGTTCCTTCTCTTTAGGAACATATGGCCAATTGCCATCCTTTTATTTTGGGTGCTTTGGGAAATCCAGAGCTCAGATGTAATAATCATTTGCATTTACAGAAATTTTCCTGTATAGTAGCTCACTGAATGATGGTTGTTAAATCATTACTGTGCAGTGTGCACTTTGTTGGGGATAATACAGTGACAAAGACAGTCTTCATTGTCACCATTGAACTTACAGGCAAGAACTTGAGGAAAGGAAAAAGGTGAAGTGTGTATGCCAACTGAGTTGGCACATCTTCCAGAACTTTCCAGGAAGTCCCCGTAAGACCTTTGGCTTACATCTTATTGAGCTTTCTTAGCTATGAGGAAGGCAGGAAATCACTGAGTTTTTGGTTAGGCACATTGATGCCCTGAAGAAAAGTGGTGCTTCCTAATAGGGTAGAAGAGCAGATAGGTATTGAGTAGGGAGCCAAGCATGTCTTCTGTACTTATCTTTGGCTTTTTTGAGTATCTCTCCACCCTGATTATACTAAAAACAAGAGTTCTCATGTACTGCCGAGGCATAGAGTCCTCAGTCCCTGGTGCTCCAGAATATCACTGTGTCCCCCAAAGCCCTGGTTCACAGTGATCTTTCTGCTTGTCATGTTACTTTGGAGTCTGGGACATCTTTGAAAACTGCCCATGGAACCATCTGCACCTATGCACCCCACAGTCATACTCACCCCTGGACTCTGCTCTGGGAGTCAAGCCCAGGTTCCCTTTGCTCTTGAACCCACAGACTTCTGTTCTCACAGTTTCTTTCTAATAGCGAGGGCATTGGCTTTTCTTCATGTTGTGAACCTAGTCATTTCGCCTACACCTAAAAGTCCTCTCCATCCTTTGGTAGCGGAAGGGTTTGTGGGCTATTTTTTCTGGTGCATCTCTCCATAAAGCAACATTGTCAGTACCAACTAACTATTTGAATAGAAGAGAGGGAGAAGAAACTACAAGTTGACATCACAGTATCATTCTACTGCATTGGTGACTGCTTTTCAATATAATGATGAAAGATTTCTGATATGCATATGCCCAGTGTACTGTGGGAAGCCCTAGGAATCGGTTCCAGGGGATCTCAGTGATGAGTTCCTTCAGAAGGGGTTGTCTAAACTGAGAAAGTAGTTTAATCTATCCAGTTGAAAATAAAAGAGGGGGAGGAGAGACCAAGGAAGGGGGAGAATGAAAAATATTTGAGAGAAAGGAAATAGCACGTGTAGAAACAAGAGAAAAAAAATGTATGAAGGAGGGGGATTGTCAGTAATTCAGTCTATGGCTTGAAAGGACAATGTAAAATAGAGAGTGGTGGTGATAGAGAGGGACAAGAGAGGAAAAGTTCATTTGGGTTTTATCCATGAGGAATCTGAGCAGCCCTAAAGATTATACTTTAGTAATATCTCTCTGGCTACGGTTTGAAAAATGGTTTCAAGTGGTATAAGAATGGAGTTAGGGAGGCCTTTTAGAGATATGTTGTAATTATTTTGATAAGAGATAATGTCAGGTTGACCTCATGTTATAACAGTGGGAAGGAAATAATTGAATGAATTGGAGGGTTATTATGGATAGCGAATAATTGCAGCATTACAAATCAACCTTTGTCTTTGGATCAGCAGTTGAGTGTGTGTTGGTGGCATTCTCTGAGACAAAAAAACAAACAAACAAAAAAAACAGGAGGAGGATTACATTCTATGAGGCAACTTCCCTCTCTAAAGTCCCTCCCAGTTTCCTGTTCTATATATTTTTGGAGCTTATCAATATGTGTTATATTTTATTTTTCTGAGTTTGTACATTTCCACTGCAATGGAAACGCCATGTGGGAAGACATTTGTGAAGGTTTTGTTCTCTTCTGTATTCCTGACTTCTAGAATAATGCCAAACACATGGTGGCTACTGAATAAATATTGGATAAATGGTTGAGTGATTGACTGCCTAAATGAGTAAGAACGGGTCAATAGTGAAATAAATATTGTTCAGTATTTAGACTTTGTATGTGTGAGTTGCCTTTTGACATTCTTTTGGGGATGTCCAGTAGACATTGGAGATACTGTATAAAGCTCAAATCATGAATTGATACAGAAATAGAACTTTGTGAGGACCTCAAAATATAAATGGCCTTTGAAATAATGAGTGAATGAGATGTCTAGCCTGTGATTCAGCTCTTGGTGAAAGAAAATAGCCTATTGATAGATATTCTTCTTTGTAGCTACCTCTATTCCTGATAGAAACTTCCTTTCTTCATCAAGACCATGGAAGACTCCTTTTTGAAGGCATCTTTTCCACACTTCAATCTCTCAATCTCTTCTTCACTAGGAATATAATCCCTTCACTGAGATGTATCAGTTCTTATATTTCATATTATATCTTTCATGTCATTTTCTCTCTCATGGCTTAGGTTACTTAGGTACATGAGGACCTTATAAGATTTGATGATTGATAACTAGGAAGTTGCCAGAAGCAAAGACTACTTATCTTGTACTCTTTCCAGTCTTATATAAATGCTCTTGGAAAATGTTATACTCACCTAAGTATTTTCTGTTTTTTTTTTTTAATTATTCCTTTTTACATTTTTTAAATGTCCCACACTTCAATGATTTTTCTCAGGAGAAAAAGTTTAAGATATCAGACAGATATTTCCTTTTTTTCTTTTTTTTTTCTCTTTTTAGGTGGAATTAGCCTCTAATTTGCCACTCTTTGAAATAATAGGGAACTTAAAATCTTCCTCATTAGTCAGAAGCAGAATCAAATTTCATGAATCAGTTCTACAAGGTGGCTCTCTATAGAAGTTGTTTTGGGGGTGACTTAAACTATTTTTTAACTTTATTTTTTAGAGTAAATATGAGAGGAGCCCTCAGATGGGAAAGTACTGATGCTCATAAAAATGGCCAGAAATGTTATGTGGCTATGGAACTAATGGGGGGCAGGCATCACCAGGCAACAAGGTATACCACGGGAGCCTTAGGAGTCTCAAGACAGATTCATAAGGTGGGGGATAAATTGACTGACTTTAGTGATAGTAAGAAGAAATATTTCCAGATTTTATATGACAATTAGAATAATTGTTTCCTTCTACCTTCTAGTTAATTGAGAGTGTTTCTATGTAAGAGCTCACAAGAGCTTGAGGGTTGGGTATATGAAAAAGCAAACTATCTACCTAGTATTATCTTTTCAAGAAATTATGCCAAGTTATGCTGAAATTCTTTAAAAGTCATCCAGCCTCTTGTGGTAGACTTCTGTTCACCCAGTATGAGGGATGGCTATTGGTTGTTATAAAATTGTTTGCAGTCGATCTATAAATGACTCTGGAAACATGAATGAAACCATTGAAAACTTGACTTTGCCATGAAAATTGTAACATTTGTGAAGTCAAGGACTGTGCATTATTTTTCAAAATACTATTCATCATATATCATAGCACCCCATCCACATAAATGGGGTTAAACAAATATTTACTGATCATCCATTTGTTAATTACACAAATAATTTGAAATCATGCTTTAATAACATGATTTTTTTAAAAATAGAAGCTCATTATTCAATGTATGCAGAATGTTTTTAGCTTTTAAATCCCCAACTTGGAAGTCTTATAGGTAAAAATTTTAGGTGCAGAGTACTATACCCGGAAGTTTATTAGTAGAGTTTTAAATGGAACCAAGGACTTTATATTCTTAGTCTTTGTATTGGATAATAGAAATGATTCTTAAAGTGTGTGTGTGTGTGTGTGTTTCCTTGTGGGTAGCATAAGCTCTTGGGGAATCAGTGATTCCTCAACTGTAAAATGAATAGTTTTCTCTTTATCTTGAAAAAACAAAACAAAACCTCTTGGAGATCAGATACTCATTAAGGGAAGGGTTTGAGTGTAAAACATGGATCTACCCATTTGTGGTGCAGTTCCTAGATAGCTGTTTGAAGCTCTAAGCAGAGGTCTCTGTATTCTTCACCTTACCCTCCTTCATCCACAATCATAAGAAATTGTGACATAGTTTTAAAAGCTTTTAAAGTAATAATTTAATCTTCTGTCTTTGAAGGAAGAGGTGATGATAAAATAATTATTGTCCATAGAAACACCACCAGCTCTTTATTGAAAATCCAGTAACAAATTGCACATGGAGTCAAATAAACATCATCTATTTCCTTCTAGCTTGAAAGTCTCCGTAAGTTCCAAAGGCAGATTGTTCTTTAACCCACCTTCCAAAAATATGTCTATTTTTTTTTAATCCCTAACACCAATTCTTGGCATTGGTGAATAAAATGATTTTAGATTCAAGCCCGTTTCCTACCTCAGGCTTAACATTGAAGTTACAGTTTTAATAAAATGATTCATTTTGGAGAGGTAGGCAGCCAAGCAATCATGTTGGATACTGGCTATTTATTAATAATAAATGTGAAATACCCAGAGAAAATATACATTCTTAAGTTAATCAGACAAGTGGCTCAGGAATGACAACACAAAGTCTTTCAGCTGTTCCTTGAAAACACTGGAGCCCCCAAGTTCAGTATTGATTGAAAAAAATCTGTAAGCTCAGGCATGGAATGCACAATGAATCTCTTTGTAGAGTCTACCCAGTGAACGTGTTTTACGTCAATGTATGTGCATGTACAGCACAAGGAATCTCTATCTAGGAAAAGTGTAACTTGTGGTTAAAGGACTTGCTCAAGTGAGCTAAATTACTTTCAAGTACCTGGCTCTCAGTAATGCCGTGTGATTTAATGTTCCTCCTCCTGATCCATTCACTTCTATGTGACAGAAACTTCCAAGGAAGGTCAGTGGTATATCTAAGAGATTATGACAGCTGAATTATGGTTTCAAACAGGTTTGGCTTTTATACTACCCTAGAAAATGAAATAGCTTTTGATTTATAGTCATTTTACATTAATATGCATTTCTCTCTTGTATTTCACTTGAAATTAGGCAGGCCCGGTTTATACATTCCACATTACTTCTTGAGATGCCTTCCGAATTACATATTTTAAACAAATCATTCTGACTAAGTTGACATCAGGTGCAAACAATGAGGGAATGAGTAAGAGGCTCTGAATTTCCCTAGCTGTTAATAGCAACGTTAAAGACATCAAGACTTCTGTATGACATGTTAGTCATGGTATATTTCTCTGTTAATGATCTTGTACCCAGCAAAAATTTAAAAAGCACCAGCTTTGAGGTTCTATGATATCCATCCTGAGGTTTTGTTTTTTTTTTTAATTATGAAAAATTTGGGAAATAAACTTTCATGGTTTCTGGGTCTTTGATGATAGGAAACTGAATCTCAAGTTTTATAAACATACCAACAGCAGAAGATAATGCATTTTCTTCTTCCTGATAAGATGTACTATTTCCCCTTCTGGATGGTCTTGTGATTTTTCTTATTATGGCTGACTGGATAGAAACTTCACATCCCTCTGCATCATTTTTCAATCTATTCTGGATGGCTTTCAAGGGCACTTCAATCCAGGCTTTAGAAAGATAGGAAGAATGTCAACTGGTAGTCTACAATCTTAGCACTATGGTTGGCTGCAGCGTTTTGAGCTTCAAGATATGCCACTCTGGATTCTCTTAAGTCTAGGTTTGAGTGTAAAAAGAAATGTATTTTATAACACAGAAACACTAACTTACATTTGCACTCCATTTACTGCATGGAAGAGTGGACCTAGTATCACTAATTCGTTGATTTATTTAACAAATGTTTGTCATCTGCCTGTTGTCTACCAGATATGTTCAAGAAACTGAGGATACAGAAATGATTACAACAATCTCCATGCCTTGATAGCACTAATTTTCACTAATGAATTAATAATATTGTTAGTATTATTCATTGAAATCAACTCTGAACACTTGAGTTTCTATTACTTAATGAAATCTCACAATTTCATATCATAAAAGGAAGGGCAAATTAGGAGAGAAAGAATAGTATTATATATGAATAATAGGGGTTGAAAGGAAGGGAAAAGTTCTGCAGGAGGCAGTGATGAGGCCTTCACTCATGCTTCATCCATCAGGAATGACCTTTCCTTGCTGCAAGGACACTTTTCTTATATTTTAGTTCAGATAGTGACTCATTCCTCAGTAAACCAAATGCTTCCTGCCTGCCTGATATATTTATCTAAATTATGTGTACTAAAACATCTCTTTATAGTATTCAGAATGCTCAGTTTGAGGAAACTATTTTAAATACAGAATTATATGTTTTTGCCAAAGAAAGAGACATGGGACCCCATTAAAAAAAAAAAAAAAGATGACCTATAATAAAATTGCATAAAAATATCCTCACAACCATGTGAAAATACTTAAATACAACTAAGTTCTTTGTCAATAGAAAGTTTGCAGTTACTTTGGAGCATTAGAAGATTTTGCTCTTACAGGGACCATTTAACCAGGAGCTCTGATCCCCACAGCAGGAAGTATTTTTCCTTTAATATTACAGATTTATGCCTGAATGCATGAAGTAGCTTGTGCTGCTAGAGCTGATGATCCTCCTACTATTCTTGTCTTTTCAGCCAAACCTCGTTTAAAGATCAGGTCTATGCAGGCCTGCTTCCAGCTTAATCTGAACTTCCCCATGTATTGCTGTCTGCATCATCATTACTGATTTGCTATTTACTACTGCATTATATGCTTCCCTAAACATTGCTCTGTGCCTACCATGTGTCATGTTTCAATCAACAAGCTATAAGTAAATAAGTAAGAAAAGCTCTTTCACTTTGAAGTTTGCAGGTTAGTATATTTATTCTTAACTATAGATGAGCATTAGACTCAACCGAGGACTTTTAAAAAATGTGGATTCTTATTCCTCACCAAGTCTGACTGGAGAATTATATCAGTACCCTAAAAATTTTCTTCGTGTGATTTTATTGCATATCTGCACTTGAAAGTGGAAGGGATGGCACTGAAAACAAATAGGTACTATACAACAAATATCATTGCCTGGGGACAGCATATAGTGTGCTTACAGATGGGAGGGTGCCTAGCTCTGTGCGGGCAGGTCATCTGACTAGGAAATGATATTTGAGCTTAAAGATGATCAGAATTAGGTAGAGCAGATAGGGAAGGTCAATGTATGCAAAGTGCATAGAGGCATGGAATAACTAATGTTATAACAGTTTTCTAGTACATAGGAAAATTCCAAGAGTTGTGTAGTGAATACATAGTTACCTTTACCTATATCCCCAAATTGTTAACATTCTGAAATAGTCTTTAGAAACAAACAAAAAACAACCCACAGCAGAAGAACTAAACCAAACACTATCCAAACAGCAGACTTTTAGCTTTTTCTTAAAGCAGATATCAAGGAAATAAGGCAGTTGATGTTCTAGTTCTACTTTTCTTAATACATAAATAATATGCCTTTTAAAAAATTAATGTCCCCCTATCAAAATAATCTTACTGCATTTATGAAACAACAGTCTAGCTAATCTGTACAGTTTTATATAATTCTAAAAGTCTGATTCTGTATGTGTGTGTGTTTTGCTAACAACATAGACTAAACATATGATTTGCTCTATATAAATATATCTATTTTAAGATAATATTTAATGAAAACCTCACTTCCTCCCTGCAATCCCATTTTATTTTTAGATTTTATTTATTTATTCATGAGAGACACAGAGAGAGAGGCAGAGACACAGGCAGAGGGAGAAGCAGGCTCCATGCAGGGAGCCCCATGTGGGACTCAATCCCAGGACCCCGGGATTATGGCCTGAGCCAAAGGCAGACGCTCAACTACTGAGCCACTCAGGTGCCCCTGCATTTCCTATTTGTGAGAATTTATTGGCATATCTCTTTGGGAAATTATTTGATATATTCTAGTTCTGAGATGCGTGTTTGTTCTTTGTGGTAATATTGAAGAAGGACAAAGAGACTGTCAATAAAGTAGTTATTTGACACCTGATATATAGCAGTACATTTTCTATTAGAAATTTGAAAATGAGTGGCTCTGGAGAAAAGAGCAAGAGTTAATATTTAAGATGACAATTTTTTTTTCTGGACATAAAGGTAAATGTCAAAGATAGGCAATATATCAGCTTTCATATCAGTTTTTGGAACCATATATTGCTTATATTCAGGAGCATACTTTTTGTTCATACTCAATCCCATGTTCTGTATTGAATTGTCTTTGATTTTAATTATGTAATATATGCTATTAGAGCATTGATAATCTCATGAAATAAATAATTTAGGCTAAAATGTTTCCAATTACCTTCTAAGACATATGTCTCATAAAACCCTATGTAACATCATTTAGAAATTGTCCTAAAATATCATTTTGGTTCATAAAATTGTTTCAGAATTTTTGGAATTATTCCAACTTGTTAATTGATTTTCTCTGTATAATCTAAGAATGTATTTCTTGAGCGACGCACAATATACATAAAAGCAAACAGCCATATTATATTAGATGTGTCTGTATTAAGAAAATTATTAATTCAGGAAATAGAAAAGTTGTCAGAAGCGCTGAAGTCGGTTTTAGAGTTCTGCTCAGTGTTCAGCATTATTTTATTAGTCATCACATTAAATTGAAACCATTTGAATATGCTTTTGGTAGCTTGTTTTCCCTCAAAACAGATAGTACTTATGGACTACAGATAGGTGAAACTTCTGCAACATTACATGTTATTAAGGTTTAACGTTTGTGGTTGTCAGATGAGAACCATTAAATGCAGATTTCTCTCAGGTGTCCATGCCGTCAGGAATGATTTTCAGGATAGATATTCTAGTTTGATGCATGTATTAAATCATTTCTGCAGTGATTCCACTTCTTTTCCTTTGGGCTGGACTACCGGCTATCTCTATGTTGGATATATGGTGACTTACCAGACCTATAAATGTGGAGCCTGATCTGTGGCTCTAGAAAGAAAAAATAAAGTGTTGGTCACCTCAGGCATTTAGACTGCTGCTGGTAAGCAAAAGATATTTATAAACACTATCCCTTGAGCAGGGTACTTGTCCCAGATTTCCAGTGTATCCTCTGTTGTCTTGATTTAGGGACCTCTGAATAATGTATACACTTTCTTATATGTTAACAGGCATATTTGCATTAAAGGATAGCTGCTATTATTATTATTATTATTATTATTATTCTCAAAATCAATACTAAGATTTTTGGCTTGAAGCAGATAGTCTTTAAAATTTTTCACTGCCCAGCATGAATTTCCATTTTTTAACAATATCCTTATTTTTGTGTGTGAAACATTATCTCTTTCCCATTGTATGTAGTCCAGAAGGGAGAGTTAACCATATGGCACTATTTTATGGCTTACTGAAGCTAGAAGTTCCCTACATCTCAAGACTTGTATATGCTTACAGGGTACATGTGAAACCAAAATTTAGCCAAATAGAGTCCCTCTTCTAGGATTATAAATCTTGAGTAGAATAAAACAGGATAGAAGAAATAGCTAGAACCCATTCATTCCAGCATTTTTTTTTTTCTTACAGAAAAGCACTTCTAGTCTGGGTTCTTGCTCTGATTCTAAACCTGCTTCTCAACACTCATAAAACAATCAATGTGATTCATCATATCAGCAAGAGAAAAACCAAGAACCATATGATCCTCTCATTAGATGCAGAGAAAGCATTTGACAAAATACAGCATCCATTCCTGATCAAAACTCTTCAGAGCGTAGGGATAGAGGGAACATTCCTCGACATCTTAAAAGCCATCTACGAAAAGCCCACAGCAAATCTCATTCTCAATGGGGAAGCACTGGGAGCCTTTCCCCTAAGATCAGGAACAAGACAGGGATGTCCACTCTCACCACTGCTATTCAACATAGTACTGGAAGTCCTAGCCTCAGCAATCAGACAACAAAAAGACATTAAAGGCATTCAAATTGACAAAGAAGAAGTCAAACTCTCCCTCTTCGCCGATGACATGATACTCTACATAGAAAACCCAAAAGTCTCCACTCCAAGATTGCTAGAACTCATACAGCAATTTGGCAGCATGGCAGGATACAAAATCAATGCCCAGAAATCAGTGGCATTTCTATACACTAACAATGAGACTGAAGAAAGAGAAATTAAGGAGTCAATCCCATTTACAATTGCACCCAAAAGCATAAGATACCTAGGAATAAATCTAATCAAAGATGGAAAGGATCTATACCCTCAAAACTATAGAACACTTCTGAAAGAAATTGAGGAAGACACAAAGAGATGGAAAAATATTCCATGCTCATGGATTGGCAGAATTAATATTGTGAAAATGTCAATGTTACCCAGGGCAATATACACGTTTAATGCAATCCCTATCAAAATACCATGGACTTTCTTCAGAGAGTCGGAAAAAATCATCTTAAGATTTGTGTGGAATCAGAAAAGACCCCGAATAGCCAGGGGAATTTTAAAGAAGAAAACCATATCTGGGGGCATCACAATGCCAGATTTCAGGTTGTACTACAAAGCTGTGGTCATCAAGACAGTGTGGTACTGGCACAAAAACAGACACATAGATCAATGGAACAGAATAGAGAACCCAGAAGTGGACCCTGAACTTTATGGTCAACTAATATTCGATAAAGGAGGAAAGACTAACCATTGGAAGAAAGACAGTCTCTTCAATAAATGGTGCTGGGAAAATGGGACATCCACATGCAGAAGAATAAAACGAGACCACTCTCTTTCACCATACACAAAGATAAACTCAAAATGGATGAAAGATCTAAATGTGAGACAAGATTCCATCAAAATGCTAGAGGAGAACACAGGCAACACCCTTTTTGAACTCGGCCATAGTAACTTCTTGCAAGATTCATCCACGAATGCAAAAGAAACAAAAGCAAAAATGAACTACTGGGACATGATCAAGATAAGAAGCTTTTGCACAGCAAAGGATACAGTCAACAAAACTACAAGACAACCTACAGAATGGGAGAAGATATTTGCAAATGACGTATCAGATAAAGGGCTAGTTTCCAAGATCTATAAAGAACTTATTAAACTCAACACCAAAGAAACAAACAATTCAATCATGAAATGGGCAAAAGACATGAACAGAAATATCAGAGGAAGACACAGACATGGCCAACATGCATATGAGAAAATGCTCCGCATCACTTGCTATCAGGGAAATACAAATCAAAACCACAATGAGATCCCACCTCACACCAGTGAGAATGGGGAAAATTAACAAGGCAGGAAACCACAAATGTTGGAGAGGATGCGGAGAAAAGGGAACCCTCTTACACTGTTGGTGGGAATGTGAACTGGTGCAGCCACTCTGGAAAACCGTGTGGAGGTTCCTCAAAGAGTTAAAAATAGACCTGCCCTACGACCCAGCAATTGCACTGTTGGGGATTTACCCCAAAGATACAGATGCAATGAAACGCCGGGACACCTGCACCCGATGTTTCTAGCAGCAATGTCCACGATAGCCAAACTGTGGAAGGAGCCTTGGGGTTCATCGAAAGATGAATGGATAAAGAAGATGTGGTTTATGTATACACTGGAATATTCCTCAGCCATTAGAAACGACAAATACCCACCATTTGCTTCAATGTGGATGGAACTGGAGGGTATTATGCTGAGTGAAGTAAGTCAATCGGAGAAGGACAAACATTGTATGTTCTCATTCATTTGGGGAATATAAATAATAGTGAAAGGGAATAGAAGGGAAGGGAGAAGAAATGTGTGGGAAATATCAGAAAGGGAGACAGAACATAAAGACTCCTAACTCTGGAAAATGAACTAGGGGTGGTGGAATGGGAGGAGGGCGGGGGGTGGGAGTGAATGGGTGACGGGCACTGAGGGGAGCACTTGACGGGATGAGCACTGGGTGTTATTCTGTATGTTGGCAAATTTAACACCAATAAAAAATAAATAAACCCACTTCTCCACAACTCCATCCACTTGGTAGTGCCCTGATGTTCTTCCAGTAAGTTTCGTTTTATTTACATTTATTTAGAATGAGTTTCTGCTGTTTGCAAACAAATTAATATAGGACACACTGAAGTTAAGTTGCATAGTCAAATAACACCAGTAACTTGAACAAGGAAATTAATAAAGCTTTTAGGCTTCTAGTCCAGACTTTTGTTGGTGTCTGGGGACTATCAATTAACTGCCACCTTTTTTTGAATCTTTTTTAAACTTTGAAAAGTCCTTTTGCTCTTGACCTTCAGAAATGAACAATTCTAATAAAATATTAAAAGATACAGACCTGATTTATTTTAGTAGAATGAAAATGAAAGGGTAGAGGTTTTTTTTTTCTTTTGCTTGACAATATCGATGTCTACTTTCCTTTAATTTTAATGCAGAAGCTGTCAGTGTACATTAGAGACAACTCAGTAAATCTTTACAGAGAGGAGACATTGAAAAATATTCTCCTGATTATCCATTTCCCCCTTGAGACCAGAACTACACTACACATGATCTACAATGTGCTTCAACCAAAATGGAAAATATAGCTAATTACCATTTTAGTCAAACACATCAGGGATTACAAGAAAACAAAAACAAAAACAAAAGGTAAGCAAATAAAACCTATTTCTAATTATCCAGGGAGAGAAACTTCCATTTGTGAATTATGTTTTCATAGATCTTCCTGTTATCCATCCCCCTCAATCTGTGAATGTATGTGGGTGTGGGTGTTATCATCTGTTTGAACCTTTTGCTCATCTGCAACAAAAAAGAAGATTCATAGGTAGGATTTTAGCCCACAGTGTTCTAATAAAGGGGTAGATGGAAAGCAATCGCTTCTATTGAAATGATGGCCATTTTATTCAATTTCACTGATATACATACTTTACATAAATAAACTAGAGAGCTTCTTTAATATTCCAGCAATTTTCACTCTAGTGGAGGAATTTGGTCCTGGTTACAGTGTAGCTGCTTACTTCCTGTATGACCTTGGATACATCACTTAACCTTTCTCTTCATGCTGCATAATGAAGTGCTTGGATTAAGTGATCTCTAAGGACTTTCTTCCTCTAAAACGAGAAAGGTAGATATGGTTACAAATGATTGTCAACATATGCATCCCCAGGATCGATTTCTTCAGCTGAGTGAAGTCAAATTCTGGTAACTAATCTACTTTTCTGTGGAAAAAAGCCAGCAACAGAGATTGTGTATAATTTGCTGTGTTTCCTCCGTATTAGTTTTAAGCTTAGATAGGGTGTCTCTTCATGCAGGGCAATCTTTACTTAAAATATCTCATGAACAGGATGACTCATCTAGTTTTAAAATTAAATCGTAGTGGCCAAAACATGGTATTTGAATCAGATCCTCTGAGTTTTAGGATGAAATTGGAGGCTTAGTGCTCGCTATTGCTTTTGAGTGGTTTACTAGCTTGAATATAAGACCTTTGTGCTCTGTCTGTGTGAGGAAAGTATTTTACAATGTAGAGTACCTTGTGGTTTATCTCTCAAAAATTCTTTTCTATATATATCAGAATAAGTTTAATTTGACAAACATTTATTGAGTACCGGGGATGGCTGTGGAAGATAATGGTACAAAATAAAATGATAGCTGTAGTATGCAGTAGTAGGCTGCCCCAGCCCGCTTGCCGAATATGCCTTTCCAATCTCCAGCTCCTTTTTTTTCACTCTACCCATACATTAATTTCAAGGTAACTTTCATATCCTTGATTTTTTAGTTTTCCATTAGTTTTCTATTTCTCTATCCCAGCCTCATTTTCTTCTGCATTTTATCCTGAAACTGTGCACCTCATTTTCATCTCCTTTCTCCAATAGCCTCAGCAGCTTTGTCTCCCTCTGTTTCTCACTGCTTGCACGTTGAAACCTAGTCGTCAACCTGGATTATCTGTTTAACTATGTTTGGACAACCGACCACCGCTAAAGGAAATCACATAGCTGTGGAAGGATGGGCCAGAACAGATTTATAGTTTCTAGCTTCAGTTGGGTACTTAAATCTTCCTGGAAATCCTTTAAGCTTTTCATCAGTCTCTCTTCTATGCGTTATTATTCTAGGCTCCGATAATTCTTCTCAAATTCCCTAGCCTGCTCCTATCCTTTGATTCACAGAAGTTGACTCTGCTTTGGAATTCACAGAGAAAACAGAACAGAGTAGCAGGACTCTTCTAGTTTCTCAACATTTCTGTGTCCACTCAAGCTTTTCTCTCCTTCTCTCCTTTCCTTCTCAGAGGAAGCAGACATTCTGCTAAAAAAAAAAAAAAAAAAATTCCCTCCTACTTTGCTATGGGTGCCATCATCCCTGTTTCCTCAGGGCATCAATCCATCAAATATCATGGCTGACTCTTGTAACTGCAAGATTCCTATAACTACTCCTTTCAATACATTTCCATCTCTCCAACCGAAAACAATTAATGAACCCAGAACTCATTTCAGTCTGGTATATTTTTCTAGGCAGCGCACCATATAATTCTGTCCATTAACAGCCAAGGGTTTCAAAAGAATACCTTTCATCTCTTACTCATGCTTCTTATGCATAACTCACTGTTATTAGAATCCCATCCCTGGAAATTGCTGGAACTACTTTTGCCAATATTGCCAAAAACTTCCAATTGTAAAATCGAACGATTTATGGTATTTATATAATTAATTTCTGAGTAGTATTTGGTAGTAGAGTTGACTTTTTCATTTTCTTCCCATTAAAGTGCTTTCTTCTCTTGGCCTCTTTGTTTTCTTCATATTTTTTGAATTGTCTATCTTAGCATCCTTTTGGGAGATATATCCTCCACCATGCTCTCTGTTTTTGTGTTTCCCATGGTTTCATCTGAAGCCCATTGCCTTCTCAAAAAGTATACTGAGTGACAAAGGTGCGGATTCTGCTACCTTTTCTGTCACCCGAGTATTACCATCAGCTGATCCTGTGGTCTCCTCAGGAAGGAAAAGCTTGGGAATCAGGTTTCTGAGAAGACCCATGGCTGTAACAAAGAATTATAGATTAATGACTCACAATGCCTGACTCAAACACAGACTTGCTCCTGTGCTTCTTAGCATGTCTCCCAACAGTTCTATGATCGCTCCTGTTTACTGGCCAGTGGTACCTCAAATTAAACGTGTTTAAGACTAAACATCATAATATCTCTGTCCTAAATTAACGGTTTCATTCTATCCCCCCCTAGTGAATGGTACTTCAGTTTCATCTAATTTTGTGAGCTAAAAATTGGGAGTCATTTTTATATTATTCTAGCCCTCCTCATTCCTACTATTCGCTAAATCCTGTCAATTTCTAAATGCCTCTTCAATGAATTCAGTTCGCTCCATACTCAGACTCTATCTTAGCTGTGTTAGCTTTATTTATTTTTTATTTTTTATTTTTTTTATGATAGGCACACAGTGAGAGAGAGAGGCAGAGACATAGGCAGAGGGAGAAGCAGGCTCCATGCACTGGGAGCCCGATGTGGGATTTGATTCCGGGTCCTCAGGATCGCGCCCCGGGGCCAAAGGCAGGCGCCAAACCGCTGCGCCACCCAGGGATCCCATGTGTTAGCTTTGTTTCGAATAAATATCAACTGTATTATTTCAGTAGGCTTATCATGAATGCTTTTGTCTCTCACTTAGCTTCTCTTTATTCTTAAAGATCTAATTGTTCACACTCTCGTGTGAAATCTTTAAATTGTTCTTTATTACATTTAAGATAGAATTTAAACAATCTTGGGTACAAACAAACAAGCAAATATGTATTTGTCTTGTTCTGTCCTTCCCATGTCTTTCCTTCCATGCAGCCCCTTTTTGGACCATACCCTAACGCATGCTTTTTGAATTTTCTGTGTCTCTGCGCTATAGTCCCTTAATACTTCCTTTCTTGCTTTAGGAATCACTGTAGATATAATTTTGCAAAAGCATTTTGATGGTCCCCAGCAATCGACTCCCAACCACACCTACTGAATTCTTTTGTGCTGCCCTTCTCACACCTTGTTTTTATCTGCTAGTATATCACTGATGATGCAGTATCCTCAGTATATTTTAATAGTTTGATAACTTTCTGTTTGTTTGTGAAAATGTGAGACCTTTGAGGACAGGACCTGTATCTTTTCCGGAGTGTCTAGCATCTTGTATAGTGCCTCTGAGATATAGCTAATACAAAATAAAAGGCTGATAAATGAATTAACTCTAGTGGCTTCCAAAGTCCAATGAGTTCTATAAAAATACTTTACAAATTTGTAGGTGAGTGTGATTTTAAAGGTGGGTGAGACTGGTCATTCATGGACCTAGAGCTCTGTTTTTAACTACTGTCCACCATAAATTTATAAATGACACAAACCTTCTCTAATCTCACGTTAGATAGCATGTATTTATATCAGAATGATGTGAACAAGTTTGCTGATGATTAATGAGTTCGGTGGGAAAAAATGTGCCTTGCGATGTCAGGATAATATAATTTCTTTGTCTGGACAGGTAGTCAAGTTTCCCACAGAAGTAGCTAGGGAGATATTTATTCTTAGTCTTTTCAGACTCGAATGGCTTATTCAAGTTAACTCCTGAATCTGCTTTCTGCCAATGGTCACAAGTCATAAAAACTGTTCCACAAAACTCCTTCAGTTTGCAATATTGACTTTCCTGTCCACTAACTTTATTCTGTCTCTTGATTGATCTTAGTTGCCCTTTGGATTCAGTACAGTTTTCTTGCTACAAACTTGGACAATAAATATTGTGGTTCTAAATCCCAGTTACATAGCCTGAGGCTTCTTTTGGTGTAACCCTTCCTTGGTTAATCTAGGCCAGTGTTTCCCACTATGGCTGTATACTATAAATATCTGGAGTTTAAAAATCACAGATTAGCAGTTTCCAGGCCAGACCAATTAGAGAAATCCCTGGATATAGAGTTCAAGCGTGGGCATTTTTAAAAAAGTCAAACATGAGTATTATTGACAGAGACCCAGTGGCCTAACACAGTGACACTTTTGTATTTTAAAAGCAGAAAAAAAAAAGCTACAATCCTCTGTTCTTTGGAATAGGGAGCTGAGAAGAGTCTGTAACTCAGTACGGAAGTATAGTTTTCGATCAAGGCAATGTTTTACTAAAAATATTCACAGATAAGTAGGGAAAAGGAAGTTTTAGAATGGCACCATAAATAATTCACAAAAATTACAAGATCTTTGATTCAATCTAAGTGTGTTCCTAGAAAAACCAAGTTGATAAAATCTCATCTAAAACTTTTGATGTGGAAACAAACATATAATGATACATGAACTTTTATTTTTTTCTCCTGATTACATTGAGTAGAGGATATGTCTAAGATTTTTAGTTTCCAGAGGTTCAATTCATTTTTCTTTCCATTCAAACGTCAAGTTTCCTCTAATTGAAATTCAATCTAGTAGTAGTAGTAGTAGTAGTAGTAGTAGTAGTAGTAGTAGTACCAAACTGTAAAAAGCTATTAGGAACATAAACTCATTGATTTCCATTAATGGCATTAGTACAATAAAAGTTTGTCTCCAGCATTTTTGTTTCTGGGGAGCTCTAAGAGCTGAAAAGCTTAATCTCTGAACACATTGTTTTTATTTGCAGGACAAAAATGAAATAGGTTTACTTTTAAATTAGAAATTGCTAATCCTATTTCCTAGAGTTGTTAACAGTGAGTCACTGTTTACAATTGGATTATCCACTGAACCAAGGGCCGCATACCATGTGTGATGGAAATTGAAAAAGCCTGTATGACTAGCTGCCATTGATTTTATGTTACTGCTCAATGGTAAATGTGGCATCTCTTTAACACTATACTCTATAGTTCTAGTAAAGTGCACTTTCACGATTAGAAGCACATGAAAGTAAGTCCTTGGTGAGGAGAAAATTTTAAATACAATTATAATATTAAGGAGACTGACTTAACTTTTGGCTGTCCCAAAATAATAATTATTTTTTCAGGAAAGCATTTTATAAAAATATGCAGGTGTTATCAAAGTCATCATGTCTTTCTGGGAGATAACTTTTTTTTTCATGTTGTTTCCATTACTGGATAACATGTGAAACATGAACTCATCTCCTGGTCCTCATGTTAGGATGGAGAGTTATCTTCAGTCTTTTTATGTAACAGTATATTACTCAGGGTACTGCAGAGAAGTGGAGTGTGTGTGTGTGTGTGTGTGTGTGTGTAAGTAATGGCATCAGTACAATAAGAAATTCTTTTCCAACTTTTTAGTTTGTATATTTTCATCAGTGTCTATCTATATCTCTCACTATTTATCCATGTATCAAGAGATTTATTATAAGGAAGTGAGGAATGGGCTCATACAATTGCAGAAGCTGGCAAGTCCCAAGATCTGTAGGGTAACTCAGAAAGTAGAGACCCGGGAGAGCTGATGGTATAGTTCAAGTCCAAAGGCCAGCAGAGTCAAGATCTAGGAAGAGTCGATATTTTAGTTCAAGTCTGAAGGCAGGAAAAAAGCTATCTTCAAAATTTTTCCTTATCTATCATTTGTAATTGAGTTCTCTCTCTGTCTACAAACACACATTTGAAATACAACCTTTTTTACTACTTTGTTTTACTTAAATATTGGCAATAATAGAGCATTCATATGGTGTGTGTGTGTGTGTGTGTGTATATGTGTATAAAATTTGGGGATGGGGTGGGATCCACTGCAACCTTTAATTCCAAGCACAGCCCTCCCTTCCCAGCATTATCATACACATAGTAGAAAGAGATGCCAGAGTCTGGGCAAGAACAAAACTGAGACCCAGATATTCCTGTATTTGTAAATATATATAAATATATATGAAATGTATATATATGAAATGTAAAATTATATTCACGTATATATTTGTAGAGAATGAAACAATGACAGTGTGATTTATGTTGGGCAGAGAGGAGATAGGTGAGGAAAGCAAGGGGGAAGTGCTCCAATAAATTGCCATTCTTTAAAGAGTATGTTGGAGGATGCATGTATATGAGTGGGACTAGGTAGCCAAGATGCTGAGAAATGTCCTTGTAACCGTTTCTCTTAATCTCCTCCAAAGAAGTTTGAAGGTTTGGGTTCTGCCCAGGACCTGAGTTGGTTCTAGAATGTAGAGTTCAAGTTGACTTGGGCTTGAGTCTGATGTAGACTGGGGTTTTGTATAGACGACATCTCCAACTTAAACCAAGGCTTCTGAGGAAGTCAGTACTGGAGCAAGAGACTTCCATTCTTGAGGGTGGCAAGTAAAGGAGGGTAAACAGGGCAGCCTCCCTGCTAGAGATCTCCTTGAGCTGGAGCCTCTTTCTGCTGGAGTCAGAAGAGTAGAGGCCCAGGTGTAGGGCAAGCTATAAAAGTTGAGATGAGGATAAGAGCTTGGCACACAGGGTCTTGGAGTTTCTTTGCCTGCCTGGCTGCTTCTCACACTCACCAATCAGGGCCAAGGGTTGTACTTACCTAATGGTCAACAAACCTGACAGGACTGACCACTAGGAGCCATGTTCATTTTTTTCTTAATTGCTCCTCTTCTTGTGGGTGTGGGCAAAACCATAACTTTATGCCCAGACTGGGTTTGCCTTGTGCATTGAGTGCCAGGGATGAGAAAGAGCACCCCTACCCCCTCATTATGGGGGAGAAAGTCCATGTCTCACAACCCCGGGGCTGCAAAGTTCTTGGCTGCCTCTCCACTTGAGGAATGGAGCCAAATCCAGCTCTGTCCCACCTCCCTGCTCCCCAAGAGATGATCACTCCCTGCTCACTATAGGAAAAGGAAGCCTTGGGATCAGTGATCCCAGCTCCAGAGCCCTGAAGCAGTGAGCTCCAGTCATGGAGAGTGATGGTGGGGACAATCAGAGAAGATAATACTTTATCTTGAGTTTGTTCTGCTTTAACAGAGCCAGTTTGTCAAATTATTCAGGAGATATGGAAAATACCCCTGATAAATCCTCACTTGAGAGACACATCTCAAACCTCATCTCATCCACATCTGGAGGAAACTCGGTTTACCTTTAATTGGTTGCTACCAGCATTTCATAATGACAGATCTACAGTCCTGGCCTTCCAATCTCACTCCCCACGGGCTGAAGTCTGTGGACTGTAGCTAGCTCAGCGTGGTCTTGCCTTAGTTAGGGAGAGAACACTTAGGTGACCTAGAGTGCAGGGAGGTTTCAAAGGGTGTCTGATCCGGTAGGGACTGAGTTTTCCTCATGTAGGCGATGACTCTTTCATCTCTTTCTTGAAGATTATCTTTCCTACGTTAGAAAGTCACCTTACCGAGTTCCTTTCTCTGACTCTTCCTGGGAGTTTTCATCTCTTTTCTGGATTTATCCTCTTCTTCTGCCTTTTTCTGTGCTCCTTCTGCTTCTGTCTTTCTGTTTCTGCAATGACCAGTGACAGAGGGCATGACCAATAATCAGTTTCAATCTTGGTGGGTGGGTCGAAGTGAGTGACTGGGTTATGGGGAACTTGGATGACTTGATGATAAGATCCTCAATGAAAGGCTTGCTCTGAGAGCTGCCTTCCATGGATTCTCTCTGCTTGTGGATGCATGGCTATTTGTACATGTTAGAATCTGAGTAGGATGATGGTGGAAATGGGCCAGGGTGTTCTGAGAGGTCCCAGTGATTCTTGAGGTGAAGCATGGGAGATGGTTCCAGAGGTCCAGCTCTCTGCCCACACCTCTGGGGATGGTGGGAAGATGCAGATTTGGGTGACAGCGAGATCTTGGCTTCTGAGTACTGAGTAGTACTTCTGAGTAGTAATTCCCTATGTTCCAGGAGGGAATTAGGGATAGCGACGCTTGTAGATCATGATGAGGTCAGGCTATCTCATGTTAAGGATAGTTTGTCCTTGGGGGTGGCAGCCAAGTCCTTGTAGCCCAACGCCTTGATGTCCGTGGCATTTGTGTGCAATTTTTCTAACTGACATTAGAATAAATACACAACTAATAAAATAGTTGTAAAAGTTCATCTGTGTATTATATAAAATAAGCCAGGTTACACCAGTGGTTTGTGATGAAGTTTGTGAAAGTTATTGTTGAAGGACTATAATACCAACCATAACTTGAAAAGTTTAAAGTAACTGTTTTTTTAATATAAATGTTTAATTTTATGTAAATGCCTAAAAGTAGGCTACATATGGCATTTTGGTAAATTAGATGTAAGAACAATGGGCAACAAATTTGATTGCATGATAATTAACTTTGTTATATAGATAATTTAGGCCTACATATATGACATGGATGTATTCATAAATAAAGTTAATATTATATATAACATACATGATGCTAATGTATTATGTGAGCTAGAAAACATTTACCAAAATTAAACATTTTAACAGATGATATATAAATAATGAATTGAAAGAAACATGTGAACGATTTTCTCTACAACTCAGTAGTTTTGAACTACTCAGGATTGGGTCAAATCTGAATCAACATCAAAATTTGACTGTTTCAATGAACTGATGATTTTTTATTCTTGAAGGCTCTCCATTTTTTTGTCTTGATCTCTTGAGGTGCAGTGGTTTATTTTATTATCTCCCCTCCACAATTTCTAATTATTTGAATACTTTTATTTTAGTTGCGCCATGGTGGTTGCAGAGCAAAACAATAGATTAGGAAATCAGGAGAACAACTGCTGCAGAGCCAATACAAGCAGATTTAGGTGTACTAATTAGCGGTTTTCAAGAATGTTAAACATAGATGTATTTTCCTGGGAAAGCTTCAGCTACAAACAAAACAAAACATAGATAGCTGAATTGGCAAAGAGGTACTTTGTAGACTGCCGACTCAGTGTTACATTACTTCACAGTTGTTTACTATGAACTTAAGGGCAAACAGGACTCCTTCAGTTTTTGCTTATAAAAGCAAAGGGAAAACCTTCTATTTTAAGTAGGATGTGGCTTGTAGAAGCATCTTATTAAAATGACATTCTCCCTGTGGGCATATGTATTAAGAACCAGTTCACCCAGCCTAAAATCAATTACTTCTGCCTATGGCAAAGAAAGTCGGAGTTAAACATAATTCTCAGAGGTAGTTAGCATTCCATTGAAGGTTATTGCTTCCATCCAAGAGAGGAGTTACCCAATTTAATCAATTCTCTGAGTGTTAAACCTTAGATAATAAACAACTTAAATTATAAACAGTGCAATTATTAAGTATAACAATTAAGACACTGTGTTTTAACTAGATAATTCACAGGGTAATCAATGGTTAGCCAGAGAGTTCTAGTTGCTTAATACTTATTTGAACTCTTACTCAGAAATGAATACGGAACATTTTTGCCTATTAACTCATTTCCATGACTGTAGACTTGCCCTCCTCTCTTGTTTTGCACATTGCAATCAGAGTTTTCTTTTCAAAGGAAAATTTTAGGTTGCTCTTTGCTTAAAATAACCATTTTGCTCTTCTGTGCTCTTTTGGTAGAATTCAAACACATTTACCGGCTTAGTGGGTGCCTCATAATCACCCTATTTGCTTTTTTAACCTCATTTTTTATCTCTTTACCTCTCTCCTTTCTTTGACTTAAATTCTATGCTCTGGTCATTCCGGATTTTTTTTTTAATTTCTCCAGACATGATATAATCTTTCATTTCTGGACATTAATATAAGCTTTTGCCTCTACCAGAGACTTTCTTCTTCTGCTTTTTGCCGAATTTATTTCATCATTTAGATTTCAGCATAGATACTAATTCCACTGGACATCTTTCCCTAACTGGCTGAGATGGAATTGATATTCTTTCTGCATAGTTCCATAGTGTTGTTCTGTTTTACACCTCTCCTTGGTCTCTCCATGCTGAACTTGCTGGTTTATTTAATCCTGTGCCTCTTCTTCACCCGGTTGTATTCATATAGGCTGAGCATTAAAGAGGTAGTAGTTGCTCAAAAAATGTTTATTGAATGATTACATGATAAACTTCTAGTTAATGTAAAGGTGTTTCTCAATCTCTTATGGTTAATAAAGAAATGATTCTCAACACATCCCAGAAATTCGATCCACTTCCATTAGAAGCTAGAGCTTATGTTGTAGTGATTTTAATGGCAAATGGGAGGCATAGGGAGATCTCCATTATATAGAGTGTGTGTGTGCGTGTGTGTATAGGCGGGGTGTATTTAGTTTGATGTGTTCCCAGGTAACTCATATCTTCCTCTACAGAGATACAGGTTCAGAACTAGATCCAGTAATTTAGGCACAGAAGTTTCAAGTCTTCCTAAATTAGCTACAGTTTAAATACGACTTAAAAATCTTTACACCTAAAACTTGGGGAGGGAAAAAGAAAGACCTTATCATTTGGATGTTACAAAGAGAGAGAGAGAGAGAGAGAGAGAGAGAGAGGAAAATGGCTAAGCAATTACCTGTGCCTCCATTTTCCCAGTCTAGTTGTAATAGTTCCATTTCTCACTTGGGGATTCTTTTACTTTCCATCAAGGAGATCTGAGGGTACTATTGTTAATGGCTTCTTCAAGATCAGGACTTAGCTGAACTGGCCCCCTGTTTAAGAGGTATATGGAGGTACTCATTGGGTTCTAGGGTTTACCCAAGTAGCATAAATTTTAAACTACAGATAGAAATCTATCTATAAGAAACTACTGTCTCTTTTTCTCGTTAGAGTTGAGTTGTGTATTCATACTAAAAAATGAAATAATACATGGATATTAGAAAGTTAGGTATTTAGAAATTTAGAAAAAGCAAATAGTGGCTTTTGGAATCATCAGCTTTTAGGGATAAATTAGAAGGGAGTCTTGGAAGCCTCAGAATTCTCTTATATCAGTAAAGAATTGGCAGCTACTGTCTTAATCCTGGACAGGAGTTATGGAAGCATTGGGAAAGTATAAGGGGAAAATGGTTTTACTGAGCTATTTTTAAAATTTTGCACCCTATATCTCAGAGAAATCATGCTTTTATAGAGACAAATTTACTATTTGAGAACTAATCATTGAGGAAAATAATCAATTGGTCAATTAATAGTATGGAGATAGGAGGCTCACCTCTTAGAAAAGGAAATTTGACTCCTATATCACATAACATATAGTTGTTGATGCAATCAACAAGACTTACATCTTAAATGTAAAAGATGTTTTGTAGTGGTAATATAGGTAAATTGTATAACTACTGACATTAGTAAGTCCTTTAAAAACAATACCAGGGATCCCTGGGTGGCGCAGTGGTTTAGTGCCTGCCTTTGGCCCGGGGCGCGATCCTGGAGACCCGGGATCGAATCCCACGTCGGGCTCCCGGTGCATGGAGCCTGCTTCTTCCTCTGCCTGTGTCTCTGCCTCTCTCTCTCTCTCTGTGTGACTATCATAAATAAATAAAAAAAAAATTTTAAAAACAATACCAGAAGCCAAAATCATCATAAACCTCTCTATTAAAATTTACTACAAAAATTAAAAAATAGATGTTTTTCTCTCATATATAAGTGTCATACATACATATATATTACAGATATATGTAATATATCTATGGTATATATGACAGATTGAGGAAATATTTGAAAAATAAATAACTAACAGAATTTTCTTAATTTATGATGAAATATCACAAATAAATAAAAAATAAAAATGAAAATATGCTAGAGATAAACAGGCACTTCCTACATGCAAAAGAATAACCAACAACAGCAAAAATGAAAATGTTGAAAATCAGTAGCAAAGTAAAAAGATGCATTATAGGGGTGCCTGCATGGTTTGGTCGGTTAAGCGACAGACTCTTGGTTTCGGCTTAGGTCATGATCTCATGATGGTGAGATCAAGCCCTGCATTGGGCTCCATGCTGAGCGTGTGGAGTTTGCTTCAGATTCTCTCTCCTTCCCCCACTGCCCCTCTCCCACTTGCTTGCATGCTGTCTCTCTCTTTCTCACTCTCTAGATACAGTCTTTTTTATTTTATTTTATTTTTTTTTAGATAGTCTTTTAAAGAAAAAATACATTATGAAAATGTGTAATTTACATCCCTTTTGACAAAGGACAAATGTTTGGTAATACTGTATGTTGTCAGAGGTATGGGCAGAAATGTACTCTTATATATACAGCTTGTGGGGGTATGCATCGATACCCTTAAAAACATTCAATTCTATTGGCACCCAGCATTCATTTAAAGATATAAGTAAATCAATGATAAAATGCACGTACAGAGATATTAGTGTATATCCAAAAAGTTAAGTCTCGTGGGAGCTTGGAATTAGTCTATTTTATTCTGTTTTATGAAAATTATCTACAACAGTGTCTGACATATGGTAGGTATTAATAAATATTTTTGTTGTACTTATTTTTAATAATGATAAAAAGCAATTTAATGTGGGGTGGCTGGGTGGCTCAGTCAGTTTTAGGCATCTGACTCTTAATTTTGGCTCAGGTAATGATCTCAAAGTCATTAGATTGAGCCCCATGTCAGGCTTTGTGCTCAGAGGGGAGTCTGTTTGAAGTTCTCTCTCCCTCTTCCTCTGACCCTCCCCTGGTTCATGTGCTTGCTCTCTAAATAAATAAATAAATAAACAAGTAAATAAATGAATAATTTTTTTAAAAAAGCAATTTAATGTGTGAAAATATAGAAATGGTGATATAAATGAGGATACACTCAAGAAATAAACTTTTATGGAGTTATTTAAAAGAAAGATATGAAAAGTGTGTTATGCAGGAACTTTCTTTATATATTAAATATATATACACATATAATTTAAAAAGCAAGTAACTTAACATGATCCTTAGTATAGTCTCATGTTTGTAAATGTTTTAAAATGGTATACCCTGAAAGGTTAACTGTGGTGAGATATCATGTAATGTTCTTTCTAATGTCATAATGTTATGTGTTGCTTGCCAAATAAAATAATAAAATGAATTAGTAAAAAATTCACCTTAATAATTCTCCACAGCTTATGGAACACATTTCATACTGATTAATATGGCTAAAGGCTTCTGTGATCTTACTCCCATTGTCCTTTGCTTTTTAAAAAAAATTTTTTTTTTATTCTTTGTCCTTTGCATTTTAATCAACTACTTTCTCTTCATGTACCCTTTGTTTTAGGCAATCTGAGCCCCTAACCTATCTACAAAGAGAACTTCATTCTATTATGTCTATTTTAATATTACTTCAAGTATTTTCTTTTTCTGAAAAGGCCTTACCTTTTATTTCTGTTGAAATGCTTATATTTGTCCAATATTATCTTAATAATAAAATCTTCGATTTTTGAAAATATAATTTTAAAATTTTTCATTCCTCTAATTATTTTGTATCCCTCTTACAGCATTTAACTTTCTATACTATATTTGTGTTTTCTAAACATGTAATTTTCCTACAAAATTTCATAGAATATATCTTTTGATGATAGAGACTAAAGTCTTATTTATCATTTTACACTGTATAATGTATAACAAAACATCTTGAATAGAGCAGATGATTTTTTTTTTTGAATTACTGAGCTGAGATGTCAAAAAAAGTCCAAATACAGTCTTACTCCTATGGAAGAAAAAGAAAAAAAAAAGGAAGAAAACATAATGTTTATAAGGTAGCTTAAAATTCTAAGGGGAAATTTCAAAACATTGGCAAGTTTTTATTTTACCTGTCAAAGAAGAGTTTATGTTTATATTCTTAAATTTAACTAATTCAACAATAGAGCATTAGAATGAGGGATATTTTTAAATCAGTGCTTTATTCATTCTGGGTCATTGTTTTGTTTCATTTTGCAGCAATTAATATATGTCAGTGATCTTATCAGATCACACATGCAGGAGTCAGAGCAAATGTAATTTTGATGCTCTCCTGAGTAAGAGATTTGGAACTGATATATGCCTGCAGAAGTTTTTGTGATTTTCTCTAACTTCCAAATATCTGAAATCTTTCTGAGCTGATCCATTTGAGAATTTAAGACCAGAAAGTTTAGATAAGCATCTTAGGAATTATGACTATGTTTTCTCAAATGTGGCAGGTGTGCAGCACTTTATTTTGGCTTTCATACAGAATCTTAATCCATGCAGGAAGTATGCCACTTTATCTATCTCAGTCATTAGTTCTACTGACACCACTAAGTTGGGAGATCCGAATGCAAGCACGGATAGCATACACCTGTTTAATACTTAACAGCTCTTGTCAGGATGGTCATTTAAAAAAAAAAAAAAAAGGTGGTTCTAGGGACGCCTGGGTGGCTCAGTGGTTGAGTGTCTAGACGCCTTGGGCTCAGGACATGACCCCGGGGTCCTGGGATCGAGTCCCACATCGGGCTTTTTTGCATGGAGCCTGCTTCTCCCTCTGCCTGTGTCTCTGCCTCTCTCTCT
The DNA here is from genome assembly GCF_048164855.1 of Canis lupus baileyi. NCBI lineage: Eukaryota > Metazoa > Chordata > Mammalia > Carnivora > Canidae > Canis > Canis lupus. Next base: position 8,509,697 of record NC_132839.1, on the reverse strand, counting down.
GTCTCTCATGAATAAATAAATAAAATCTTTAAAAAGAAGGTGGTCCTAAATGCCTCCTGATTTCCTGGGCAAGTCATTGTGGGGTAGGCACATTTCCTCACTCAGATGCTTGTTTGACTTTGTTCCTATGCCCCTGGTGTCCTTCCACTATGCCATTAGCAAGCAGTCATTCAGCTGTGAGGTCCCCGTTGCCTCAGCTGGACCCTCAAAGCACTCTGAACTTACAGTACTCCAATGCTCCAGGACTGGCTATTTTTTATTTCTGTTTTTGCCAAGAATGGCCAAGTAGATATGTGTTAGGGTTGGTTTTATGAAAGAGCTGAAACAAGACAACCTGTTCCACAGTGAAACACAGGCAAGTGTTGGGATGAGTTGCTCCAGCTCTCAGAGCTGGGGATAAACAGGGCTGATTTATTTTGAAAGGTTTTTTGCTCAGATCTCCTTACAGTGCTTAAGAGGCTGGCCCAACTGTCCTCAGGTGTGAACAGGAGAAGAAACTACAGCCCAGGGAAAAGGTTGAGCACGGATGTCCTATTGAGATCAGGCCTTTTTATTTATTATCAGCAGCAACAACAATAAAAGCAAGTATCATCATCACACACAAAAAAGAGATTTTTTAATATTTTTTACTTATACCCACAATGCATGTCCAGTCAGGTTGCACATTTGCCTGGAGAACACCACTAAACTGCTTTCAGGACTTTTTTTTCACGTTACTCCTATGATTATGCTGTAATGTCACAGATGTGATCACAAATATTTAAAAACAGAGTTGAATTGTATTGTAATTTGTTTTTCCCCCTCTGTTTTCAAAGCTCAAGCATTTTAACAGTTTAGAAAAAAAATATTTTAGGATTTCATTTTTTTTCCCAGATTAAGACAATGTATGCCTGTAGCATTATTTAAGAAAATGATGTTTTTCTCTTTCAGACCCCAATTTCCACTCATTATCAGAGAGCTGAATTCTAAATCAGAGACTGCGGAGGAAAGATGTGCAACCTGAATAAAACATTTCCAGAAGAGCCTGAATAATGGTCCTGAATAAAGGGAACTGAAATGTTCTTGAATTATAATTGGGAAAAATTTAAGTATGTGTACTCAAGAACACATGTACTAAGAAGAGGTTAGTTATTATTATTCTTTGTGCTATTTAACATTTATGGGGCCCCCAAAGTATTTTTAGTTCTGATTTGAACAGAAGTGGTCTGATAAGTGAGCTCCCGTCTAAATTACCCGTGTGGAGATTCACCTGTAATCATTCTCTGTGCGGAGAGAGGCAGCGTTGATAAACTACTCCTGAATAAGTGGACTGTTAATGCAGCAGCATAGTCTAACTCACAGCAAAATAAAATAATTAGTTCAGACAAATACGGCCTTTAAAAATCTCACTTGACCCTTTTTTTCTTTTACCTAATTTCTCTGTGCCAGGGCATTCAGAAATTAGCAAACAATTTGTCAGATTTATACAAGATTACTGAGAAATTGGAGAAGGGGAGTAAGGATGGAAAGATGAGGAAGACTAAAGATCAGTGTCAGTCTCTGACTCCAAGGGCTTTATGCTCCACAGGTAAGTAATCGAATATCTTTTCTTCTTTGTCTCATATCAACAATATAGAATAAACAGTGATGATTACTTTGGAGAAACGGTCTCTGATACTTAATTCAGAAAAGCTCATGGTAAAAAATTTCTGAAATAATGAATATGATAGTCCAGAGGAAATTAAAAGATAAGAGAGCTTAATCCAATGATAATTAGATAGAGTTGAGAAAGATAGATATGTGAGCCGTGGTAGGCTCTTTAAGAATGAATATGTGCTTCTATGTGTACATTTCTGTGCCTGTTACTTTATATGCACACAAGTAAAAAAAAAAATGGTTCTACAGCCTAAGAAGAAACCAAACATCCACCCATAATTATAATACAGGGAACACTTTGAATTCTAAGCTCAGGAATATAGACTTTATTCTCTAGGCATTGGGGAGCCATTGAAAATATCTGAGCAGGTGAGTGACATGTCCAGAATTGCGTTTTATGAAGATTAACCCGGTGGCATTTTCAGAATTGATTAGCGTGAAGCCTGGATTGTGACAGAGCAGATTGTGGTAATGCAAGTCTGAAATATGGTGGTGGCAATGAGAGTAGAAAGGAAGAAATTGATTTGAAAGATCTGTGACAGTGGAACCACGGGACTTGATTATTAAATATGTGACCTGAAGTAGGGAGATGTCAGTGATGACTCCAGACACTGAGCCTGGATGAGAAACCAACTATGGAAGGGAAAGAATGTCCTGACTGTCAGTGGTTTATTATTTTCTCCCGGATACTGTGAATCCTATAATCTATTACCTTCTAAATATCTTGGATCCAAATACATGTTCCACATCTGCTAAGCATGCTGTGTCGTCCTGCCATTTATTTTTTGCACAGTCACGCACTGGTGACCATAGGTATGACATCACTGAGAAGTACAGTGTGTGGCAAAACTGTAGTTGACTAGACCAAGGGAATGCAGAAAAATTTCACTTAATATAGTTTTAAAAATTAAATGTAGTAAATAAAAATTCTAGTAAAAAGCCACTTCCAAAATAGAGTATTGAGATAGAAATCTGTCTTAAACGTATCTATCTCATTGAAACCAAAACACTAAACAAACACACACGCATACAGACATAGATAACTCTTCTCTGAGACCACTGTTAGCTGTTCAGGAATTATTACTGAAGTGGTGTAATGTGCTAGGGCAGATTCTCTTAGAATTTTTATATTATGCAATGTGCATTTCATTTTAAACTTTCGAAACCACCCCTTACAGACTCAAAAGTTAATATATCCACACTTCCATTCTCCTTTGCATTTTTAGCAAGTTTCAGCCAAGTGCTTGTGTAACTGCTTCGCATGTTCACAAATTGCCAAGATCCTGAAGCACACGTGTTGCTACTCTTCTCTCCACATAGTAAGAATATGGGTTTTAAATAGATGCCTTATACTTGCAGCATCCCCTAGACTCTTCTAAATGGTTCAGAAAACTGGAGAAGTAATAATTCCAGTAGACGCTTTTGCTTAAAGGGATTGTGACTGTTCTTCTATGTGGAAATATCTGTGTGCCATTTAAAAATTGTGTTCGTATATAATATATTCTACAGAATAACAAAAACATGATTGGTAAAGCGACAGTTGGTAAGGCATTTTACTAACTTTATTTGTGATTTCACATATATTCCACCTTTATTTTTCCTCTTTTCAAAATTCCTTGTCTTTAAAACTTTATTTTCTCTTTAACAATATGTGTTTTCATAATTCTCACACATTATTTAGCTGACATTCTCAAACTCTACAGGCATCATGATGGTACGTAAAGCCAGAGGATAAATGTCACTGTCTTTTGTGGAAAGTGTGAAAATGTTACTCCAGTTTTTGGGGCCAGGTTCCAAAGCTTTAGCATTAAAGCAAACATTTACTGTTGTTTTTTGTTTATAGGCAGCATTCACAGGAATTTAAGTGATAGACCTCACAATTTCCAAAGGACGTAAGGTTGGGAATAGGCAGCTTTATACTCTGCCTGCAATTTCTGGAGGACTTGCTCACAAATGATATGAGCTTAGTGGCCAAGACCTTCCAAGTATTAGAATCAGATCTAGTTTGAGTTCAGATTCCATTATTAACTAGCCGGGAGACTCTGGTATTTACTTAATTTCTGTAAATCTTAACTTCACTGTCTGTAAAATGGGAGTATTATAATACTGTGTGGTTACAAGATTGAAATAGATATTGTCTGTAAAATACTTGGTACAACCTGTCACATAATTAGTGGTTCGTATATGGTTGCTTGTATTAATTCACACCTGCCATTAGCATTATATGGTGGTCATAAGAGGAGAAACCTATTTGATATTGTGAATTTTAAAACATCTTATTAGTGTACTTCTTAATTTGTACAGTTGTTTTTCTATTCATCTGCTGTGTCAACTTTGTGTTCTTTTCTTCATTACCGTATGCATTTCTAGACTCCCATTGTGATTTAATAATTTGGTTGCCTTTGTTACTCCAAGGACACTGTGGGCTTCTTGAGCTCTTATTCTGGAAGTGCATGTGGATCTCTCAGTATACACTAAGTGGAGATAGTTCATGCAAAATCATATCTAAACCTAAAATTAAAATACTGTTCATCTCAAATTTTATTTGTATATTTCCATCCCGAGTGAAAACCAAAATACTTTATTCAATTGGTAAAGTTATATTGAGTTTTTAAAAAGATTTTATTTATTTATTCATAAGAGACACACAGAGAGAGGAAGATACACAGGCAGAGGGAAGCAGACTCCCTGAGGGGAGCCCGATGTGGAATTCGATCCCAGGACCCTGGTATCGCACTTTGAGCTAGAGGCAGATGCTCAACCACTGAGCCTCCCAGGCATCCCTATATTCTTAATTAGATTTAAGTAATATGTAAAGTGTTTTTTAAAAAGATTTTATTTATTTATTTGAGAGAGAGAGAGAGAGAGAGAAGAGAGAGCATGAGAGGAGGAGCAGAGGGAAAGAGACACACAGAATCCCTGCTGAGCTCGGAGCCTGTTCCGAGGCTCTATCCCAGGATCCTGAGATCATCATCTGAGCTGAAATCAAGAACCGGTCACTTAACCCAACTGAACCACCCAGGCGCCCCCAGTAATATGTAAGTTTTACATCTCTATTTCGTGGTCTATTGTGGGCAAAGCAGAACAGTTGGTACCTCTGCAAAGACAAGTAGAAAGGGTAGATCACTTATGAGGTTAAATTCCCATTCTAAGGGAAGACAAAAAAAAAATGCAATAGTTTCAAACAGATCAGGATCCAATTAGGCATTTATTTCCCAATTCACCATATGGGCAAGGTGCTGATAATATCCATATATTACTCATTTCCTCAATGAACCTGATTTATTATTTTGAAATTAGATACAAATTAATTTGAAACAAAATGCTGCCATATTCAACTTTGCTCAAATGCTCACATGTCTAAAGATGCAGTTATATTTTCAGTGTTAAGGTAAATTTCACAAACAGTTCTGAATATTGAGTGCAATCCTCTTTTTCTTACCCCTGAATTTCTCTCTCTCTGATATAAAATAGCATCATATGTAATTTTCTTTAATACTTAATGACACTTTAGCAATTATCTGTTTTCTTCTAAGCCCCCCAATCAGGCATAAAATAAAAAGAATTTAAATAAAACTTAACACAATAAAACAAATCACACACAAGTAGATTTAACCAAATTAGAAAATGTGACTCATCATGCTAAGGCCAGTTGTCCTTAGGCAAACATATGGATAAAGATGATTATGCTGGTAATTGAGGAATAATGTCCATCTCATTTCAGTCGGAGTTACCTTGGCAAATGGAATCATGTAGTTTTAAGTTTTTTCCCTCTATAACATGGAGAGTGATCCTGGGGAGTGCCTGGGGTTTTCTTCAACCCGGGCTTCGTTTTGGAAATGTGTGTGTGTGTGTGTGTGTGTGTGTGTGTGTGTGTGTGAGGGTGGAAACAAAGTCATTTAAAGTCACTACTTCATTCTCCTTGTCCAAGATCACTGGGAAGAGCTAATGAACGCTTAGCTCTTTAAGTTTAAAGTATTTTGAACATTTTGAGAATTTCCTATATGTGGAAACATTTGGAGCAGTCCATTCATAGGCAGGTATGAAATTATCTGAGGAGCTATGTGCTTCTGGGGCCGAGACTCTTTGAGCCTGGATTCTCCAAATGCAGGGAATCCACTACCCCTAGGATATGAGCTAATTTTAGGTAGTAGAGAAACAAACACTTTTTAACTTTGATAGCCGAGATTTTTTCTTTTTAATTTAAATGTGAGGTAGGAAAATAACAGCTAACACAATAAAGCAGAGATTTCATGAGATAACTGGAATTAGCGTGAAATAAAATAGGCAGGGTCTATACAAATATCTGTATTCTTTTCCTTGATATATGACATGTCTTACAAGGACAGGGCCAGAATTATGAAGCTATTTTATATGTGATTGAAGTTTGGGAAAAACTACCCTTAAAATTAGGTGAATTATGTATTTTTCACTCTGTCTTATTTCAGTGATGGATACTGAGCCTTTTGTTGCTTTCACCGCCAATGAACAAGGGTGTATGCGTTAGACTAATATCTTTCAATGGAGGGAGCTTTGGCAACTTGTATGTACTGTTTGCCGATGCATTTCTTTTGCTTACTTTGGTGTAAGGTAACACAGCATATGGTTTGAAATTGTACATTGTGAAGAAAACTAATCAGTTTTAAGTAGGGTTTGTATTCCAGGTTACAAAATTTGAGCATCCAGAGAACCCATGTTAGGTAAACTTGTTTGCACGTTTCTTCATTCACTTGTACATTCAACAAATATTTATTAAATTTCCATTTTCTCTTTGAATTAACCATAATGTACTTATTATAATATTCATTTAAAAAATAATTTTTGTTGATATCAGAATAAGAAAGCCACCCATGTTTATTTGTTAAGTAAAATTATCATAGATTTTATTATTATTCTTGTTGCAAGGATCTAAAGCAGCATTTTGCAAGCATTAGGTCATGCACCATCTTAAGAAGTCTCCTGAGATACCTTTCAAAATGTAACTTCTCTACAGGTGGGGTCTGGGAGTCCACAATTTTAACAAGTTCTTGAGGGATTTCTGTTTGTACTTCAAAGACCGGGAACCACTGAAGAAAAGAGTAGGGACTGAATCTAGCATTTGTGGAGAATTCTATGTATAAGATAGATGTTAAACACGCTCCTTAAATAATAAATATGGGTGTGTAACTGGAGGAATAGCCAATTGGTTTTATTCTTTCATTTTCAGCTCCCCTCCTTTCCTTTCCCTTTCTTTATCTTACTTCAACCCCCTCCAAAGGCAACCACTCATAGGTCCCCAACTCCTTAACTAAGACTATGAAAAAGTTGATTCCTCCACTATTTATATACTCTCGGAGACCACCCAAGGACAATGTTTCGGTTTCATTTCCTTTTCAAAAATATTTAAGAAGTGAATAATACACATACAATGCTCTAAGTCTAGAAGCTGAGAAATAAAGTGCCTTGTTTCAGAGAATGCTGTGGCTTGAATAGCTGACTATGCTTTAAGATATTTTCATTGATTCATCCGATTCACTTTCTGTTGAGCTGATCACAAATTGTCAGAGCAATTGTCAGCTTCAGGATAATAATACTACTACTTCTAGCTGTACCTTGGCGAGAAAAATAAATAAATAAAGGGAAAGTTAAACACATCTTGTTCTAATGCAGAGATGAATAGCACTGAAAGAGTCCCATTGTGGCGCTTCTGGCATTGGTCAACAAAGCTGAAAAGCAACGTGGGACAAACAAGGAAAAACGGGGCAATGTTCCCATAAATTCAAAATTAAGTTCCTTCTTCAATTTCCGTGAAGCAAACTCCCCGTGGTGAACATCTGGCAGGCCATTAACTTTTGTTACTTTATTTTATTAAAAAATCTTAAGGTGAGAGAAATTTCTCCATTTGGAGACTTGATTTAGCATCGAGGCTAAAGTCTGGGCCATCGTGTTGTCATTTGCATAGTACCCGCGCTCCAACAGAACATATTGTCCATACAACCTTTACTAAGCTTTCCACCAAAGGTTGCAGTTCCTTGTCATTTTTAAAAATCACTAATCCTGAGAGTTATATTTTTAATACATAAATCAGCTGATCAGTGGCCTATATCTGCTGGAGGAAAAGTGATTGCAAGACTCTTCATACTTTATAGCTTCTTGCTTGCATTTTTTTTACTGTATTATTTTCTACAGGAGCTTGAACGTCAAAACTATTTACACAGAGCTTTTTCAATGATCCATCAGAAGGATGTGAACTGTTGATTGCACCATTTTCTTTATTTGCACAGCTGCTATAACCTTCAATCTAAATCATTTTCTTACTGTGTCTTCCCTTTCTCTTTTCTTTTTCTTCTGTGGGCTGTCACTTTCTAAAGTAAACATTTCATATTCCACCATCAGAACTATTTGTGCATATTAACTTTCAAGCCATGAACTTACTTATTAGTCAAGTTATTTTTTTGTAAAGAAAAAATGCTAGGTAAATGTTAGAGAAACAAATGATTTATTTTTTATTTAATTTAATGTAATTATGAACTTCAATCTTTATAATGCAATTTTTATTACATGTATGCATCTATCTATCTCTGTCATCTATCGTAATTATTCGACATCCAATCTTTAACCTGAGCAATTTTAAGTTGAAACATTTATTCAGTTTTGGGAATGATTTTAATAGATTTTTCTCTAAAGTAACATGGAAATACAGTTTCTGTTTATTGTAGTTACCTGGTCTCTGAACATTCATACAATAATTACAACAAGCTGCTAACTGACTCTATCTTTTGAGAGTAAAAACTTGAATGTTCTTTTAGTCTTACAAAGCCTTTTTGACTATAGACAGGCAGTAAAATTTCATTGTTGACTTCTGAAACAATTCTAGTGGCTTTTTTTTCAGTTTATAACAATTTTTCTGATGATAATATTTTTAGAGTTGAAAGGTTAATTATAAGGGACTGAATCTTGAAGTTATGTCATGAAGTCTAGTATAGCTCTGCATAGTGAGTTATATTAAAAACAAAAAACGTTGGTTGTTATATATTTTTCCCCAATAGTCTTAAATATGTACTCTGCTCAATTGGTGTACTAAATGCTGCGATGTTTGCAAAGTGAATTTTGTAGAATTCCTTTGTATTTAGCGTTAGCTCTGAAAGTAGAGTTAGGGTAGATATGATTATGGAGATGAGAAGTCAAGCAGGGAAGACATGATTTTGACCAGGGAAAACTGAGGTTCAGATTTTAAGAGATTTTTATAAAAGCTTATATAAAAAGTAAGTGCAAAGTTTTATGGTTCTAAATGTGCTATTCTTTCCTTTATAGTGGGGTTTATAATATTTTTAGAGAATTTTTAATTTCATTAAGCCATTTTTAAACACATATACAAAATAGATTGTAAAAATTCAAACAATTTTTGATGTCTAGTTCATTCCCATAGCTCCTTGAGAGAAATATAGGACCCATAAAGAATTTATATTTGTATTACTCTTTGAGTATGAGTATACAGAAACACTTGATAAATTATTCTAAAATCTAGAAGTATAGAATTAAAACAGGCAAGCCTACTTTTAAGCTTTCAGCAGCCACTTCTAGCTCCTTCTACAATGTAATGATGCAATTTCCTTATTTATTTACTACTACTCGATCTTTTTCTTTCATTTATTTTTTAAAAGGATCTTATTTATTTATTTGAGTGTGTGCATGCGAGAAGGCACTAGCAGGGCAGGAGGTATAAAGAGAGAAGGAGAGAGAGAAGCAGACTCCCTGCCAAGCCGGGAGCTAGATGCAGGGCTCCATCCCGGGACCCTTGAGATTCTGAACTGAGCTGAAGCCAGACATTTACCCGCTTAACCACTGAGCCCCCAGGTGCTCCCTTTTCTTTCATTTAAAGTACATCTTAGATGTCATATGTCTGTTTACACGAGTAAATATTTCTAATAGATATGTTCCTAGAAAAAGATTTAATGGTTCACCATCATTCTCACTTTTGAGTTTGACACATCTTTTTTTTAATTTAATATATTTTTTTAAGATTTTTATTTATTCATTCATGAGAGACACACAGAGAGAGGCAGAGACACAGGCAGAGGAGAAGCAGGCTCCATGCAGGGAGCCAGACGTGGGACTCGATCCCAGGTCTCCAGGATCATGCCCTGGGCTGTAGGTGGCACTAAACCGCTGAGCCACCCGGGCTGCCCGAGTTTGACACATCTTGTTACAGTACTGTTCTCTATCAACAACATATAAGTGATTATTTGTTTCCGTACAGTGCCAAATCAATTATAGTTATTTTCTACTAATTATTAGATTATTTCACTTTCCATCTTGTTGATTATTGAGAGTGTAGATCGCCTTTTCAAAGGTTTCAAATGTTCAGAATTTTCCCTGGGTATTGTCTACCCCTATATTTTGACCACTTTTCTGTCAAGTTTTTTTTTTTCTTATTGATATGTAGAAGTACTTTGTGTAATCTAGTCAAAATCTAAGCATAAAGAAGATAGAAGAGTGAGGTTAGTTCCCAGACGAATGTCTGGCCCCTGTAAAATATGGACATTCCAGGCACCTTTCTCATATTAAGGGCTGAATAGTGGTTAATTTTTATTTCTTATGACTGTATATTTAAATCTACAGTGTTCTTTCTAAAGAAGTCTATCAAGACTCTTTATGGAGCACAAGAGTATAAAATAGTTCCAAAATTGTTAATTGTATTTCTCTTACCTAACTTGCAGATTCCCAAAGGGAATCTTTAAGAGAGTCTTTTGGCACAGAGATCAATGGAACAGAATAGAGAACCCAGAAATGGGCCCTCTCAATGGTCAAATAGTCGACAAAGCAGGAAAGACTATCCAGTGGAAAAAGGGCAGTCTCTTCAATAAATGGTGCTGGGAAAATTGGACATCCACATGCAGAAGAATAAAACGAGACTATTCTCTTACACCAGACACAAAAATAAACTCAAAATGGATGAAAGATCTAAATGTGAGACAAGGATCCATCAAAATCCTAGAGGAGAACACAGGCAACTCCCTTTTTGAACTTGGCCACAGCAACTTCTTGCAAGACACATCTATGAAGGCAAGGGAAACAAAAGCAAAAATGAACTATTGGGACTTCATCAAGATAAAAAGCTTCTGCACAGTGAGGGAAACAGTCAACAACACTAAAAGACAACCTACAGAATGGGAGAAGATATTTGCAAATGACCTATCAGATAAAGGGCTAGTATCCAGGATCTATAAAGCACTTATTAAACTCAACACCGAAGAAACAAACAATCCAGTCATGAAATGGGCAGAAGACATGAAAAGACATTTCTCCAAAGAAGACCTACACATGGCCAACAAGCACATGAGAAAATGCTCCGCATCACTTGTCATCAGGGAAATGCAAATCCAAACCACAATGAGATACCACCTCAACCCAGTGAGAATGGGGAAAATGAACAAGACAGGAAACAACAAATGTTGGTGAGGATGTGGAGAAAGGGGAACCCTTCTGCACTGTTGGCGGGAATGGGAACTGGTGCAGCCACTCTGGAAAACTGTGTGGAGGTTCCTCAAAGAGTTAAAAATAGGGCTACCCTGTGACCCAGAAACTGCACTGCTGGGGATTTACCCCAAAGATACAGATGCAGTGAAACGCCGGGACACCTGCACCCCGATGTTTCTAGCAGCAATGTCCACAATAGCCAAACTGTGGAAGGAGCCTCAGTGTCCATCGACAGATGAATGGATAAAGAAGATGTGGTCTATGTATTCAATGGAATATTACTCAGCCATTAGAAATGACAAATACCCACCATTTGCTTTGACGTGGATGGAACTGGAGGGTATTATGCTAAATGGAGTAAGTCGATGAGAGATGGACAATCATTATATGGTTTCACTCATATAAGAATATAAAAAATAATGAAAGGGATTGTAGGGGATAGGAGGGAAAATGAGTGGGAAATATCAGAGAGGGTGACGGAACATGAGAGGCTCCTAACTCTGGGAAATGAACAAGGGGTGGTGGAAAGGGAGGTGGATCGGGGGGTGGGGTGACTGGGTGATGGGCACTGAGGGGGGCATTTGGTGGGATGGGCACTGGGTGTTACGCTATATGTTGGCAAATCAAACTCCAATAAAAAATTATACAGAAAAAAAAGATCTTTTGGCACTGGTCAGGTATTAAATAAACACTGTCTGATTCATTTAATCAATACTAACACAAAGGGACTTTTCTCAGGCCTTCTCTCCAAATATATGTTTCTGATTCATCTATATTTACTTCTGGTATTGGAGAATTTAATCAGATAATTACTGATCGCTAATGAATTTATTATTTGTAGAAATAACTAATATACCTATAAAATTTATGAGAATTTATTTCCAGATTTAATTGCTAGACTATTTCAGATTACTAATAAGTTTCAGGAAGTTCTGATATTAAGGCTATTTTTAATTACTCTGAATTTTGAGTTCCACTGTTTATATTTGTGTGTGTGTGTGTGTGTGTGTGTGTATTTGCATATTTTATCAGAGAAAGATTATTTGGAGAAATGTAGGAAAAATAAACCTAAATCTGACCAGAAGACATACCTTGTTCTTGAAGAACAAGAATTTTTTTTTGAGATTTTATTATTTTATTTTATTTATTTATTCATGAGATACAGAGAGAGAGGCAGAGACACAGGCAGAGGGAGAAGCAGGCTCCATGCAAGGAGCCCAATGTGGGACTCGATCCCAGGTCTCCAGGATCACACCCTGGGCCAAAGGCAGGCGCTAAACTACTGAGCCACCCAGGGATCCCTGAAGAACAAGAATCTAGTTCTAACGTCCATGCAGACAGATTGTGACAGGTGATACTCTTTTATGAATGAATATATAAGATTTTCCCTTACAATTTTCTCGTTATTGTAATTCCCTAAAATTCCTAATAATCTCAAAGACTTGAGTACTTTCATCACCTTACTGTACTTTTAATCTTCCTTGAAATTGCTTATGCTATTGCTCTTTTATTTGGAGACTTGATTTTTACCCACTTGATCTGTTAATTGGAGTTTTACCTTCTGAGGCTCTTGGAGCTGCTTTATTTTGCCAGCTGACTCTCTGTGCTCTCAACATGCTTCTTTACACTCACCCCCTGCCTTTTCATCTTTCAATTTATATCATCTCTCTCATTCCTCTTTTCTTCAGCTGCATTGAGCTTGTTTTATTTTGTGCGCATAGACGAAAAATGCCCTCATGACAAGAAATGTCACCACTAATCTTATTTTCCATTTCTAGTGTGTATTTTATTAAAATTTTTTTCATTTCTTAACCTACATGGTGACACAGTGCCAGGCTTATTTCAAGATTTTTAACTCAGTCAACACCAACTGGCATGTGTTAAACTAGGAGGAAAAAAAAGAAATCAAACAGAATAAGAATTACCGGAAATCAGCTGCACTTTCTGGATGAGGAACTTTGGTAATTGAATTGTTACATAGCCACTAGATGTAGGGAAAGGAATACAGAATGCCCAAGATAAAACTGAGAATTATTGAGTCTGTTAAATTAGATTTGAATAATTTGCTCCTGTGATAGAACCTATTCCTATAGGAAAGCATCATATGACTAAACCTGAAAAGAAAATTACTGTCAGCCCTAAAGCTCATTGACAACGCAGCAGCATTGCCAAATATGTAGCACATTAAGTAACATAACCAAGTGCCTGGTTATGACTGACCATTAGCATCAGGAAACAAACATTGCATATGTATTAGGTTTAGAGTAGCTTTTTTTTTCTTTTTCTATATGTGCGAATGAGAATGGGCAAGTGGAAAGATTTAAAGTTCTTCTATTTTTGACATTTTACTGAATAAATGGAGGCCAGCCTGGAATTCTAAAATCTCCTGTAAATGTATTTTCACCGTTTTCATTAGAGGCTAACTCTTTGCACATTTGGTGTAAACATTTGTTTGAGTAACCCTGCACATGTGGGTGTACACCATAAGGTGAGGAAAAAAAAAAAAAAAAAGGAATTCAGCATCAAATAGCATAACTTTGTTCCAGAAAGAACTGTTGATTTCTAATGATGAAAAATGAAATTGAATATTAAATACAGTGATAAATAGAGGCTTAAGTTGTATCACAACAGTGCATTGTAATGATCTTTTCCAAAGCTAGAAGTCAACCCAACATAATTTTAGTGTTTCTGGAAAAAATATTATTTATACCTTGTATCTTTCAAAGCAATCTCTTATTTTTGACGCTTACAGTATTTCCTCACTCAGTTGGTTAAACACAATCTTTGAGAGCCAGATCCCTTGTTACAGGATGGGTTTACTGGTCTTCCGTAAGAATAACAGCTTTGGGTTAGGTTTTGATGTCTTACATCCTTAAAAGAAAAAAAAAAGAGAAAGTTGTTTTCTTTTTTTAATAAAAATTATGAAAAATATGGTAACATAAGAAATGAACAGAACAAAGAGTTGGGAAGACATTTAAATGGAATCTTACATGATAGATATGTAGCTTAGATTTGTAATACAATTAATCTTTTTTATCAATCTGATGAAGATATATATATCTCATCAAAAATAAAATATGTTGCCATTTTCTTATATTTCTTTTTTTTTAAGTTTTTATTGATTTACTCATGAGAGACAGAGAGAGAGAGAGAGAGAGAGAGAGGCAGAGACACAGGCAGAGGGAGAAGGAGGCTTCATGCAGGGGGCCCAATGTGGGACTCGATCCTAAGACTCCGGGATCACTCCCTGAGCCCAAGGCAGACGCTTGACCGCCGAGCCACCCAGGTGTCTCCATTTTCCTATGTTTCAATTTAATTTGACTACTTCCACTTCAGAAACCACAGTTGCCGTGGTTTTGCTAATTATGTCTTGTGGGATATCTTGGGATGCTAAGGACATCCCAATTTCCCTGCATTTATTGAGAATTAGCAACTGATTGGTAGGTGAATGATACCCATGGAAAACTAAGGATACATTGAATTTATAAAGCTATTGTTTTGCTTTTGCAGGGATAGGCTTGGCACCAAAGCCCACTGTGTCCACTTCTAATGCTTTGTACTTTATCAATATAACAAGAAAGGCTCAAGCCTGAAGTAGCAAGTGATGAGTCAGGTCCTCAGTTCAGGCGCAGTGTTAGAGATGTAGGTGAAAACTCCTGCTTGCTCCAGACTCTGGGCTCGAGCTCTCCTGTCGCTGCCCTGTGCTTTCTCACATGTTAGAAAAGCACCATTGGAATGACATCCTGGTACACAGAATGACAATGTCAACACAAAGGATAAACAATAGCTGGACCCCTGTTTTTTATGAGAGTGTTGGGAGAGCAATACTAGCTAAAGAAAAACAACATACAGCTTTTATTACATTGCCCAATACTGAGAAAAATAGAACATTTTCTTATACATTAAATTCCAGAAGTAGATATTTAGAACAATTTTGAAGTCACTGTTTTTGATGGGAACAGATAGATAGTGTTTCAGAATACATATATATATATATATATTTTTTTTTCATTGCATCCGAACTGGTCAATGTATCCTATCCCTTCTCAGCTGATGGTATTGCCTTTGAGGTGATTGACGATGACTTCCTGGTAGGAGCTTAGATGATAATATAATATTTATATAAGACATTGCAATTTACAAAACCCTTCACATTCACTGTCTACTTAGAATGGCCTTTAATGTGTGTGTTGTGCATTTTATTCCTTAATATTTAAGAATGAAAAGGAAGACAGATTATCTAACACAGTTTAGTATTCCCCAACCTACTTCATAGTGTTTTCCATAAACCAAAAGATTGATCCCGTGAAAAACTCCGGAGCTAGAAACCATAAAGAAAACAAAAGGACTAATCAATTTGGATAGGTAATAAATTTTATGTATCTGGATGGGGGAAACATAAAACCCATATGGAATGATGAGGAGAATAATGGTGTGATGGTATATGATTTTCAAATTGCTATCTCTTCTTTTAAATTTCTTTGTCCTAATGAAATGTTTTTCATTCAGACAGCTAAGCAGTTAGTGTTTTAGCTTCAAGAAGGGATGAGAGCACAGATAGTAGAGAAGGCAAAGCACATTACTTCTTGAGTTCTGATATTCAAGTTGCTAATTCAAATTAATAAACAAGGATTATAGTTCTTTTTTAAAAAAAATTATTTATTTATTTATTTATTTATTTATTTATTTATTTATTTATTTAGAGAGAAAGAGAGTGAGCGAGAAAGCAGGGGAAGGGTCAGATGAGGAAGGGAGAGAATCACAAGCAGACTCCATGCTGAGTGTAGAGCCCAACACAGGGCTCCTTCTCAGGACCCTGAAGTTATGACCTGAGCCAAAATCAAGAGTCGAAGTCTTGCCTGACAAAGCCACCCAGGTGCCCCATGGTTCATTTTTACATCCTACACTCCAAGAAGAAAAGCAGAACTGGAAGAGAAATAATGTGTATCACAAAAGATTAAGTGAATGAGCAGATACATAGATAAGGTGGATCCCAAACAAGAGGCTTTGCAGCCACTGCTTGCCAGGAAGAGGCCTGAGTAGAGCACTGATGGTACAAGGCAATTTGAGGGCATAGGTGACTTGCCCTTTCCGTTCTGTACAGAGTTCAAATAGCATCGGACACAGAGAGGAAGTGGCTGTGAGGTAGGTCTAATCAGGGAGAAACAGATGGGGAGCAAAGCAGTTTCATGCACTCCAGTGAAGTTCCCAAATAACAGAATGAATGAATTCATTTGCCTCTGGCCAACTTCTATTAATCACGAGCGAAGAGGGGTTTCAGTAGAGGCCACATGGTTGGGAGAAGGGATGGTTTAATTTTCCTTCAGGTACCGATGTTTGTACACCTGATAGAGCTGTGTACAGAGAAGACCCTGCATAGATGGTTCAATCCTGGAGGAATGTGCCCAATCCTGGAGGAATATAACCCACCTAAACCCAGCACTGCCCTGGGTACAGTTAGACCGAGGCCTACGCTGATTGGAGCTACGCTTCTGTCACTGAGTGGAATAGAAATTGATAGATTTTGTTATTGTTGTTCTTGTTGTCAAGTTATATTTAGCAGATTAAGGCTTACCTAGTAAGGAGGAGGCCTCCTTTCCTTGAGATTCTTTGACAACATGGTTGTTGGGCTTGACGTATTTGGTGTTCATTGAAAAGGTCGAAAAATTGAGTGAAACTGAAAATTCAAACACCAAAAACCTGTCACATGTACTGGCTTGGAGGAGTTATTAGTTACTCGTATTTAAATATTTAATGCTACTTTCATGTGATTACTGTGTTGTAGCTAAGAAGGAATGGTATGAAATAAGGGATAATTTTGAGGACAAATTATTTAAGGGAGCATCTTATTAGTTTTAGTATTTTAAAGAGTTTGACTATCATTTGCATGATAATTATGCTTTGCATTTTGGAATTTTATCTGTTTTATTATGTAGATTTTGACCTCCTATTATGAGTGTAGCCTTTGAAAACTATTTCAGAGTAGATCTTTTTCATTTGTGTGTGTGTACTTTTGCTAGATTGCCAACGCAATCGTATCATTTCCCTCTTAAAAACATGTTATGGCTTCTTGTGGCATTTAGAAAAGTGGGGACAAAAATACTTACCTTTACCTACAAAGCCTGGTTTGATCTAGTCCCTGCCTACCTCTCAAACTTCACCTAATGTCTCTGTCTCCTTTTGCAATTTTTTTTACCCTTTTCACTTCTTCCGATGTCTCACGCTCTTTCCTGCTCTAGTGTTTTTGCATGCGCTGCCTCCCAGGCCTGAAGGATTTTCTTCCCGACCTCTTCAATCTGGCTCCTACTCATCTCTCAAGTTTCATCTTGAAATGTAATTTCTTCTGTCACTCTGGACACTGGAGTGTCATTCTGTCATTCCAGACAGAATTATGTCATTGCTGCTGAACAGTACTTTTTCATGGCTTTTTCTATCACCTAGCTCATATCTTGACACATTAAGGGCATTCAAAGAATGCTTATTGACTGAGGGTTCATTGGATTTCTGAAGTCCCTCAGACTATATTTCTTAAGTATCAATACATCGTTATGTGAGAGTTACTGAGATCTTTGCTGTCTCACCACCTCATCATACTTCATGCCCCAGTGACTGTACAATTCCATCCAAATTAGTATTTAGTTGCAAGTTCAAGAGCTCTTGATCTCCTAATTCATTGCTCTGATCTTCAACACTCACATTCCAAGTCCTTTAATATTTTCCCACTTTCCCCAAGTTCTATCATAAGAGCCAATTGGGAAAGACAGTGCTGGGAAGGAGACGTTGAGCCAAAGAGCTCAGACATTCATCTGGAAATTCCCACGTTTATGGTCCTTTGAGATGAAGCAACAGAACATGTTCATTTCAGTCATCAGATGAAGAAACTGCTTTCTGATGTTTTATGTCCTGATGAAAATGAGTGAGAAAATATGAGGACAGATAGGAATAGATTTCTCAGTCTGTAAATTTACCTAAAAGCTTGATGGCAAGCATTACATCATAGGGTATTTATATCTCTCTGCCGATAAAGAAACTGCAATTTTTCTTCTCATTATTTTATTTTCTAGTTTGAGTTTCTTCCTCTTGCTTAACTCATTGTGCAGTGAGAGTTCCCATGGATCAGCTGGCTGGGTAGCAATCTGGAAACTCGGGTGCCCTATAGCCCATCCCCTGCTGGGTTCTTAATTTGCTGTGTAACCTTGAACATGTCTCTTAATATCTCTGTGCTTACCTATCAGGATCTGTAAAACAGTGGAAAAAAGTCTTAAACTTCAGGCATATTTGTGAGGAAAAACTAATAAATGTGGTTGAAAAGCACTGTGAAAATATAAAGTCCTAGTCATAAGAAAAAGAGGAAATCAGCCAAACCCTAGAACAACTGAGACTGTCCTTAAATGTACTTAGCTGGTGATGGAGAGATTTAGTTTTGATGTGAGGAAAATTTTCCTGACATTAAGTTGTTAGAATAGGCTATCTCTTTGGCTTATAATATTTCCCTGCTGTTTCACATTTTATTATGTCAATGCCAATCTCTCATCAAAGTATATGTGGAAGCTATAAAATAGAAATTGTCATAACTACAACCAGTTATATGAGACATGGCCAGGTTTCGAGTAAACAGCCTTTGTTAGTGGTCACATTTTATCTATAGTTTAGGTAACAACTAGGTTGATACCAGAAGAATCTGTCAGGTAGGATAATGGCTTTTGGTGGCTTTAGAGTTTACTAGCTTAAAGCTTTGTTTTCTCTGAGAATATTTACTCAATTAAATACCAACCCAGAAGCTGCAAATTGTTGAATTTCAGGTCTTTAAGAACAGGAGAAGAATATCATATCTATTTACTTTTATTAGGGGTTATAGGAACCCCATCCTTCATTTTCTTCTTATTTCTAAATTTATTATCAGACTTATATAACCTCTTTCTTGAATACATAGTAAAGAGCTGACATCTGATAAAGAATGACCTTCTGGAGGAAAAGATTAAAATAGCTATTTAGGAATTGACATGGACATGAAATATTGTTTAAAGGGATTTTAAAATATTTGCCATTAGAGGTCATATAATGAACTCATAGAAACACATTAGTTTACAGAAATCCAATGTTGTTCTCTTGAATTTTAATATTGAAGTTTATTAGATCTACTTTTTTTATAGTTGGAACATCAGGCTCCTGAATGTGTGCATGATCAAAGACCTCACCTTAGAGATCAGTGTTTTTGCAGTGGTACCTGAGCAAGATTAAAATGCTGCTAATAACATCGAAAGTTTTAATTAAATATAAAATCCAATGTAACAATTCTGTGGCATTACCATATGGTTAAGAGAGTGTGCTTTGCATTTTTTAAAGATTGTCCTAGATATGTCAATAAACTGATGGATGTGCACAGTATTTCCATCAATTTATTTGAAGTAAATCTTATGATTCTTACGCAAGAGGCAGGAGCTTGAAGATTGTGAGATCATTTTGGTTTTACTTATGACTTTTAAATTGAAATACTTAGTAGTTTATTTCAAATTTTAGTCCCTAATTGTCACCCTTGATGAAGAAACTTTGAAGAATTTGGAAACATGATTTCAATAAATTAGTCAATTTGCAGTTTTTCCTAATTGAAATCTAAACTGTTAAGCATATAGCTTTTATTTATTTGTTTTTTTAAAGGAGATTTTATTCATTTATTCATGAGAGACTCAGAGAGAGAGGCAGAGACACAGGCAGAAGCAGGCTCCCTGTAGGAACCCGATATGGGACTTGATTCCAGGACCCCAGGATCATGTCCTGAGCCGAAGGCAGGTGCTCAACCACCTGAGCCCCCCAGGTGTCCCTAAACATACAGATTTTAATCGTAGCTACAGTATGTTGCATATGATTGTTTAATTGTTGAAAATATCATGCAGACCTTTTCTTAACATGTATTTCATAAACATCTTTCAGTTTCTGAGCTATGGTCCCATATTAATTGGATATAAAATTATCTATCACTCTAAGCCTTGAAGTTTCTTTCTGATACAACCCTTTTCTTTCTGTTTTAGATTTCTGAATTTATAAAAAGCTATGGTAGCAAATGCTTTCCTTTGAATGATGGCATGGTCAAAAAAAAAGTCTAATCAATATCCAATACAACATGTAGCATTAATAACATCTTAGGCTCTTCATGGAGTTTTTTCATGATCAGTGTAGGTGTTTCTTTCTCCAAGAGGAATATACAGTGCTTCCCTTTAACAGCGTAGGTTAAAATGAGAGACCCTTAACGGAATAATGAAAGAAAAGCAGAGCCAAGGAAGGCACAAGCTATATTTTACTTAGAAAACCAGGAACAGAATTTATAGTGCACTCTTTAAATAATATGTTAGTTTGACTCCTGCTGTGCTATATAATTTCATACATTTAATGTGGACTTGGGGACTCATTTATATTTGGACCAAGTTAATCTTACCTGCATCTGTACCAAGTGAAGTTGCTGCAACTTACAGGACAGGCAGGAGAAGCCATAACTTATACATGTCAGTTCTCTGAGATTAGTTGAGTCTTACTCACTTATCACAAAACATTTGCTTGATATAGTGTACAACGCAGCATTCAGTAGGTTAAGATTTCCTCATGTGGCATAAAATTCTACCGGTTGTTAATAATATTAATACTTCTGTAATTCATATGATCGCTAAAATTGGAATTGCATGCTCTATTCACATTCTGCTCACAAATTATGTGCTCTTTCACAATGGAAAGTGAAGAACTGAAGAACAGACAATTGCTTCCTGAAATATACTCAATTGGCTAAAAATAAACAGCTAAATAAGTATCTTGCCTTCAAATTTAGTCTATAGGACAACTCTTTTCCTAAGACCTGTCTTACACATACCTCTCGGTACATCACAGTATTTTTCTTTTTTTCTTCCTTGGTGAGGATTGACTAGTTAATGTTTACAAAGTATTTTGAAGGTGTAAAGTGCTATGCAAAGTGCTAAACCCAATAAAAAGTATTTTATACTGAATCTGAGAGCCGATTTGTGCAGCATGGAGCTTTGCAAGTGAATAGAGCAAAGATGATTAAAATCAACATCATTTGTAATTTAAAATACTGTGAACAACAAAGAAGATCCAACTATGGCTTTCGTTTTGGCAGGCTGCAAATATAGATTGCTGAACAGCGGTAGTCTGTCAATATAAAGCATTTAGCACTTCACTAAGCAGCTTGAGAGTTTTCTACTTCAGGAAGAAAAAATATAGATGAAATCAGATTTGGTGTAACATTATTTTGATGGATTGACTATATCATTATTAAAAAGAAAACTAAAACTCAACAAAATCTAAGAAGAAATAATCTTCACTATAGAACTTATCAGCGTGGTGAATGTTCAGAATAAGACTCTCTCCATGCAGGCTCCCCACTCCATCCTGAATGCGCAGAGGGATGATGACAGAAACCCACTGCACAGGAAAACAAAGCATAGAATTCATAAAGAAAGATTGAGAATAGATACAAGATCGACAGCCACTCATGTGAGAAGTAGATTTGGAATTCAGTTGGGCAGTTTCCACAGTTTCAAAAACACAGGATTTTTATTCAAATAATAGATGTTGATTGAGTCCACAAAATATTCTCAGAACTTTGGGGAACACTTTGATTTATCCTGTTTACGTAATATCAGTCTTAAGAATAATTTGAAATTGCTCATAAGGGGCTTAAAATGAATGGGACACAAATAATAAACTCACAGAAGTAATAGTTGGGGAAGTATGATACAACGCCTATGTAAAATATCTGTATTACAGAAGACAATGTGGAAGTTACATGATTAAGATATTGATTTGATATTTAGGGAATTTGGAGGAAGAGATATTGCATCCATCAGGGGAAATCAAAGAATGCTTTTAATTAAAGTGGTACAGTTTTGCCAATATCTATCCGTTATCTATCTATCTGCCTATTTACCTATCTACTGAATTATTTCTGAGAGAAGAATTTAAGGTAGCAACAGCAATATAAAAAGATTAATTTGGTTCATTTATTCCACTAACATTTATCCTGATTCTTATACTTAAAAACAAAGGTCTTGCATTGAGAAAATGCATTACTTTGTTAATAAATCAAGGCTGTGCATTGATGGTTTATTGATGAGTTTTTTTTTTTTGGTCTGTTGTGAAACGTTACTAAGACTAGTGTGTTTGAGAAGAACACACACCTATTTTTTAAAAAGGTGCAACCAGATTCATTCTTATATTTTTACTTAAATTTTGGGCAGATAGGAAATGTCATTATGCTTCAGTCATTCCATTGGTCAATAGACCTTCTCAGCAGTAAAATTGGAGATACAACCTGCCCAAATGTAAAGAGAACTGGAGACTATAATAATGGTAAAACTATATTTTTATTATCATTCTAATCCCTCCTACTTGTGCTTTTATTATTTAACTTAGAATCTTTTAATACCTGGGACGCCCATACGGCTTCTTAATTTTCTGCCATCCATATCCCTGCACTTCCATCACATATCTGTTTCCTTTCTCCTATTAAGAGTTTCCTTTTTTATTTTTTTAAGATTTTATTTATTTATTCAAGACACACACACACACACACAGAGGGAGAGAGACAGAGACAGAGACACAGGCAGAGGGAGAAGCAGGCTCCATGCAGGGACCCCGATGTGGGACTTGATCCCAGGACTCCAGGATCATACCCTGGGCCAAAGGCAGACACTCAACCACTGAGCCACCCAGGCATCCTTCCTAGTAGAGTTTCTTGTGTATCTGCTTTAATATGCACATTTGATATGCATCACTGAGGAATATTTTAAAAATTTAGAGGTATAAGGATATTTTTAAATTCTCTCATATCTCACCATCCAGAGATATGCTTTTTAAATATTTTGGAGTATGCCTTTCAAATAATTTTTTTATCCCTACACTTTTAAAAGTTTGTATAAGATTATATAAATACATATTTAACCTCATTATCATCAACTTTCCAGAGGTTTCTTCTCGAAGATGGTGGTGGTGTCTTTTCACTCATCCATTATATCCCCCAAAATAGGAAATAGCAGTCTATGTAAATCTACTCTGAGATGGAGAGAACTTAATTTATAAAGCTCTAGATCAAAGTATTGTGTGAACAAGGCTACCATTATTATTTCCCTGAAATATTTGAGTATGAAACATCAGCCAACATTTTTTGAAATCTCATTGTGTGCTGGGAGAGCATTATGCCCTAGAATGAAATGGGATGTATTGGGATGGTAGGAGTATTCCTCTAGCAAGCACAATTCATGCATTCATGGAATAACTATTTCTGTGAATCTCCAATTTTTCATTAAACATTGGGCTTCTTGAGGTTTAAGATAGTTTAGATCACTGGCAACTAGCACAAAATGTGATAAAAAATGGGGTGGTAATGAAGGGGTTCTTGACTTGAATGACAGGGTTATCCTAGGTTACTTTAGGATTACTTGAAATCTATTTTTGAGGAATGATTCTTAAGTTATATGTGAAACACTACCACTAATAAATTAACTATTAATTTTGGTCTTTCCCATATGGCCCGTCCTTACTCTTTAACAGTCAGTGTGCTTCATACATACGGGCTGGTATCACCTTCAGAAACCTTAGGGAGTAAGGACCCTGATTTTCACGAATTTATCTTAAAGTATTCTCCAGTTCATGTCGTGAGCAAGTGGGGAACCACATGTGGAACCAGTTCTGACATGTATAACCATCACGCCAGAATACCGCACAGAGGGCACCAGCTAAAGGGAGGCACCAGGATGAGAAAACAGAGCTTCCAGAACTGAAATCACCCCTCAATTCAGTTCAAAAGTGATCTGAGAAAGTCCTTAAACTCACTTACAGCTCTCCCCCCACTTCTTTTTGTTTTGGCCAAGAATGCCTGTGCTATGCCAAGCTATGGCCAACATGCCATGCTAGAGGAAATAATGAAGTTCTATTAAAGTACAAGTAAGACATACTGGGGGGTTTCCTTGTACTATGTTTATTTCTGAAGGCTTAATTCTAAGAAGGATATTTTCATATTGGGATTTATCCCACAGAGAGTGAAGAAACTAAAACCCATCTCATTTAAGGGTCATCATAGTAGGATTTTTAAGAGCTAGGAGAAGAAAAAGGAAACAGTGTGAGTATGCTTTTGAAGGAAGGTTATTTGTAGGATGTGGGGTTTGCAGTGGCGTTTGAGGACGTTGACAGGAATGGAATCCTGCTCGAAATATTCCACGTTGGAGTGTGGATTTGCAGAAGTCTGAACGGGAATCAGTTCCATGTGACTATGGAGTTCAGACTTAAGAACAAGGGATGAAAATTCCTGGGAGACCACATCTAACTGGGTATAAGGAAGGAATATCGCTTTAACAATTTGAGCTGTCCTTCCCACCAAGACGGCAGGTAACTGTGCTTTTGATTTTTTTTTTTTTTTTTTTTACTAAATGCCTGGCAATGTGCCTGACTTACAGTCAACTTCAGTGTAGGTGTACTCACTACATGAATGGGTGTTCAAAAACGATATAAAGAGCTAAATGAGGAGATTATGGAGTTCTATTCATGTGAGGTTCACAAACAGTCTTTGACAGGGACTCTCTAGTCTACTGTGGTTCCTTGAGAGCCTGGAATGAGGAAGGCCTGGCATCAGGCAAAGTGCAGAGGCTGTGCTGGGAAGACCTGGTGGCCAGGTCAGAGTGGAGCTGCGCGTTGGACGTGAGCTATGGATTCCTGCGTGGAGCCCAGATGAGTCCCAGCGCTTGGGGTGGGGCTGAGGCTGCAGATCTGCTCTAAGAGGTTCCAGCTGCCAGGGAATAGGCAGGCCATTTACATGAGTAAGTCTTAGACAACTTTGCTATAAAAGATTTTAGCATTTTGATGAGTTAAGATTACTTGAACACTTGGAAAAATAAAATTGCAGATCTTTTCATAAACTGTTAGTAATTACTAAAAGAAATCATTTCCAGAAATAGTATGTTCAAATCAGGGGTTCTCAAATGTGACAGCATAACTCCCAACTGAGAGCATTAATTCTGATTTAGGAGTGGGATGAAATTATTTCTAAGTTAACTTTTCCCTTTTAAGAGAAATTAATCAGCCCCCTCTTCTTCTCTTTCCCCAACCAATAGAATAGAATTATACAGTTTTTTTTTGTTTGTTTTTTTTTTGTTGTTGTTGTTTTTTTTTTTAAGTTTGGGCATTCTCTGATATATGGAAATGTTTCTTTTTTTTCACTTGTATTTATGAACGTCAGTGAAATATTCAGTTTAAAAATGAAAGTTTAATTAGCTTTTGTTTACATTATGGTAAATAATAGACTGTGTTCATTTTAATTAGACCTAATCATCTAGTAGTTCCTCCACCATCCCCAGGAGGCTAGTAATCTGTTTTTAACTATTTTAAAGTGAGAGAAAAATTCTGTCCATTCCAAATATCAATTCTTCTGCCCTTTGTATTAATAAGAACCCCAAATTTTAGCTGACTACCTTGCTGTCCAGCACACAAGCTATATTTCCTTTGAAATGGTTGTGACCTTCTGAGTAAATTTTGACCAATGGAAACTCAGTGTTATCTGCAACTTTCAGGAAGTATCCTCAAAAGAAATGAGGCTTCCCTTCTGATTCTATTTCGTTATTCCTGGGATGTAGACATGATGACCAGAGCATAAGCAGCCGTCTTGTGAAATGAGGCAGCAGAGTGAGGATGGTAAAGTAGCAGGAAGCTGCAAAACAGCTCTGGGCTGCCTAAATCTAGTACTCAATGAAAATAAATGTTGACCTTGTTTGTACTTTTTTGTTTGTGGTGTTATTGTTTTTGCTGCATGTTGCTGAACTTACCTACTGCAGAAGATTTAACTATCAAGGGCATACACACACACACACACACACACACTTTCACATTTGTGTAACACTGTTGTCATTGATTTGCATTGAAGCTGCTCAGTAACCTTTACAGTTGTGACAGTGATTAAAGTTTACCAAACACCTTTGGCAATGTGAACTGTCACAGATTGACACCAGTGACTGATGTATTTCTAGACTTTGCCTTCTGGGAAAGAGGAAAGCTGCCCTTGAATCTTCCTCCAAACATAGTATTTTCTAAGTTGTTGAAATCTGTGTTTGGAAAAATAAATCATACATGGGAACAAAACTTTTGAAGAAAATAATAATGTTTTTAATTAAATAAAATATAGTCTAGGCATGTTGAAGTCTACAATAATATAAACATGTTTATGATAAATACTATTTTATTTAAAAGCACTGCAGCTTAGGCTGCTCGTTAAAATGATGTGCAGTAAGTAGTGTCGGGTGGATTGAATCCCAAATTTTCCCTTCTCCTTATGGTCTGGTACCTTTTTATCCCATGGGCTTGCTCTTTAGCACAAACTTGACTGCAATTAATTAACTGAAATCTTGCTGAATTCCATTCATGGAAGCTAGAGCCAAAGGCTCCCTCCTTGCCTGTGGGTGCTAGGGGCATTGTGCTGATATTTTGATTCGAGGTCATGTTCATTCCTCTATTCATGCTGTTCACAATGTGGCTGCTAAATGTACACCTATATTAAGAATTCCCGCTGTTAGCATAGGTATACCAAATGGAGTCCAAATCATACATAAATGCTCTACAGGGAAATTGGGCAAAGTCTGTGAAACTTCTTTTTTTTTTTTTTTTTTAAGTCCTAGGAATGTTTTAAGAACATCTTTAGTAAAGCAACTAAATTACATTTCTATTTAAATCTTGTTTTAGGGATCCCTGGGTGGCGCAGCGGTTTGGCGCCTGCCTTTGGCCCAGGGCGCGATTCTGGAGACCCGGGATCGAATCCCACATCGGGCTCCCGGTGCATGGAGCCTGCTTCTCCCTCTGCCTGTGTCTCTGCCTCTCTCTCTCTCTGTAACTATCATAAATAAATAAAAATTTAAAAATATTAAAAAAATAAATAAATAAATCTTGTTTTAAACAATAGTTCATCTGAGGCAAGAGGAATATGTAAAGATTTTTGTGACTTTAAGAAGATCTTTAAGAAAATAATCGAAAAAACACTTTACACCAGAAGCAATTCTAGCTAATTGTTTTTAAAACCCACGTTTTAAAAGTAGCCTCTACAAGATTTGCATTGCAGAAAAGATTTACAATTCATCAATGTGCAAAACTTACTAATAAATGTTTTGCTTCCATGTGTACATAATACCAGACTGTCCTTTTCTTATTTTAAAGATGTTATTTACTTATTCATGAGAAACACAGAGAGAGGCAGAGACATAGGCAGATGGGGGACTCGATTCCAGGATCCTGGGATCATGACCTGAGCCAAAGGCAGATGCTCAACCACTGAGCCACCCAGGTGCCCCCCACACTGTCCTTATATACATTCATCTACACAAATGGGCCATATAACAGAGAAAGGAAGATTTGTTTGTAATTTCATTTTAGCTAATTCTGATGTGGGTCTAGGGAGCATAATTCAAAGAAACTGACTTATCTTGTCACAAATACAGGGACGTCTTATGTCATCATATATATATGTGTGTGTGTGTGTATGTTATTCACTTATTCTCATTCTTATTCTCATTCTCATTCTTTTAACTTGTCTACTATAATATATCTAGATAAATGTGCATATGTCATAAGTGCACAGCTCGATGGATTTTCACAAACTCAGAATACCCAGGTAACTAGGACTTAAGTTAAGTAAAAGAAAATTTCCAACTTCCCAGATGCCTACTCTTGTTTCCTTCCAGTCCCAGCTCATCACAAGGATAAGCACTATCCTAGTGTCTAATAACATAGATGAGTTTTGTTTTGGAGTATTTTTTATTTGGATTTTTCTCAGTTTTGAAAAGTGAGGAGTAAAATAATTTTCATTCAGGCGAAGAACATACAAGAATTTTTAATTCAGCTTAGCAAATGTTTATACATATTACATACTCATGTCACCATTCTTCAGGTCAAGATTCAGATTCCTGTCATGCAAGAAGGTTTCTTCCTGCCCCTTTCCTGTCCATATTCATCTCCTCCCCAGAGATAACCACCACTCTTACTCTTAATTATTTATACAGTGAGCATTTATTGTGCTAACTGCTGTGCTACCTGCTAGAAATGAACAACGTGTCCCTGCCTCCAAGAAAATTACTGTAGAGAACCTAGATCTATAAGCAGGAAATTTCAATATTTTGAGTTAGGGGCTATGAATCTGGGTAAGACGAGAGTTCCCTGGGAACTCCTAGGAAGAGCTGCTAAATCCAGCTTAGACACTCGGTAAGGCATCCCAGTGGAAGAGTCTACCTATGCCAGACATAAAAGCTGGGGGGGAATTAGCCAGGTAGGAGAACTACAGACCAAGCTATTCTACTGAATCCTAGAGGCCAGAAATCAAATGGCCTGAAAAATTCAAGAGGACTGGATCTTAAAATGTAAGGTGTAGAGACAGAAAATTAACTGCAATGATAGAGACCAGGCCACGTAAGAAATTTGGGCTTTGTCCCGAGTTTGGGGCAGATTGGAATTGCAGGAAGTCCACTGGCTGTGGTTTAGAGACTGAACTGAGAAGAATAAGAATGGACTTAGGGGATTCAATCTTGAAGAAAGGAGATTGTCTCAGTATTCAAAGTGATAGTAGAACAAGAAACAGGAATAATGAGAACTCTGCCTACCGTTATAGCCCACATTGACCAAGCCATTAACCTCAGGCGCAGCCTCAGGCTTTCATAACCTACCATTTGTGGATCTTCAGCACAACAGGGGCAGATATTACCAAGTCCATTTTATCGAGGACAAAACTGAGGCCCATAGCTGAGCAACATGCCTAAAATCACACTGGAGCCAAGATTCAAACTCACAGAGTCTAACTGTAGGGCTCGCCTTCTTTAGTCCTCTTGGTAGAGCTTCTCTGTTAACACTGTTGATTCTGCGTTGGCCAGGGTCTTCAGTTTACCTGCACTGTGAGCTTGGAGGACTTTTCGTAGCCCATCTACTCCCATCTCCACTCCCACATGTACAAAATGTTCTTTCCTGTGATCTAAGGTGTTATCATAATAAAACTCTCTGACAATTTTCTGATTATTCAGTTTACTAATTAGCTTGGTGACCTAAGCATATCATTAAAGATTTCTCGTCTTCTTTACAACAAACAAGTACAACAAAATAAACCTTGTTCTTATCCTGTGTTGTTCTGCTTGCCATCTGAACCCAGGACCCCAGATCCTCCGAAATTCTGAAGTAATCTATGGCTACACTCATTTTTCTCACTCCAAACCCCAGTATAAGTCAAACTCCACCTGAAATTCTTGCTTTTCCCTGTGCTGCCCTGTTCTCTCTCACACTTGTTTTTCCCATCTTGAAGGCTCTCTTCCTCTCTGTTGAAATCCAAGGCACTGTTCAGGGCCCAGCTCTGGGAAGCAAGCTTCTTTAACCCCTCACACCTGTCCCTTAGACTTCATTTAGGCTCCCTCCTCTACTAAACCACTGTATTTCCATAGTACAGTACTTTGTTTATACCTTTATAGCACTCAGAATTCTGTTTGGTGCCCCTTCTAGGAAATTAGGAAGGACCGCTTGCCTGCTAAAGTGATCTCACCATCTGGCTCCTATTGCCTCAAGTTTTACAATTAAAACCAGAAGCGGATTTGCTGTGAAGCTAACAAAGTTTCAGCTTCAGTGCCCCTCACTGAACAGGCCCCTGTGAGTTGAGGAATGTTCTAGTGGAGAATGGAGACAGGTTGCTATCAGGAAGCATGTATATGTAATCACATTTGTGAATTTTCTAAAGAGATCTAAAAATTGGCATTCGTTTCTTATTCTAAAAGCCGTGATCACTTTCATACCTGCTTTTGCATGTGTAATTTTATACTCTTTTCCATAGAGAGCACTACAAGTTATACAAACTTCAGGTTTCCCAAAATCTGGATCCATCCCTAATTATCACATTATTCCACTGACTTAAGTCAGAGTAATGCCTTGCCTGGTTTCATATGCCAACATATTCCATTTTTATTGCTGGGGTTGCTAGCCATCTTTCAGATAAACACCAGGCCTGATTAGAAATCGGTCCTATTTCCAGACAAAGCTTGAAAGCAGTAACTCAGTCTATCTGCAAAGGTCAGCGGTGTTTGGATCCTTTTCTGATCTTGTAGTCAGGTTCTAGGAACCTTGTACCTTTTCTCTTGTTTGTTGTCATTGCCTGGCCTATTCTGATGACTAAGTCACTTTCTTGTTTCCCTGAGTCCTTGCCTGGAATATTTATTAGGGAATATAATCCCAGAGCTGTAGAAAAGGACATACTGCTTAAGAAGAGCTTCGTCCAAGCCTCTAGAAAGACTAGACACTGGATTATTTTAACACACAGGATAACAGCAAAACAATGACAATGGCAACAAAAAGGCGGTATTGCAAGAATGAGGAGTAGCTTGTGTGGAATCAACAAGGTGGAAATGAAGGGCAAGAAGGGAGCTGACTTGCTAAGAGATGGGTAGAAATGATGAGGTAGGAAATGGTTTGTCAGAAAAGGCACTGGGACACCAGAGGGCCTTGGTAGCTAAGAATGAGAATGACCCTTTATCACGACTTGGCCTGACAGCCTCGGAGAATATTTCTGATTTTTCTTCCATAAGTAAACCCCTGGATATGCTTTGAGATATTGAGACATATTAAAAAATTAGCATCTGTTTATAGATTATGGAGATATATAGGATTCAAAGTATATTGATAGTATGTGAACAAAATTATCTGTAAATTTCTTTCTTTTGGTTAAAGTTACAATTTATTGCTTTTTTTCTTTTTCTCCCTCTGCCAGTTGTTCTGCATGAAGCACTTTAGTTATTTTTTCATTTGTGGAAACCAAAACTATTGCTGTTAAAAAATCTTTGGAGAAAAGGATATAAAACTAGACACAAAAAATGGACTCAAAGACCATATACCAATTTATTTATGATTATCTTTAGGTGGTTGAAATATGTGGGTTTTAAAAACATTCCATTATTATTATTATTTTACCTTGTGTCATTTGATTTATCCATGTTTTCATATTTTGGTATGTATTATTTTTGAATTAGGAGGAGGAATAACAGGATAAAAGGAAAATATGGTAAGAAATACTCTGAAATATTAAGAATCCTTAAGTGCTACTATGTGAGAAGATTTCCTTATTTTGACATTTTCTTTTCAACAATTTCTATAATGGAAACTGTGAGCATTTCAATTTTATCTACAATAAACAACATATTAATATCTATTGTATATACTATTTTTGTGTATAACTATTTCTAGAACAACCATCTTTTCAGAAAGCTATATTACTTTGTTATCAGATATTCTAAATAAATAACTTGCGTATTTCCTATTACGCATATCTCCTTGATAATATCTATTTTGAATGTCTCATAATTTTTTTGAAGTATTGGATGAATTCGTTGCAGAATGTAGTAAGCATAAAGTTAACATGAGCTAAGAATTAAATAGTTATGAATTTCTTCTGCAATAGTATCTCAAACCTCTTTCATTTTAATAGTGGCAATGTGGAAATAAATGGAAATATTTACAAGACTGATTCCATTGGTAACTGCTCTAACAAGTGATTAAGTAGAAAACCATAGTCTGTAGTTACTAAATGATAGTTTGATTGTCTTCAGAATAATTATTCATCTTGGTTGGCTACTCTAGTAGAATTTTATTTAAGACTCTAAGACTTGCATTAGAAGGCAGATGTGACTTAGTCTTGCTTTAAATTCTTGTTAACATAGTACACAAAGAAAGGACAACTAGTCAAAGAACCAAAATGTACACATCTTAATCCTGAAAGTGCTATCACTTCAAAGTGAATTACAGCACTCTATGGAAAAGGCCTGCATTGTTATTTAAGTTCATCCATTCATTTCAACAGGATTAAAATAAATGATGCCCTTACCTTACATAGCATTGAAATTCCTGGTGATAAACGGAAAGGGTGAACTTCAAAAGTGAAATGTGCACGATTTAAGATTTGATGGAAGGATTTACTTCTCAAATTGTCATTGCCATTGATTGGATTTACTAATCAATGAGCAAGAATTGACTGAAATGAGAAGCTGTGCCTAAAACTGGTAAATCTATATTTCATATTTTACTTTTGCCTTTTGAAAGACAGGGCAATTTTGATCAGTGGTGGAGATAACATTATGTATGAACCTCCAAAACTTGTATCTTGGATCCTTACCCAAAACCACCTCAAAGGACATCTGAATTTTTTTGAAATCTATTTATTTGGAAATATTTTTCTAAAATAATGCTTTATAGTTCTAGATTTTAAAAATGCCTTGATTCTTCTAGCCTTGTGACTTCATCTTTCTTTTTCTACATTTTTATAGCCTTTGACAAAGCTTTCTGCCCTTGTTTATTTTTTCAATAATTAGTATGATTTTGAGGTCATCAATCTTAATTATTATCTTAATTATTATTATCTTAATTATTCAAATTTTATATTATACAAAAACGTGTGATCAGTTAGATGAATTTATCAACACTACCTTACATAGTTTTGCAAGTTTAGTGGTGAGTTGGCAATGATTTTACACTTTTCCAATAATTATTTTAAGCTAATTCACTTCCTTTTAGAAAATACATATATGACTACCAATCATATTATTCTGAGGTTGCATTGACGATAACTTATGGCAGCCATGCTAGCAAGAACCAATCTTGAAAAAAAAAAATTCACTTTACCAAGTTTCTGTTTGGTGTGGTGAAAATGTTTTGGAAATAGAGTTGTGTTGGTTGCACAACGTTATGAATGTAATTAATGCCAGGGCTTTGGGCACTTAAAAATGGCTAAAGTGACATATATTATCCTATATATTTTTTAGTACAATAAAACTTTAAAAAATACAAGAAAAAAGTTAAGCTCTGTGTTTTGTCATCAAAATAACATTTAGAAACATTAGGCTTGAGACCAAAGACCACCGCTATATCACGACTGGCTGGTATTGATGATTCAAGGTCTTCATTTGAAATTTTAGAAAAGAAATAGTTTGTAAGTTGCCGTCATTGAGAACGTTTTCCCCAGTTCAACATGGTTGAATGTGAACTTGACTTTTGGAAGTCCTCTGAGTTACTGGCGTTTTTAATTGTTAACGTTTTGAAATTTTCCATCTGATTTAATCAACAGGGGTTTTTAGGAGTCTCCCTCTCCAATATGGAGGTTGAGGTGGTTGGCAACTTGATCCTTTTATTGCTGTTGGCCACCCTCCCCCTCACAAGAATCCCCAACTCTCCACAGCAGCCAAGTGCTGCTGAGAGGCATGTGGGGAGCCCAGGAGTGTGACTCCCACATCCTCTTAAAATTCTGTCTTTCTGTTTGGGCCAGTCATCTCAGTCCTCAAAACCATCCCTGAGAAATGGGAAGGGGAAAGCTCAGGGTGAGAGAAGTGGGATATTTCAAAATTTTGCCAAAAACAGCAAGACCGGAAAATCCTTGGCAAAACAGAAGAACTGGCTACTTTAACACCTTTCTCATTCCTGAGATCCCCTGTTAACTGCGGTGCTACTGTCCCCAAAGGTTCTGTTTTTGCAGGTGGAAAAGCAGTTGGAGCAGCAGCACCTTCTCTCCAACTCAAACATTCTTTTCCAGGCCCTCTGTGGAGCAGCTTGCTCCGGTGAGCACAGTGTTCAGCTATCAAATCCCAGAAGGCCCATTAGACCTTAAGCAAATGACAGCCTGTAAAGTTCCTTGGAGTGAAGAATTAGGTTGAGCTGTTAACCTTCCCCATGCAAAGGACAACAAAGAAATTCTAGTAAGAGGTAAAAGGACAGAAACTCAATTTACTGTTTTACTATTAAATTCTCATCCCTCGCTCATGGAAAAAAAAAATGTGTTTGCTTTCACAGCCATTTTCCTTTGGCAATAGGTAAAGGAGTCTACCTGCTGCAGCAGCCTCTGCTTCTCTACCACTTATTATCCCATTCCTGCGTGCTGCCTACTGCACTCAAGCACCTTATATAAAGTGATACTGCTTAAGCTGAAGTGCTAAAATCTGCCTGCCCTAAATGGGATATGAAAATGTGGGAATATTAGCCCTTAAACAGTAGGCTAGAATTTCTTTCATCCATCTATCCCTAAGGCAAACTGGGTTTTAAAGCCAAAATCACAGGTTGCCTTTTGCTTTGTAAATCAGCAGTTGGATGTGTAATTGGGATTTTTTTTTTTTTAAATGTCAAAATGACTCTTGGGTGTTGATCTGGCAAGTGGAAATAACATAGAAAGGCTGTATAAGTAGTTTTAGAATGGCAGTTAAAATCTCATAATCTGACTTTAACAATTGATTTTGCTCCAAATTTCCATATTGGTATTATTCAGCTTTTGGCTGAGGATCTGGAAATGGAACTTTTCCCAGTGAAACTTGGACTAAACCTAATATTGGACTTATCGTGTTCATAGTTTGGGTAGGTAAATTTTATACATCTAATTTGCAGACCAGCTTATAGAAACAGGAGATGAAAAGACCATTTCATTTATTCCCCTGGTGGGGTGGAACATTTTCTTCCAATATGTTTTCCAATTTACTTTTGAAATTTATGGAGCTTAAGAAAAGTACCATTCCATTATCTAATAGTTCTTGCTAATAGGCAGTTTCCTTAAATACCCAGCCTAAATTTTCCATTGCTCATCTGACTTCAAATCTTCCCCATTTTCCAATCTTACGGACTTTATAACTTAATGTTTGCTAAATCCTTAGTTAATAGCCATTCTCAAGATTGTGATTTAAAAAAAAAGTATATTAAGTGATTTTGCTCCCTTCAAAATTCTATAAACTACTGATGGAATGTGCTAAACATTTATGCCCAACTTCTGAAAGAGTGAAAACTATTCACAAACTATTGCTCTGGGTAGCAAGAGATGAACCCATTTCATCTGCCTTGCGAAGATAATTGTTTTTGTTTAGTTTGATGCTATCAAACTATCTTAAAGAATAAAATGTGACTTGATCATGTTCGTGGTTGTTTTCTGAAGGGGAGCCAATGGTACATATGGAAGGACGTAATACATTTACCAGAACTGGAAAGCAGCCATTTCTTTCAATCACTAGTAACCTGTGAGGTGTTTTAATCATTGACCTTAACCAGCAAAAGGCTGCATCTCTCATTACCAGTTCACTGATTTATTTGGACCTCTTAGTCCACTCACATTTCAACTTTTATATTAGATATTGAAAATCTGTCTCTACTAGACTTGTCGATTTGGCTGCTGTATGGATAATAATTGTTGTGTTTTCTGCATCTTCCTCTTCATAATTAATTTCAGCTCTTCAGTAATAATAGCTAAAGTATATTGAATACTTACTACGTGCCAAGTGTTATTTGAAGTACTGTGTTTATTTATGTAGTCTTGATAGAAATTTCATTTGTTAGGTGTGTTTATTATTCCCATTTCATAGGTGAAGGAAATGAGATACTGCTTAGTTCATTTGCCTAAGGTTTCAGCACTACGATGAGGCAAAACCAGAATTAGTTTCCATGTAGTCTGTCTCCAGAGCCTATGCTTTTAACCACAGCTCTACGATGGTCAAAATGTGAATAGTTCTCCAGTTAAACAATACTTCACAACAGCATTTATGGAGTATTAAATCTGAATTTGATTAAGCTTTTAGATGCAATTTCCAATTACAGGAAATATGATGGAGGAAAATGTTAAGGAACCCATGGTGATGCTGTCAGTGAAATCCAGACTATGGGAGATCAGGTAATACCAGGAATCAATCTTTCTTTCTTTCTTTCTTTCTTTCTTTCTTTCTTTCTTTCTTTCTTTCTTTCTTTCTTTCTTCTTTCTTTCTTTCTTTCTTTCTTTCTTTCTTTCTTTCTTTCTTTCTTTCTTTCTCTCTCTCTCTCTCTCTCTCTTTCTTTCTTTCTTTCTTTCTTTCTTTCTTTTTTTAAAAATTTTATTTATTTATTTATGAGAGACACAGAGTGAGAGGCAGAGACACAGGCAGAGGGAGAAGCCCTGCGGGGAGCC
This sequence comes from Canis lupus baileyi, assembly GCF_048164855.1. Lineage (NCBI taxonomy): Eukaryota > Metazoa > Chordata > Mammalia > Carnivora > Canidae > Canis > Canis lupus. The sequence goes on along the minus strand of NC_132839.1, from coordinate 8,473,645 downwards.
CCCTGCGGGACTTGATCCCAGGATCCCAGGGGTCATGACCTGAGCCGAAGGCAGATGCTCAACTACTGAGCCACCCAGAGGTGCCCCCCAGGAATCTACTATCTTCAACAAATAAAATTGCAAGGAAGAGAGTGTATGCATGTTAAAGGAGTGGAAATCTGTAGATGAAAAGACACAAGAACCTGGGCTCCCATGTTCAGTGCAGCATTGTTCACAATAGCCAAGAGGTAGAAACTACCTAATGTTCATCACCAGCTGAGTGGATAGAGAAAATGTAATATATACATACAATTGAATATGATTCAGCTCTATTAAAGACGGCAAGACAGTTTTCCATTTGTGACAACATAGGTGAACGTGGAGGACAAACAGTATGCTGAGTGAAACAAGCCAGGCACAGAAGCACAGATACGATACAATACAATACTACATATATGAGGAATCTAACATAGTTAAACTCATAGAAGTAGAGAGGAGATTGGTGGTTTCCAGAGCTGAGGAGGAGGAGAAACAAGATGGTATTAATCAAAGGATACAAAGTTCCAGTTATACAAGATGAGTAAGTGGTAGATACCTGTATGGCATAGAGCCTGAAATTAACAGCGCTGTGTTATGTACTTGAAATCTTCTAAGAGAGTAGATCTTATGTTAAATATTCTTATCACAAAAAACAAAATAAATAAATGGGGCAGGAGGAAACTTCTGGAGGTGTTAGATATGTTCGCAGCCTCAGTTGTGGCGGTGGTTTCATAGATGTCTACTTAACTCCAAGCTCATAAAGTTATATACTTTAAATACTTACAGCTTTTTGTATGTCAATCATACCTCAATGAAGTGGCTTTTAAAATAGTAGGAGATTTAATAAATTTAAGCCACCGGTAACAATTAGTATTAATATACTTTAAAAAGATAGAGACTTAAACATATGTCAACCAGTAGCTATCTAAGGATTTTTATTTGGATCTTTATCAAGGAAAAACAAATCATAAAGACATTAATGAGACAAAAAAATTTGATCTGGAGATTTGATGACATTAACAAATCATAAACTTTTTGAAATGTAATTATAATATGGCTAAATTTAAAAAAGAAATCTTTATTTTATATATATATATTTGAAATGAACATTTCAAGTATTTATGTTGTATTCATAGATGTAATCATTTCAAATATATAGAAGTAAAAGCAAAGAAGATATGATGAGATTGGCCATAGATTGAAAACAGTTGACATTATGTGATAGGGATGTGCATATTTATTCTTTTTGGTTTCTTTTGTGTATTTGAAATGTTTAAAAAATTAAAAGTAAGAAAAAAAACAACAGCAAGTGGATAATTAATGACAATCTCTTCAGTCATTTGTAAAACTGTATAATTTATAACCACATATGAAATTAATTACTACCTAAGAGTGAGCTAAAAGTTTCCCAATGCTTATGGTTTTATGTTATGAGCTGTCATTCTCCTATTTGAATGAGCTTATGTTTTCATTCATGAAGAACCCTGCAAGCATCATTGTGACTTTAAGGGACGATAGTGGGAAAATTTATTTTCAAAAGGAGCTGACAGCAAATAAAAAGATTGCCGAAATCCTTCAGAATAGAATATGATCAGATTTACTCTAAGTGGTACTCATTTACCAAAAGTGATTAAATTATAGTCAGGATGTACCCTGAAGTACCCACTTCAGTAGACAGCCGGGAATATATTTAGGAAATATAGAACACTGTGGTACCTCTGTGTTTTCCCTCTCAAACTACTCTTAGGTTTTCATGATAGTAGAATACGCTACCTGCGTTTTCATTGCGTATTTCATTGGGGCTTAGAACATGGAACTTGTTGCAAAGAAAGATCATATTTTTCTTAAGAAAAATCGATTTGCCTTTGTTAAAGAAAAGGCACTATATGTGCCCTGTTGATTTTTTTTCTGTAGATATTAGAAGATAGACGTCCTCAAAAAGTCAATCCCTCATGTTTTTGTTTTTTTTTTTAAAAAATAGTGTAATCATAAAAGTTAGAAAATGCCACATACGGGAATAACTTGAGCCACAACAGAAGTGCTAACTTTTGTCGGCAATGCCTGGCTGACTTCCTTCAAGCAAGCATAACTATATGCTCTGGGAAAACCATGCCCTACTGGTTATTAGATGTATTTTCCTTCAGGAATGGCAGAAATAACTGCTCTTAAAATTAACTATCAAAGTAAGAATTCCAAAATATATATTCTGTCAAAAATCATATTTTGGCTTTTAATACCCAGAAGGAAATCCTTATGAATTTATGGGGCAGAGCCATAAATATATATAACATCTGCAGTGTACTATGCTTATGAGAACTACTTCATCTGCTAGATTAAGGTTACATTATTGTATTTGAGTATAATTAAACTGAATACTCCAAAAGCTCATTTTACCAAAGTTTCAGTTCTCCACCATAAATCACCAGCCCTTGTAACGGAACAGACAACTTGAGAGGTGAGCAACTCCTGGTCCCTCTGTTTATCTCTGTTCTCTGTAACAGAAATGTCAAGTTTACATTTTCATTCAATAGTCAGCAGGTGAAGAGGAATCAGATTGTGACTAAAGAATGTGTCTGATAAAATGCCTGTTCCATTTTTGTATTTGCCCGGCCTTGCTGCTGCCAATAATGGTTGGGCGAGTGGCCAGTTGTTTCAACAGGTTTTGTGCATTAGTATGTGATATGCTGTTTTGTTTTGTTTTTTTCAATAACATGGCAAAATGTTGGTGAAGTCCTTTTCCCGGAAAATGATAAAGATACCTAAATATCTATAATATTTTAATTTAAATATTCCACTTATTTTTTACATGTTCGTGGATAAATGAAAACAGAAGTCTTTGGCCCAAAGTACCTGATTTCTAGGAAATTCAATGTTGGCTGATTGTATTTGGTGTGTAGATTACTTTTTTAGCTTGATTTTTAAAGCAAATATTTTATTTACAATGTTCTGAGTATTGTTGTATGTGGTTTATTTACCTTAGAAAGGTAAGGTCAGGGACTCCTGGGTGGCTCAGTGGTTGAGCATCTGCCTTTGGCTCAGGTTGTGACCCTGGGGTCCTGGGATTGAGTCCCGCATCGGGCTCCCTGCATAGAGCCTGCTTCTCCCTCTGCCTGTGTCTCTGCCTTCTCTCTGTGTCTCATGTCTCTCATGAATAAATAAGTAAAATCTTAAAAAAAAAAGTTCAGTTATTACGAGCTTTTGTTATTCTCTTTGGACACAAAGATACTTTTCTACTACTTGTGACTCATTTTTCTTTCTCTCAAGAAAAAGATGGTTTAAAGTTAAAAATAATTATTTGTTAATTTGTATTATGATAATTATGATTCCCAACAAAGTAATCTTCTCTTATCTATACGTATCTGTGAATGAACAGTTAGTGGTTACATTACGTGATTAAAATGTTTATGATGTTTTGATTTATCCCTCAGTGTTCCCTGTAAAATTATACAAGATGAAAGAATGAAATGATTGGATGAAGATTTCTTTCTTACCTTACAGTAGTTTCTAAATGAGACTGTATTATGAGCAGAGTGATGAGACATGCTATCACTGCCTGTATCATTTTACACAAAGTTCTGATTTTATGTCCCTGTCATGAACACTAAAAGCTGGAAAAAAAACAATGATTTGTCACTTTCTAGTTTTTCTTAACTTTTCAAGTTCCCCTTGAAAAGCAGGTTCCACGTGAAATGCTGCTGCGCATTCCAAACACTTTGCTTCACAATCAACCATTTGCTTATCACAGAGTGATCATTATTTCCTTCCTAGTTTACAACTTTTCTAGCTGTGTAACTATTATTAATACCCATTTTCAGTCTAAAATAGTCTGGTTTAGAAGACAAATCTTACAGTCAATCGAGTCCTCCCCCCGTGTACATAACTAGTTCAAAAATTCTAGTTGACTTTAGAGTCCTTTATGGGGGATCCCTGGGTGGCGCAGCGGTTTAGCGCCTGCCTTTAGCCCAGGGCGAGATCCTGGAGACCCTGGATCGAATCCCACATCGGGCTCCCAGTGCATGGAGCCTGTTTCTCTCTCTGCCTGTGTCTCTGCCTCTCTCTCTCTCTCTCTGTATCTCTCATGAATAAATAAATAAAATCTTTAAAAAAAATAAAATAAAATAAAAATAAAACAAGAAATGCTTAAAATTGAAAGGGCTTTAAATAAAGCATGATGACTTAAAAAAAAAGATTAGAAAATATAAACCCGAAATTAATACATTAAACATTCATATTTTATTAATTTTGGAGAAAAAGTAGAATATAATGAATTGTAAAAAATATATTTGAGCAATAATGTATTGATACATAAGTATATGGACAGGAGTTTCTCAAAAAGGAAAGTACATTAGACTGACAAAAATTTCAAGTAAATATTTGCTCAGAGGCAGTCTGTTCAGCAATGTCATCTATGCAAAATACTAAAAGTAGATAGAATTCAAAGTATTGCAATGTATTTATTATGTAAATTATATTGGAAAGCTAACATTATGCATATATATATTTTTAAATGGGTCAAGTACAACACCTTAATTGATCAATGGGGAAATCAGCTTATGACATTTAGATTCACCCGTGACCTCCTGTAAAATAGGAATTGTTTCCTGTGCACTTTTTAAGGACATTGGACTGGCATCAATTATCTGGGGAAATGGAAAGGCCTGAACTGACACTTTAAAGGATACAGAGCCTTTTAGGCACCTCTAAAGTGTGTTTTAGTAAACCATGCAGACGGATGCAGGAGTATCCTGAATGTAACTTACAGCATGAAATATGGATAATAATTAAGTAAAATGTTATTTTGAGATTTTTATTCCCAAATGGTTTATTGCTTTCATATTCTAAATTCCAGTGCCCTTGTAGGTCCAATTAAGATGCTTAATTGAAGAATATCAAGTAAGCAGACTGCCTTGGCACCCAGAGGGGATTGTGTCTGTTAACGATAGCTCTGAATTGGGCAGAAAGAATATTCACAAATGTTAGCAGAGGAGCATGTATTTAATAATGTGACATGTATTTTCTAAGCATAAAGAAAATCAAGCTTGAGAATCAAGTGCCCTTGTTTTCTTTTTTTCAGGTCTGATTGTTTTCTTTTTAATTGACGTATAGTTGACACATATGTTACATTAGTTTCAGGTGTAGAACATAGTGATTCGACAAGTTTACATATTATATTACGTTCACTACAAGTGTAGCTACCATCTGTCACCATACGATGCTATTACAATATTTCCAGGTCTAATTTCAAACTATTCATTCCTTCACATTTTCTTCCACAATCCCTTCATTTTTAAGTGACAAAAATAAAGGCAGAGGTGGCCAAATTTTAATTCATCAACACTATTTTCTGGTTTTTGTCTATAACTTTTCTTTGAAATGCAGGAGATGACAAGCCGTTCTGTGACTGCCAGGCACCCCCTCCAAGGTAATCTATTAGAGTGTCATTGCTTTAGTTTGACTGTAGCCACTAGACCGAGAATTGCATACACATACTTGATTTTGACGTGTGCATTAGCCCCCAACTATATGGGGCCTCGTGTTGAACCAGCCATTGTCTCGATGTGCTTCAACTCTTTTATGTCGGGACTTTTTGTTTATTATTTTTCATGTCCTCTGTCATATACATGTGGTGGCAGATGTTTTCTGTAGTGTGGATGAATCACACAAAACATGGTAGAAAGTGAATTACTTGTTCAGGATTTACATTTCTCTGATAAACTGTGTAACTCTAATTGTGTTGTGTCTTTAACATTTCTCCGCTATGAATTATATTTAGATCTTATTTGAGCATCGTTGCGAAAAACAGGAAGAAAGGATAATCGCTAATAGAGTATCATTCATCTTTTTAAAAGGAATTTAGAACTTTATCCATGACATATATATTTTTTCCTGTTATAAATTTTATAAATATAAATTATAGATTCATATAAATACATATACATAAATATATTTATAAATACATATTATATAAATGCAAATATAAGTAAATATATAATATATATTTATAAATATATATACTTACACATATATACATAAATGAGTAAGAGTAGAATGAAATAGAGGGTCCAAAGGCATTTTAGTAATATTTGTTAGACATATTTGCTTTTAGGTTTGTCCAACTATATGATGAGAAAGAAATGGAAACCAAAATTGGATATAGACATTTTCTACTTCTATCTAAAGATGATTACCTTATCAATAGTTTCTTTTTTGTAGATAATAAGTAATTGTGAATAATCGTAGCCCTGCCCCCACTGCCCTGCTCTCCTTGTTTGAAACCACCCTTCCTGTTTTTGAAAGTCATTCATTTTTTCATCCATTGGCATTTTAACCCAGTACTCAGACCATAAATACTAAAAACTGGAAAAATATATTAAAATTTTAAATTTTCATATACTAGTTTTCTCTGGAAGTAGTACCAGTAGAAGTATAGTTCCTCTTACTGCTATGTTAGTCACCCTGCAGAAACAATCTCTGCTACATATCCTGCATGTAAAATTAGTGTCCTAGCTCATGGGACATAAGGCAACACTAAAAGTGCATTTATATTGTTACAGGGATATATGTTGGTCAAATATCTCTGATTCTTGCTGGTTTCTAGACTCATTTGTCTTCTGATTTAGCACATTTTGGGAACCATATGCCTGCATTAAACAAATACTGCTCACATTCAAATGTTTTATATTTGTCAAGAAGTTAAAATACATTGAATTAAATCACTCCTTATTCTATGTACCTCTTTAGGGACAAAAGCTAGAGAAAGAATTATCACGCTTTTGAAGCCAGTTTTATACAAGTCTTTTTGCTTACTTTATGAGAAATGGAGCCATGGACCTCTCTTCTTCAAGTGACATCTGTGTGTTTTTAAAATATATAACAGAAGAAAGAAAAAGAATATACTTTTGCCGCAGTTCAAACAGTTCCTACCATCCAAGCCTTATGCCTGTTTGACATAAGTTTGCATCTTTTATGTAATCTGCTTGAGAGAGCTGGGACAAGGTGCAGTTTTGCTTCCAACAGGTGTTATGATAGAGTTTTTAAAAATTGGATGTGTTCTAAAAAAAAGAGAGAGAGAGAGAGAGAGAGAGAATGAGAGAGAGAGAGAGAGAGAGAGAGAGAGAATGAGTATTCTTTGTAGGACTCAGCATTCAAAATTTGTTTCAGTCCTCAAAAGAAAAACCTTCCTTCAACCTCCTGACTTAAATTATTGGTATTTAGTTAATAACTGCTGTTAGGTATTTACCAACACTACTGGGAACAAACTTGGTGAAATAGAATATAGAAAATTATGAAAAGGCAGAAAAAAATGAGTGCTAGGAACATAGTGTATATCAAATAAGAACGTTTCACCCCAAAGGGATTGCTTAGTTTGTTTTTTAAGTGGTTTTGGTCCTGGAAAACTTGATCCAATATAAACAAGATGCCTCTATTTTCAGTCAGAGTAAAGAATGCTTCTTAAACATGATCTTTATTCTGTATGAACTTGTGTGCTTAGCTTCCTTATTGCAGAGACAGCAGAATGTTACATCTTTCCATTTTAGCATAAGTTTTAGTCCACGGAAATATTTATTTGCCATCCGATAGGAATGGGAAAACCTTCCAGGTTCTACCTCAATCAAGAGGGCATTGCTACATATACGACCTTTTTGCCTCTCATCACTATACATTCCCAAAGATAAGATGAGCATAAGCATCTGGATTGAACAAATCGTGCTAATGTTGACGTAGTCCTCTCCATCCTACATCCAGCAGGCAGTGATATTTGAACTGGCTTGCTCTTTGTGCAATACTCCTGTGCCAAGATTTACTGCTTTAGTGGTCGCACCTATACAAAGTATGTAGGTGTGAATATGTGTAGTAGTGTGTGTGCGTATTGTGTTTGATGAGGAAATGCAGTTTACAGGATACTTCAATTGATATTCTATTGAGAATCAGTGTGTAATTATCTTTCAAAATTTAATGGCTATCTATATTAAATTTTATTTTACCTCATTTTTTGAAAGGGCTTTTTATTATTATCTTCTTTACTTATATTGTTATTTAAGTATAATCAACATACAGCATAATGATTTAACAATTCTATATGTTATTCAGTGCTGACCACAAGAAGTGTACTCTTAATCCCCTTCACCTATTTCACTTATCTCCTCCCCTCTGTTCCCCTCTGGCAACCACCAGTTTGTTCTCTATATTTAAGCATTTGTTTTTTGTCTCTTTTCTCTGTTTATTTTCTTTCTTGGATTGTACATACGGGTGAAATTATATGGAATTTGTCTTTCTCTGACTTATTTCACTTAGCATTATGCTCTCTACATCTATCCATGTTGTTGCAAGTGGCAAGATTTCATTCTTTTTTATGGCTAAGGAAAATTTCATTTTTATGTATATACTACTCTTCTTTATTGATTCATCTATCGATGGATACTTGGGTATGTTCCGTATGTTGGCTGTTGTAAATAGTGCTTCAATAAACAGAGAAGTGCATATATCTTTTTTTTAATTAGTGTTTTCATTTTTTGGGGGGTAGATGCCCTGTAATGGATTACTGCATCATGTGATAATCCTATTTTTGATTTTTTGAGGAACTTCTTTTCTGTTTCCCACAGTGGTTGCATGAGTTTGGATTCCCATCAACAGTTTGAGAGAGTTCCTTTTTATCCACATGCTCTCCAATACATGTTATTTATTGTCTTTATGATTTTAGCTATTTTGACAGGTGTGAGGTAATATCTCATTGGTGTTGAGCATCTTTTGATGTGTCTGTTGGGCATCTGCATGTCTTATTTAGAAAAATGTTCATTCATGTCCTCTACCCATTTTTGAATTGGATAATTTATGGAGTTTTTCTGGTGTTGAGTTATATTAAGTACTATATTTTGGATATTGACCCCTTATTAGATATGCTATTTGCAAATATCTCCTCTTATTCAGTATGCTACCTTTTTGTTTTGTTGAAGGTTTCCTTCACTGTGTAAAACTTTTTATTTAAGTATAGTTCTAATAGTTTAATTTTGCTTTTGTTTCCCTTCCCAGAGGAGGCATATCTAGAAAAATATTAGTATGGCTGATGTCTGGTAATCACTACCAATGTCTCCTGCTAGGATTTTTATGGTTTCAGGCCTCACATTTAGTTCTTTAATTCATTTGAGTTTGTTTTTGTGCATGGTATAAGTAAGTGATCCAATTTCATTATTTTGAATGTAGCTGTCTAGTTTTCCCACCACCATTTGTTAGAGAGACTGTCTTTTACTCATGTATCTTATGGCCTCCTTTGTTGCTGATTAATTGACCATAAAAGCACAGATTTGTTTCTGGATTCTCTGCTATATTCCATTGATCTATGTGTCTATTTTTGTGCAATTACCATATTGTTTTGATGACTATAACTTTGTAGTGTATCTTGAAATGTGGGCTTGTGATACCTCCAGCTTTGTTCTCCTTTCTCCAGTTTGCCTTGGCTATTCAAGGACTTTTGTGGTCCATACAGATTTTAGAATTATTTGTTCTAGTTCTGTGAAAAATGCTGTTGGCATTTTGATAAGAATCACATTGAATTTGTAGTTTTCTGTGGGCACTATGGGTATTTAACAATATTAGCTCTCTCAATCCATGAAAATAGTACATCTTTCTATTTGTGTCACCTTCGATTTCTTTCAGTGTTTTTTTTTTAATTAATTAATTTATTTATGATAGTCACACACACAGAGAGAGAGAGAGAGAGGCAGAGACATAGGCAGAGGGAGAAGCAGGCTCCATGCACTGGGAGCCCGACGTGGGATTCGATCCCGGGTCTCCAGGATCACGCCCTGGGCCAAAGGCGGGTGCCAAACTGCTGCGCTACCCAGGGATCCCTCTTTCAGTATTTTATAGTTTTCAGAGTACAGGTCTTTAACCTCCTTGGTTAAGTTATTCCTGGATATTTTGTTCTTTTTGGTGCAATCTTAAATGGAATCCTTTTCTTTCCTTAAAGATTTTATTTGCTAGACAGAGAGATAGCACAAGCAGGTGGGGCAGCAGGCAGAAGGAGAGGGAGAAGCAGGCTTCCCGCTGAGCAGGGAGCCCAATGTGGGGCTTGATCCCAGGACTTTGGGATCATGACCTGAACCAAAAGCAGAGGGTTAACTGACTGAGCCACCCAAGCACCTCTGGAATTGTTTTCTTAATTTTCTCTTTCTGCTACCTGACTATTAGCATATAGAAATGAAACATATTTCTGCGTATTAATTTTGTACCTATGACTTTACTGAATTAATTTATGAGTCCTAGCAATTTTTGGTCGAGTCTTTTGGGTTTTCTACATAAAGTATCATGTCATCTGCAAATAGTGAAAGTTTACCTCTTTCTTACTAATTTGGATACTTGTTATTTCTTTTTGTTGTCTGATTGCTATGGCTAGGACTTCTAATACTATGTTGAATAAAAGTGATGAGAGTTGGTATCTTTGTCTTATTTCTGATCTTAGGAGAAAAGCTGTCAGTTTTTCACCATTGAGTATGATGTTAGCTGTGGGTTTTTCATATATGGCAATTATGTTGAGGTATGTTCCCTCTAAACCTACTTTGTTGAGAGTTTTCATCATGAATGGATATTTTACTTTGTCAAGTGCTTTATCTGCATCTGTTGGGATCATTATATGGTTTTTATCCTTTCTCTTGTTAAGATGATGTATCACATTGATTGATTTGGGAATATTGAACTACTCTTGCATCCCAAGAATAAATCCCACTTGATTGTGGTGAATGATTTAATGATTTTTAAATGTATTGTTGCATTTGGTTTGCTAATATTTTATTGAGAATTTTTGCATCTATATGCATTAGAGAAATTGTCTTGTAGTGGTTTCTTGTTATTGTGTTATGTCTTTATCAGGATGATGCTGGGCTCATAGAACAGATTTGGAATATTTCTTTTTTCTTCTACTTTTTAGAATAGTGTGAGAAAAATAATTATTCATTCTTCTTCAAATGTTTGGTAACATTCACCTGTGAAGCCATCTTTTCCTGAACTTTTGTTTGTTGAGCAATTTTTGGTTACTGATTTGATATCATTGATAGTAATTGGTCTATTAAAATATTCTGTTTCTTCTTGATTCAGTTTTTGAAGGTTAAATGTTCCTAGGAACTTATAAATATCTTCTAGGTTGTCCAATTTTTCATAATATTCTCTTAGAATTCTTCATATTTATGTAGTGTTGGTTGTTATTTCTTCTCCTTAATTCCTGATTTCTCTATTTTTCTTTCTGTCTCTGTCTCTCTTTCTTTATGAATCTGTCTAAAGGTTTATCAATTTTGGTTATCATTTCAAAGAACCAGATCCTGGTTTCATTGATCTGTTCTATTGCTTTTTAGTCTCTATTTCATTTATTTATGCTCTAATCTTTATTATTTTCTTTCTTCTCCTGGTTTGGGACTTTGTTTTCTCTTCTTTTTCTAGCTTCCCTATGTATAAGATAAATTATTGATTTGAGATTTTTCTCACTTCTTGAGGTAGGCTTATATTGCTATAATCTTCCTTCTCAGAAGAGATCTTGTTCCATCCCAAAGATTTTGGACTGTCTTGTTTTCATTGTCATTTGTATTTCTTTAAATTTCTTCCATGATCTTGGTTGACTCATACATTGATTAGTAGCTTGTTATTTCAGCTCCATGTATTTATGTGCTTTTCAGATTTTTTCTTGAATTGCCTCCTTTGTTGTAGATTAATTGACCTTAAAAGCATGGATTTTTTTCTGGGGTTTTATTGTATCCCCTTGATCTATGTGTCTATTTTTGTGCAATTACATATTGTTTTGATGACTAGTTTTGTAGTATAGACTATAAAGACTATTTGTTTTGTGGGCTATTATGTAATAGACTTGGTTTGTGGACTTTTATATAATCTATTCAGGAGTATATTCCATGTGCACTTGAAAAGAATGTGTATTCCACTGTTTTTTGGATGGAATGTTCTGAATGTTTCTGTTAAATCCATCTGGTTCAATGTGTCATTCATAGCCACTCTTACCTTGCTGGCTTTCTGTCTGGATTATCTATCCATTGTTATAAGTGAGGTGTTAAAGTCCCCTCAAATTATTATATAACTATCAATTTCTTCTTTTATGTTTGTTAGTAATTGCTATATTTGGGTTCTCCTATGTTGGGTACATAAATATTTACAGTCATGATATCTTCTTGTTGGATTGCTTCTTTTATCATTATGTAGTGTCCTTCTTTGTCTTTTGTTACAGTCTTTGTTTTAAAGTCAATTTTGACCAATATAAGTATTGTTACCCCAGCTTTCTTTTCACTTTCATCTGCATGATGAATGTTTTTCCTACTCCTTCCTTTCAATCTGCATGTATCTTTAGGTCTGAAGTAAGTCTTGTAGACAACATATAGATGATTCTTGCTTTTTTATCCATTAGTCACCCTACATCTTTTGGTTGGAGCATTTGGTCCACTTACAGTCCAAGTAATTACTGATAAGTGTGCATGTATTGCTATTATGTTACTTGTCTTTTAAAAAATATTTTATTTATTTATTCTTAAGAGACATACAGAGAGAGGCAGAGACATAGGCAGAGGGAGAGGCAGGCTCACTGCGGGAAGTCCAATGTGGGACTTGATCCCAGGACCCTGGGATCACGCTCTGGACGAAAGGCAGATGCTCAACCACTGAGCCACCCAGCTGCCCCGTACTACTTTTCTTACGATTGTTTCTATAGTTCTCCTCTGTTCCTTTCTTCTCTTTTTCTTTTCCTTTGTAGTTTAATGGCTTTTTTCTTTTTTTCTTTTTCTTTTTTTTTTTTTTTTTTGTGGTATGCTTGACTTCCTTTCTCTTTATTTTTTGCATATTGGTTACGGGTTTTTGATTTGTGGTTATCATTAGGTTTACATATAACATCCTATGCTTATAGCAGTCTAAGTTGTTTGCTTAAGTTTGATCCCACTCTAAGAGCACATACATTTTATGTATATATGATATCATACTTTAGATCCTTTATTTTGTGAATCCTTCTATTGATTTTTTTTTTATACTGCTTTCGTGCTTTAACCTCCCTACCGGTTTTATAAGTGACTTATCTACTGCTTTATTGTATTTGTATAATACCTGTGAAAATGTTTCCTTTTCTAAATTTTTTACTACTCATTATGTCCTTTTCCTTCCACTCAGAGTAGTCGTTTTAATGTTTCTTGTAAGGGTGGTTCAATGGTGATGATCTCCTTCTAACTTTTGATCATGATTTTATGATCTCCTCTAACTCTTTATCTCTGCTTCTATTTTGAATGATAGTCTTGCTGGGTAGAGTATTCTTGGTTGCACTTCTTTCAGAACTTTGAATATATCATGCCACTCTCTTCCAGCCTGCAAAGTTTCTGCTGAAGAATCAGCTGATAGCTATATGAGGGTTCCCTCGTATGTAACTCTTATCTTTTCTCTTGCTGCTTTTAAAATTCTCTGTTTATCACTATTTTTTTTGCCATTTTGATTACTATTTATCTTGGTGTGAGTTCTTTAGGTTGATTTTGTTGGAGGGCTGTCTGTGCCTCCTGGATCTGGATGTCTGTTTCCTTTCCAAAACTAGGGATGTTTTCAGCTATTATTTCTTCAAATAAGTTTTCTGCCCCTTTTCATTCTCTTTTCCTTCTGTGATCACTGTATCATGAATGTATTAACACTTGATAATGTCATCAAGTTTCCTTAACCTATTTTCATTTTGTATTACTCTTCTTTCTGTTTGCTGCACAGCTTGGTTGCTTTCTATTTCTCTGTCTCCCAGCTTGCTGATCTGTTCTTCTGCTTCCTATTCTCTATGCTTGTTTCCCTCTAGTGTATTTTTAATTTCAGTTATTCGGCTTGATTGCCTCTTTTATATATTTTCTATTTCGTTTTGAAGGCCTCACTGAGATCCTTCACTCTAAGTATCTTTATAATCATTACTTTGAACTCTCTATCAGGTATATTGATTATCTCCATTTCATTAGCACTTTTGCTGTGATTTTGTTTTATTCTTTCAATTGGGACATATTTTTTCTGTCTCCTTGTTTGTGTATGTTTTTTTTTTTTTTCTATGTATTAGGAAAGTCAGCTCTATCTTCTGATCTTTAAAGTAGTGGTCTTATGAAGAGGAGGTTCTTAGTGCCTATAGTACATTGCCTCTTGTTCACCAGAACCAGGCACTTCAAGGATGTCTCCTATATGTGTTTAATGTGTCCCATTGTTGTGTTGAGCCTCATTTGCCTTCAGTCCAGTCAGCTCTAATAGCCACTTTACTTCTTGTGGGCAGATTTTGATCCCTGTGCTGTTAAGTTGCCAGCCTATGGCTCCCTTTGGCTTATAGTTGGGTCCATCCAGATGCCTCCCTCATCCCATTTGCTAGAATTGTGGTTGCACGGAACTGTAGGGTATTTTCCCTGCATTGCCCTCTGAGAGGCTTTTGTTGGTGGCTGTGGTGTGCAGTCAGACCAGATATCTGCTCCCAGTCTATATTTTGGAGTTGCAGTTACCCCAAATTACAGGGCTCTCCCTTTGTGCTGCACCCTGTGAGGTTTCTGATGGTTAGTGGGGCTAGCAGTCAGATCAGATGTCTGCTCCCAGCCCACTGCTCCAACTGCAGTGGAAGTTCGATAGTCTGCCCCTCTCTTCAGGATGTGGGTCACTTTGGAGTGGTGCTGGTCACTATTGGGGTGTTAGGGGAGCCACTTTGGAGGGACTCCTGCTGAGTGGGACAAGTTAGATGGGGTAAGTCAACAGGAGAATGCACAGTCAGAGTGTGGGTATTAGCAAGCTAAATGGAGAGCTTTTGTTCTGGTTTCCAAAGATTTCATACTACCTAGGCTGAGGGTGGAGGGAGAGAAATGACACCTGCTGGCTCTTTTTTTCTTGGAGGGGGTCTCCTAAAAATCCCTGCTCCTCCAGTGCATATTCTGAGATTAGTAAATAAATTTTTCTGTATACTGCAGGCATTTTTCCAACTGTTTCTCCTATGTGGGGTTGTTTGTTATGCCGTCTCTGTAAGGGTGGGGACTCAGTTTCCTATTGCCCTCTGGCTTTCCCAGAGCTAAGTCAGCTGTTTTTAAAGTACCCAAGCTAAGCTTCATTGGTTATAAAAACTGGGAAAGTTAAGCCTCACTAGTTTTCAGAGCCAAATGTTAGAGGGTCTTGTCTCCCAGTGCAGGTCCCCCATGTCTGGGGTGCCTGGTGTGGGGTCTGTTCCTCTCCCTTTTCCATGCTTGTGGTGTTCCTCCCATTTGTGGTTAGTCTCCCTGGGAGTTTGGTTTCTGACCACGTCTCCACCCCTCATACCCATTTAGATATGGCCTCCTGTCTAAAATTAACTGTGACATGTCTTCAGGAAGTTTTCTGCTTTAGTTGTACTAATATAGCAGTTATCTGGGTGATAGTATCTGTGGGACGTGGTGAGCTTAGGAAACTCCTACTCTGCTATCTTCCCAGGCTTCCCTTCCTATATCTAAATTGTACATTGTAAAATAATTTTATGTTTGAATGAAAGTTAGGTGAAGAATAACATGTAAATTCCCATTTAGAGCAAATTCCCTGTAAAACTTACATTTAGAAAAGCTGTGTTTTAATTTACATTAAGCATTCTTTTTAAAACTATGACTTAGTATCAGTAAATTCCCACCATTTGAATTGAAATACTAAATTCACTACTTTTGAACCAGAAAAAAAAAGACAAGATACTAGATAGTACTTATATAATGTACAAATCAATTACATGAATATTTATTTTTCTGTTCTTAGAAAGTTCTCTCATTTTTTTAAAAATTTTTTTATAAAAAATAAGTGCATATTATCTTTTATCCAGGTCATTGTGAGTAAAATAAACAGCCTGACCTTAATAACTTTAACTCTTGTATTAACTTTGTACGTGCTCAAGAATTATAGGCACAGCTGAGTAAATTGCAGGAAGAATAATTAGAAAAACAAGAGCAACAGGTGACAATTTGGTCAGGCTGCCAGAATCCAAGATTATTAATTTATTTATCTATCCTTTTCCATTTTACAGTTTTCCTCTTGATATTGGATACTGTGCTCATTCCCTATTGCTCATTTTAATGAATACTTAACCATATAAAATATTTGTTCATTTCAAGGGAATTCCCCTTGGTTTCAAAAAAGAATGCAGAAGCCATTTCAGAGCTTAATTAGGGAGATTTGGAACCTCTATGCTTGTTCAATCGATTTTATCACAAGTAAAAGCATTTTAACTATTCCCTTTGTCTACACAATCATTTGCAACCCAGCAAAAATATTCCATTCCTTCCACAGTAAGCTTAACTAAGCAGGACAGTCGGTTGGAGTGAGGTCACACTGGAAAATGTTTTTAAAAGGGTTTTATAAACCCTTTAAAATTTTAAGTTAAGTTTTAATGAGCATTGCAGAAGAGTTAGATCCCCCGGGGGCAAATCAATTTTGAGTGTTACAGTGCCTGTTCCTTTCAGCCTGTGAAGTACCACCTTCACTGACTTTCGCTGGTTATGTTGAGCCAGATATTCAGGATGAAAGAATGCAAATATACAGCCTGTGAATTTCTCTCTTACCAAGGGGTCACCAAATCCTTCAGCCATTTTATTTTTTCAAGTGGTAAGAGGGATGGAATGGCTGGAACAAAGTAGTAGGCTATTTCAGCACTGAGAGACGTGTGAGATTTACGGTGGGCCATGGAGGGCTAGGGAACCTGCCCTGGGAAACGTTTAGCCATTTTTGTTGTTATTTTGTTGTTGTTGTTTTTCCCTTTCCCTTGGGTCTAGATCAGCTCCTGGTATATAGTAAATTTAAAATTCAGTCTGGGACCCACTGTGGTTTAACATGACTACAAAAGGATGAAGGAAAGTTGCCTAATGATGAAGTTCAGCTGTCATGTTCACTTCCGCTTTTTCTCTCAGATGTGCATTGTTTTCTGGATTTTTAGATTCTCAGAATGTTGGGCATAGAAGAGTCTCCCCTACATAGTTGCACAATTGCTTCTTCATATATTACCTCAAATAAACTGACACCATGCATCCTCCTAAAAGGGCATTATGCTCCAGAGTGTACTTCTCGGGAACTATTTACCCCATTCTGCTGTCTCCCTGCAGTAAGGAAATTATATATTAAAGATTAACTGAGCATATCATTTCCTCTCTCTAGGCTGCAATGAAGTAAGACTACAGACTGCTGCTCAGTATTTTTGCAGCTTACCCCTCTGAAAGAAAAATTTTGAGGCTAGGTGAATACATGTTCTTCATCCCATCTGTGAATAAATATTTAGCCTTCTACAAATGCTAAATAATGTACTGTATCACACCCTAGAATGTATTTCTAGAATGTATTTTATTACTACATTTACCTGTTATCTTCTCCAGTTGTTGTTTAAAGGTCATCTCCTCAGTGAGGCCTACATAACCATCCTATTTAAATTTGCAACATGTACCACAGCCCACTCTTTATTCTCCACCCTTGTTTTGTTGTTGTTGTTTTTTCCTCATGGGATTTTGTAGCAACTCACGCAGTGTATCTTTTTTTTCTTATTAGGTCTCTCTTTCCCCCAGGGAAAAGCAATAATGCATGTTGCCACGGACAGGTAGTTTTGTCTCTGTTTTGTTCACTTACATATCCCGATTTTCTAGCACAGAGCCTGGAACAAAAGGAGTACCAAATGAATGTTATATTGTATAAACATAGTCAGTAAATATTATTTTATTAATAAAATATATATTTAGATACATAAATAAAAGTTGATCCAAACTGCACTCATATATTATTATTTTCATTTTTTCTAGCTGCATTTCACGCATGATTTAATATTTATGCCAAACCTCTGAGTTTTAGTCCCATTTCATTGAAGAGGAAACAGAGAGATGGAATAACTTGTTTGAGGTCATGTGGTTTGTAAGAGGTCAAGGTGGACTTTAGGCCCATTTGTATTTGTCTCCAGCATACATATTCTTTATACTTTCTACGAGGTTTTATTTAACTTTGATTATGTCTGAGAGGAGCCCTTGAATAATATATGTAATCATATTAGCTTCTTCTTGATTATAAACTTGCTTTTATTCTCTCTGAATTTGCTTTGGATATTTTAGTTCTTCTATAGTAGAGTAAATAATCCTGATGTTAGATAGCTCAGTTCTTCTCAAAACCGGAGTCTAATCACTGACCAGAATTTAAAGCTGAATTTAAATCTGTTGGCTCCTTAGCATTTATTTGACTCTGACCTTTATATAATCCTTGGGCTTCTGGTGCTAAGTGACACTAAGGATGACTGGCATCTTATTCTTACCCTTAGCTATTTTGTAAACATTTTGTATCTGCTTCGTAAGAAATTGCTTGCAAGTATAAGGAGCGTAAACAACAAAAACCGTAGCTAATTTAATGTAATTTTCCCTGGATGAATTATTTTAAATGTTTTTAGAGTGAGGATGTAATTTCTGTTAGAATTTTTGATTGGATTCATCCCCCAGTTTGGAAACACAAAAAAGAACACAAGCTATTTAAAATCTCATCAGCAAGGGGACGGGAGGGATTTAAAAGTTGTTTTTTTTTTTTTTTTTTAAATGACTTTTTCAATACATTATTACATTAAACAAGATAGGTTAGATTTTACTGAGGTAACAGCCTGAAAAATTGAAGTGGTTTACAACAAAACTTATTTCTTCCTTCCATCGATCCCTGGTCAGTTGCTGTTCTGCTCTGTCCTACTCGTTTGCAGGACTCAGGTTGATGGGTCAGCCTCTATCTAGAACGTTACTGCTGGTGGTTCCAGAAGGACAAAAGAAACCTGGCAACTCACATGCTGGCTCTTAAAACTTTTTCTCTCAAGTGGCACTTCATCAGCCTAAACAAATCACACATTCATGCCTGGATTCAACAAGGCAAGGAAGGAGCCACCTGCCACACTTGATGACAATGGGGAAGGGATGCCTGATAGTTTTTAAGGGAGGTGAAGAGAGTAATTTTAAACATTAATAAGATCTACTTAAAAGATCTTTTAAAATTAACCCACTGGCTTTTTAAAAAGTGGTTTCTGTCTCAGAATAATGTGAGAATGTTTTTCCTTGATTTTTGCCGTCTTAAACATAGCTAGGCAAGATTCTGTTGTGCTAGATAGACATTTACATAACCCTCTAAGATCACCATGCTTTCCACTGATGGTCAAATTAGGTAAAAACACTTCCCACTACATTTTTTTTTTGGAAGTAATTTTGTATTTGCAATGAGAGATATAGTCTTTGTTCTGCAAATCACTCATTTGGATAACCCCACCCTAGGCTGGCCTTCCCGTGTTCAATTTCACCTCACGTGTTTACACATACACATTTGTTGTCATATCTCTGCCAAACTGGAATAATCTGTGTCAACTGTTCTATCCAAACTGTAGTGCATTTTACATAATGAGAATGCAGCTGGCACAGTGGATTGATTCCACATACTCTGAACATATGGCTTGAAGAAGGCCAGAGGAGCTCTGATCAGGAAACTTGATTCCAGTTAGAAAAGATGTATTAGGGTCCATAGTCCTGTGAAGAAAAATATTGTTTTATAAATATAGGCTTCATTAAGCACCTGTCTGCACAATTTGCCGAGGTTATTCAGGTTGAAAGTAAGAATAGCAATGAGGGATTATGCTTCAGTTTGAATATCAAAACCTATTTTGACTAAGGTCAGGACTACAAAGTGAAATGAAACATAAACCTCTTTCAGGCACCTCTTAACCACTGGAAATCTGAAGGTTGACTCCGGTGTCCATTTGGGTTTCCAAATCACTAACAGGCTAATATTTTGCCCCTTTGTCCAAGGAGACTTTTAGACAGCTTTTGTCCTCTCACCTGAGATACTCAAACAGTAAGGGTTACATTCCTATTGTGATTTATTGTGTTCCCCAAGAACGGGCTAGAGATGTAGGAGGGGTAGGGTTATGCTCAATGTCCTATGGGCTTATGGCCTTGTTTGTTCTCAGCACGGATTAAAACGGCTGCTTGTCTGTGTCTCTGCCTCTCTCCCTCTCTCTCGGTGACTATCATAAATAAATAAAAAAAAAAAAATAAAAAAAAAATAAAAAAAATAAAAAATAAAATAAAACGGCTGCTTGTTTTGCTTTTCTTATCTCAGGCATTATAGGCTGTGGTAGGTTACTGATACTTTTAGGGCAAAGTTTTTGCTCACTGTCAGAGCTGAGTGTTCGAGTTATGCTGGCTGCTTTATAGGCTTTCCCTTAATAGTCTTGAACTCCCAGCACCCTTAGTGAAAGCTGCTCCGAGGAGCTACTGATCAATAACTAAGTGGCCCTTTTTGAGAAGTAGAGAGCAATAATTTGGGGCTTAGCTTCTCCCTTTCCTCCTCAGTCGGTTACTTTATTCATCAGTTCCATCATCTAGAGCACCTTTCAGGACACTACACTGTGGGTCATTGTTCCTTCAGGCAGCAGCTCTTTAGGAAGCACTTTTTGATCTCCTAGGATTGCCTGCTGAAGTTGGATTGGGAAACATAGCATCAGATCCTTGTATCCCTTCCACAGCCTATTAGTTAAAGGTGATTTCCAATGCTGCGTTAGTGCATATTGGATATTTTAGCCAAATGCTTCCTCTGTTAGTGGTTTCCCTTAGAGGTATGAGACCTAGAAATAAGTGATCGTGTGTACAGAACTTGGTGGGTGCTCCAGGAATGGCTCTGAGTTTCCTACAGCTTGTGAGGAGCCAACGGCGTGTTCCAGAGATTTTCCAGATAGTCTCCATTTATCCCGCCATACCCGTCATTTTCCACCCTGTCCTATGTCTTAAGAAGGAACCTCGGTGTCCATTGAAAGATGAATGGATAAAGAAGATGTGGTCTATGTATACAATGGAATATTCCTCAGCCATTAGAAACAATAAATACCCACCATTTGCTTCAACATGGATGGAACTGGAAGGTATTATGCTGAGTAAAATAAGTCAATCGGAGAAGGACAAACATTATATGGTCTCATTCATTTGGGGAATATAAAAAAATAGTGAAAGGGAATAAAGGGGAAAGGAGAAAAAATAAGTGGGAAATATTAGAAAGGGAGACAGAACATGAAAGACTCCTAACTCTGGGAAATGAACTAGGGGTGGTGGAAGGGGAGGTGGGCGGGGGGTGGGTGTGACTGGGTGACGGGCACTGAGGGGGACACTTGATGGGATGAGCCCTGGGTGTTATTCTATATGTTGGCAAATTGAACACCAATACAAAATAAATTTGTATATATATATAAAAAGAAGTTGTCATTTTGAACTGCATCAGTAGGCACACATGCCCTCTGGCCTCTGGTTTGGCCAAGTAAAGCACTGGCAAAAGAATGGAAGATGAAAGGAGAGTCAGGTAGGGACATTTGTCCCATGGCTGTCACCCTACTCCATTTTTTATAGTGGCTGCTCCTTCAGTCCTAAAGGGCACAGTACCTCTCCATGTCCCACGGCCTGGTGATCTGAACCTTTCCTTCTTTGATTTACCTTAAAACCTCCCACACATCTGTAAATAGTCCCTTAGGTCAACTCTCTTCTGTAATCTCTTTGGATGTATCTTTTTCTTTCTGTGGCTAGGGATGATACAAAGGCACTTTATAATCAAACGATGGCCTTTGTGCATAACTGATCCAACAAATTATGCAGCATCACTGTATATGGTGCATCACTAAAATGTTTTCTACAACTTGTGGTTGTAGTTGATGCTGTTTAATTGTATCTCACTGTCTTTTATTCTACCTTTGTGTTCTTGGTTTCCTGAAATAAAACATCTCCCTTCCCTTACTACATAGTCTTCCAGTTTTGGTAATATATGGTCCTAAATGTGGAATCCAACAGTGTAGGGACACTAGTTTTCTGTACAGGTTGACCAAATGCAACTCTGGTTTCAGGAGACTTTGGGAAAAACAATTAGAGTGGAGAAGGGTGAGCTAGTTCTCTGGTTGATTTTGTAACCCTTGAGTAAGACTTTTAATCTCTAGATCTTAATTTTCACTTTTGTGAAGTGAGAAAGCTGGGCCAAACAAGTGCTTTTTTCCAGTTTTATCCCTTTATTAAGCCTCATCTATATGCTAGACACTCAAAAGACTGCTGATTGTCTATTAAAAGTCTAGAGCAACTTAATGGAGAATTGTGCTAGGAAGTGCCATCTTTGCTCCTAAATTATTTTTCCTGACTCTAACGTTTCCTAACTTGAGTTCTGTCATCTTGTGGAAAGTCCATGGATGGTGTGTAGGTAGAGTATATAGGCTTTTGAAATTGTATGTTACAAAATGGTGTCCATGCACGTTTTTCTGAGATGAGTGCCTACCTTTGACCAGATTTTCAAAGGACTAATGACTTCCTTTCTCACAAAAAATCGAGGACTACTGTCCTTTTCCATTTCCTCACCCCTACTCCTTTGAAGACCTGGTGATGTTACAGTTCCAGGCTGCCAAATCCATAATTTATATATAACCTACTGCCCCTACAAATGCATTTATCATGTACTGTGAGCCATCTTCTTTTCACAAGTTTTCACATTTCTTTAGGATCTACTGATGGATTTTCAGATCAACTTTTGACTCATAGATATGAGAAAGAGGCTTTTTGTCTATGTGACTTTCTTTTTAGCTATAAACAGCAGAAATATTCAAAGACTCTGTTAGGATAAAGAAAAGAAGCAGATTTCTCTCAGAGAAAATCAGATTAAGAGACTTTATTTTAAAATAAAGTGTATTCTGTTTCTTACTGTGTTTTTCTTTCTCTGAAGCACTAGCTGATCTTACAGAATTGTCATTGAAGTTTCTGTCTCTATCACATTGCTCTATCCAGCCTTTGTTTTTTCTTTCATTGATTTTTTTTTTCTCCTGTTCTCCTTATAAAAGGCATCAGGTAGTAAGTAGAGTAACAGATCAGTATTTTTATACAAAATCAAGCTCTAAGAGAAGACAGAAAGTTGCTTGCCTATGGAGGATGTTTCTTTTTTCAAAATTTCTCCCTCTTTCTTCTCTATATTTCAATCCATATTCCATCCTCAAAGTTCACTTCAGTTTAATCAATAATTGTGTATCCATGTCCCCATCTGTCTACCTGCTGATCATCCATTTTTTATCCCTCTGTCATCTACTTTTCAATCATTTATTTGTCTATTTCTGCTCAATAATCCTCAGAATTTTGGGACATTGTTTTAACTACTTTACAAGAATTAAATCCTACTTTACAAGAAGTACCTTATTTTATCCTCAACCTGGGATTCTAAAATTTTTTAGTCAGAGACTCTTTATATTCTTAAAATTACTAAAGATCTCAAAGTGGTTTTTTGTTTATGTAGACTTTCTCTATTGATGTTTTTCATATTTGAAAATAAAATTGAGAACACATCAATAGTTACTAATTTAACAACAGTGATAAAGCCAATACAAGCTAACATAAAAATATTTTTATTCTTCATAACAATAAGAATGTTTGAAAAACTAGCACTGATTAATATTTTTCTGATCTTTTTAATGCCTAGTTTAATACAAGACAGCTAGAGTCTCATATCTTCTTTTGCATTCAGTCTGTTGTGATGTGATATTTTATAGGAAGCATATGAAGAAATTCTAGCCTCATTTAAATATCTAGTTGGAAAACGTAGACCTATTTTAATAACCTAAAGGTTATTTCAATGTTGAGTCCAAAATCATGTCAATAAGTTTTTTATAGTCTGTTACATTTGAATCCACAGGAGTATTTTTCACATTGAACGGATATTTTTACCCGTGTAGAATTTTGAAACATCATGCATTAGTCATTTGAAAAATGTTGGTTCATGGATACATGGAGATCTTGGCAGTATTTACACATTTTGTTATATAATAAAAAAATAATGAAATAAAATTAATAATTTTTTACTGGTTTGTCAATAACATTCTTAAAGGAAAAAGGGAATTGTTTTTTTTTTTTTTCTTTTACTGCAAGTGGGTTGTGGAGAAGAATAGAATCATAATGCATTTTAGTGCTACTACCTTGTCAACACAGTGAAAAAGACAAATAATGTTTTAACATTAATATAAAAATGGTTTTCATCTCACAAATCTCCTGAAAGGGTCTCTAGAATTCCCTGATGTCCACAAAGCACACTTTGATAAGCACTGCTCAAAACAGCCCTTTGAGTGAGATTACCATTATTTCCATCTTATAGACGAAAAAATTGAGGCAAAGAGAATTTGTGTGGCTTACTTTAGGGCCAAGTAGTAAGTGAAGAGGGTGAGATTCTAACTGGGATTATCTGCTACCAAATCCATGCCCTTAACCTCCATCTTGATAAATGTGATAACATTTTTCAGTTCTCACCTTATTTGACCTATGCCATTTGTCATTACTGTTGCTTCCTCACTCAACTACTTTCTTCCCTCTGCTTCCATAGCATCGTCCTCTCCTACTTTTCCTATACCACTCAGGCAACTGGTTGATAGCCTCCTTTGCAGTTTCATTGACCTATCACCATCCATTCTCAAGCCAGAGTACCTTCAGCCTTCCTCTTTCCTCTCCTATCTTGCTCACTTTAAACTTTTGCTAGGCGATATCCATGTGCAAGCTCAATTACCATTGATATGCAAATGACTCAAGATTTATATCTCCAATTCTGATTTCTCATCTGTGAAACAGTTTTTATTTTTAACTCATTTTACATGATTTCTTCTCTCAAACACATTCTAAACTCTGTAGGACCGTAAGCAGAACTAGGCATCCTCTTCCCACCCATGACTCCAGCCTGAAGTTATTTTTCTGTTTCCTATTGAATAACTGTCATTTCTATCTATCCACTTGTAAGATAGGAACTTAGGAGTTATCCTTGTTACTTTTTTTCTCCCTAGACACTACTTTTCATCACCTATAATACCCCCAAGCTGCTGTTGTATCTTATATGGCTATGTAACAGTTCCCCCTTCCACCGGTTCTCTGCCATGCAGGCAGTGTCATGTCAGTTCATACCTGTTTCCTTTCTTCTAAAAAAATTTCAGGGACTCTTCATTGCCTTTAGGATAAAGCCTAATATTTTAAGATGGCCTATGAATTGGATGACTGTTACCATGCAACCCAATTATGCCTGCTGTTATTAGTGGAAACCCTTTTCACTTTCATTTTCAAAAATGCCTTGTTTTGGATGATTAACCTGCATGGCCAGCCTACCTGTGGAGATCTCACCTGATTGGTCTCTGATAATATGTACAAAGCTCTCTCTTACTGTGAAATTTACTGTAAATACTTTTTTTTTAGTCCATGATTTACAAGTATTTTTTTCCACTTACCTCCTATTATTTTTTTCAGATTTCATCTCAGTCTATACATTTTAGGGTATGCTTTAAAATTCGATCTGATTCACCCCATAACACCACAAACACTCTGTTGTAGCTCTTGTCTGATTTATAGTGGGTAGTTTTGTAATAAATTTCTTAACCTATTTTAGACTGTAAGCTTTGTGGGGGCAAAGAATGTGGTGTTGTTTTTGTAGCTCACTGTTATAACCTCAGTGCCCTTTCATATTTGGGCAGAATGTGTATGCAGTAAAAATTTTTAAAGTAAATACTCAATGCCTAAGATAGTAATTCATATTCTTTGCTAACCTTTGTGAATGGTTTAATTATTTTAAAATGTTTAATTATTTTTTAATTTTCTTTTCTAATGCAAATATGAATAGCTTTAAGCAATGTTAAGATCTCTTTTTTTCTGAATTAGTTAATCAGAGAACTTTTCCTCTCTATAGGAAGAACCAATGGAATAAAACTGGAGTGGGAGGAAGGGAAAGATCCCTCAGGAAAAGGAAAATGGCAGGTGTGTGTGTGTGTGTGTGTGTGTGTGTGTGTGTGTTTAGTTTGGAGTGAGAGGAAGCTGATGACTGCAGGATAAGATGCAGATTCCCATGCAAATTTTAGAATTTAATCACTAGAGAAAAATATTTGGATATAGGCAAGCCAATGAACCTTTTTGTTTTTCTATTTCTCCAGGATGAGAGAGTTCATTCTTGGCTCGCTAGTCCCCCAGCATGGTGGCATTTGTTGCAGCTCACTGAAGGAGAGGTGAGAG
Source organism: Canis lupus baileyi (assembly GCF_048164855.1). Taxonomy (NCBI): domain Eukaryota; kingdom Metazoa; phylum Chordata; class Mammalia; order Carnivora; family Canidae; genus Canis; species Canis lupus. Next base: position 8,447,612 of record NC_132839.1, on the reverse strand, counting down.
AAAATGGTGCAGTTGTGTGCCAGGTAAAGAGGGTAGCTGGATACAGGTCGCTGTAGCTTTGTTTAATGAGCACATGGAGGACACAACCTCTGCCCCCGAAGTCATCAGAATTTTCCAGAAGTTCAATATTGATATAATACTCTGAGTCATAGGTAATTTGATAATGACCTTTGTTATAAATGCCTTGAAGAAAGCTTCCTTAAAAGGGGTCAGTCCGGGATCATGCTAAATTTGATAAATGTTCTCACATATTTTAGCCCATAGGCTGTCAGTGGATCGAAAAGTATAAACTCTGGATTCTAATGGCAGATACTTTTTTAAAGCTAAAATTATGAAAACATCAAATGACCTCTGATCTACAGGACAGCAGGAGACACTTCAGATTGCTTTGCTGACCTGCAAAGTGGCACATGACTCCTATAATTACATGATTCAAAGCTCTTCCTAAGCCTCTCCACTTCCACCTTCAAGGCAGATGATGTAATAGCCACATGTCAAAGTATCTGAGGATCTATTGAAAGCCTCTGGTATTTAGTTTATTTAGCCCCAGGGCGTGGTGTGTAATCTATTCCCTTGAAAGGTACCAGACACATTTAAAATACAGTTTGGTGCTGTGCATTTTCTGTGACTTAATGGTAGTGCTTGTTTAACAGTGTGTAGAAATCTTCCCAATGACTGGTATTCAGTCATAAAGACAGTGACTTATAGCATTAGAGATTTTTGTCAAATAAATAACAAAGCTTGTTTTTATCAGTCAAAATTTTCTTTCCTCATAATTTTCTATAACTTTACATTTGGTGATTATTCCCCTGTAACTTTGCAGGTTTAATTTAGTCATTGTCACCAATACATAGAGAAGGAAATCTCTTACCTCTGTAGTCTCCATTATTAAATGTGTAGGAACAATGATTGTTCTTACCAATCTAGATAACTAAAGAAATCAATTTTAATTAACACAGATCTCATCATAAATTCATTATTAACTTGTTAAACTTTTCGCCTTACTTGATATCTTTGTTTTCTAGACAAAAGTATCAAAATAAATATCTTCTAGAATTACGAACTAGAAATAATTAAAATAATGTACATGTAAAACTCAAAAACTTGATAGTTTTGAAAATTTTTGCTCAAATTTATAAATTGTATTTTTTCACTTAGAATATAAATTAAATGCACTTAACATATTTTGGAATGAACGATTCATTTTGGAATTTGATTTGTATTGTTATACATTGGTCCATAAATTTTAAAATAAATGCTCTAATAATATTTGTTTTACTGATAAATGTTTATTAAACACTAGCAATGTTGAGAGTCATAATTAAAACTATCCATTTTTAATAACCAATGTTCATTAAATACACATTTTGACATCCCTTTATTATAGAATGTCATGCACTGAATTGGCATTATTTCTTTAAATGTCTCTCATCAAATCAACTATAAGAACATCTATTGGAAAAGCAATGTGATTTATTTAAATTTGTGTCTACTGAACAAGCACAGTTTCTGCTCCATGGCCAGGATTCAATAATCTCTTATTGAATGAATAAAATATATACAATTATATACCTAATTTTAAGGGAATAAACTTTTGAGAGGGAGAATTGGCCATTCAAAACTCAAATTCAGAAAGATAAACTCAAACACAAATGTCAGCAAAGAGAGTTGATGATATGTTATGGAATCAATAGAATTGGTCCATTTAGTTTTGTTTTCTCATGATATATATGTGTTTGTGGGCCTGAGGGTGCTGTCAGCATGACAGGGTCAGGGACAGTGGAGGGTGAGCATACCACAGCGTCTGGGAAATTCACGGTAGACTTAATGTAGCAACATTTTCCTAAAAGTGTGTTATTTCATTCAACAAATATTTATCAAATGCTTGTCATTTGTACTGCTTCAAATTGTGAGGATGCAGCAGTAGATAAAACAGGGCCTCTACTCAGAGCTCACTTTCTAGCTATTGAAAAAAGTTTTAGAGGATAAAGGGGGTTCATTTGTTATAGAGACAATAGGAAGATATTTTTCCCACTGTAAGGATAACATTATTTTTAAGATTTTATTTATTCATGAGGGACACAGAGAGAGAAGCAAAGACACAGGCAGAGGGAGAAGTAGGTTCCCTGCAGGAAGCCTGATGGAGGGACTCGATCCCAGGATCCCAGCATGATGCTCTGAGCCAAAGGCAGATACTCAACCACTTAGCCACCTAGGTGACCCTGTAAGGATGACATTTTAGATCAACTTTGATAAGAAAAGATACTCAAAGAAAAGATTCCAGGATCTCTCTCTAATTCTCTGAATGCTGAACAGATTTACCTGGAAAGAAAATTTTCCCATTGTTTTACCAAACCTCCACATACTACATTGTTGGCCAGTTTCTTCCACATCTAATGCAAATGAAGGTAAAGGAAGAATAAATGCTAGGATGGAATAATGAACGGGAGAGGAATGTTTAACAAGAGAGAAGAATTAGGGGGAAAAAGGATATTAAATTGTATTTAGATTTCATTTCCAGAGCAAGTAGAAATGAGAAAAAAAATGTGAAAAAAACATCCTGCTTGGCTAAGATCCCATGTGATTATATTCAAACCTAGGTATTCATTTTTATACCCTCATATTTCTTTAGGATATTTTACTCAACGTGGTGAACAAATATTCTTTAATCCACCCTTCTTATTTATTTCTCTATAAAGTTCAACATATTATAATTTTCTTTACCATTTAGGTGTAGATTTCCTTTCCCATCTTTTGCAATTTTTACCTATTTTTCTATTTACATGTGATTCCCCCAAATATACCATGGTTATTGATTTTTTGGAAAATTGTTGTTTCTTTCTATTATTTTGTGCTTATTAAAAATCATCTATCTTTTTTAAACTCTAGAAATTGTGCATTTTTATATTTGGGAAGTCCTGAGATTTCTGTGGAGGGATACTTGAAGCTATCTCTTTATTAAAACTCTATCTTGACATATTACTAAAGAGACATTTTTTTACCATGACAAAACATAGGAGGTACTGGAGAATGCAGGAGGCCTGCCTCTTCCCTCATTGAAGCCAGCAGTATATACCGCATCTCTCAGTAATGTACCTTGATCACTCTACTTTCCTTATCTTTCAACGTAGTGCAAAAATAATAGTCATTTTCCTATGCCACTTATAATTTTATTGCTTTGGTTCTCTAATTGTTTTCTTTTGCGTAAATGTATTTTAGTAGGCTAGCACATTCTAGGACTAACAAGGTAAAAATACATAAATAGCCTCTATGACCTTTTTTTTTTCTCTTTGTACTTCCAAATTCACTTATCATCATGTACTCCAGGTTGGAATTAAAATCTTGCTACTGCCTTTAAACCTAGCCTTCTTTCTGGATAGACTAGTTTTATGAGGGCAGAAACATTTTTGTAGGTAGATTCTTCAATTCACTGAAAATTGTGTAGTTTAACAGCCTCCAGGCTGTGCAAATTTAAAGACTTAGGCATTCTTCAACTCAAGTGCAGTTGATTAACCTAAGGATTTAGTAGTTAATACAAGTTACACATTTGCACAGTCATTCCTAATGTTTATAAAGGTGTAAGGTTTGCATAACATTTGCATTGTTATCCTTGTCAATCAGCTTTAGCCATTCTTAGTTTGATAAGACTAGACAGGTGGTTGGGATATGTATGGAGGTGTGAGGCTAGGAAAAGCAGTTAAATGTGTTTGGTCACAGAAGCAAAATAAGATGAATGCAGGGTCAAGAGTGGGTTCCTTAGTGACCACCAAATTTATGGGACATCATTCTTTCATTTTGAAAGTATATAGGACTGTTCACCTGATTCTTCATTTTCTCGTCACTGCAGTATTTTCACTAGTTGTGGTCCTAATTTGCCCTTTTCAAAAGTTACCTTCCCATTGTGGTTGCTCTCTTCCTTTTCTAATGATAGCACCCAAGAAAATCATTTAAACTATAACCTCTAAAGCTACTTAATCAAATCTTACCTGTAAAATGGAATATGCATCCTCCCCACAGTACATTCGCATTGGCATTAGAAAAGTGAAATCTTAATTTTCAGACTTATGGAGTTGAAAGGTTTCTACCACAAAATGTACATGATGACATTTACACAGCCTCAATGACACAACACTTTAGAATGAGAGCTCCAATCTCTTGACTGTGGCCCACCTGCAAGTCATTACAGACCATAAAATGTTTCTCGAGTCCTGACCATGTTATTTATAGAGCTTGACCAACCTGTCAGAGAATAATAACAGCATTTTATACTTCTGCTGTGCCCTACATCTCAATGTTCCTTACCAACATGAATAAATTCTTATATCACTTCTGTGCGGTATTGGATAAATATTATGACATCAAGTTTTACAGATGGGGAAGTAGAAAATGAAGTACAGATGTTAAATAATTTTCTGCACTCCCAAGTCACTATGTAGCACTTTTCTACAAGCCATATAAATAATATCAAGGATCAAAACTGATGTGTAGGGAAGTAGGGATGGGTGGAGGGAAGTGGGGCTCATTTAAGTCAATTGAATATCGAAAAGCCACAGTGGGAGTAGTTAAGCTATGAAAATGATTGAAAAAAAAAGATGGATTAAGTCACTATGATTTATTTATAGCTTCTATCCTACTAACTTCCAAAAAGGATTTGAAATTGGAGCCTTAGGATGCCTCTCTCCCCTAGGGTATTTCTACAGAGAAAAGGAAGGAGGATAGACACTGGGAGAAAATTGTGAAGATTCCTGATGAGGGATGATTGCTCAGTTGGTCTGATTTTTGGTAATGAGTTTGTGGATGGACTAAGCAAAGAGTTGGTTGAGAATATATATTTACTATATCTTTAACACTACAACTCTCGGGACACCGGGGTGGCTCATTGGTTGAGCCTCTGCCTTCAGCTCAGGGCGTGATCCCGGGATCCAGGATCGAGTCCCACATCAGGCTCCTTTCATGGAGCCTGCTTCTCCCTCTGCCTGTGTCTCTGTCTCTCTCTCATTGTCTCTCATGAATAGATAAATAAACTCTTTAAAAACAAAATACTACAGCTCTCTTCATTCTTTCTTCCCCTTAATCTTTATCCACATCTACTATAGCTGGTCACTTCCCCACTATGTAATTAATATATATCTATGAATGATATATACTTAATAATATATAATTAAATGCTAATATATAGCTAATATAAAGTTATTTCATACATAACTATATAATATACTATATAATATGTAGTTAATATGCATGGTATGTGTTATATATCTATATATCATTATTTTTGTCTTAATGTTTTTCTCAGAAACTCAGATTAAAAGAAGGTTCATTTCACAGGCAGAGTCCACATGATTAAATAACTATTTGAATAATTAGATCTTTAATATCTATCTCCTACAGTGGACTCCATGACAACAGGAACCATCTGCCAAGTTTCCAGCTCTACTTCTTTCTCTGGTACATACTACAGGGTCCGGCCTAAAATGATGCTCAACAAAAGTTTTGTGAAAGAGTCTCTCACAGGGATAGAGCATACTGTGCCAGTGGGATATACAAGGCACTCATGGAAAATAACTTTAAGACAAGAGTAAAAGGGCTTTAGCCTTTTTTACCTGTGGAGAAGCTAAGCTTCAAGTGAATTGTATAAACAATATGATGGAAACATTTGAAAGCAAGCTTTTTTAAAATATAAGGATTTTTATTTATTTATTCATGAGAGATGCAGAGAGAGGGGCAGAGACATAAACAGAGGGAGAAGCAGGCTCCCTTCAGGAAGCCAAATGTGGGACTTGATCCTGGGACCCTGGGATCATGACCTGAACTGAAGGCAGATGCTCAACCACTGAGCCACCCAGGTGTCCCTGAAAGCAAGCTTTAAAATTAAATTAATATGGAGTTTATAATCATCCTGAGACCAAATTAATGGGAGAATTCAGTTACCCATTTCTCTAGTAATCAGAGGGTTAAGTAGGAGTAGTTATTATACAAATAAAATGCATTGAATAGTTTGGTTCTATTAAAATGAACAATTTCTTGATTATTCTGAAGCATCATGGATATTTTCTTGATTGTTTTAGGCAGTGGAGATGGACGGCAGTGAAGATGCTTTACTTCATGGAAGCTGTGTTTAACCACACGGAACTAGACATTATACACCTAAACAAGTCAGAAATATGGTCATTTTGGATAGTAGTATTACAAAGAAAATAATATAGTGTCATGCTTGGGAGTAACTAGAATAGATATGGAGATGGATAGTGTTTTTCAATACAGTTGCCGGAGACAGTTTCTTTAAGGACACTGCATTTGAAGTGAATCTAGAGGGATAAAAAGGAATTAGACATATTAGGTTCTAGGGGCAGAACATCCTGGAGTGGAGGCTGAGGGTGGTGACCGTCAGCACTAAATACAGAGGACCTGAGATGGGAAAGAGGCTGCCATGGCACATCTGAGAAATAGAAAGGGGATCAATGTAATTGTGAACACAACTGTGGAGAGAGAGAGGGGACTATTATAAAAAGAACCCAGAGACATAGGCAGGAACTTGACTTGAGTCCATGGGAAGGTGTTAAACATTGAATTTACCTGATCTAATTTACTGTTTTAAAGGATAGTTCTGGGTCTTATGAGAAGAATGGAGTGTATAAAGACCACAGGGGAGGTGGAGAAAGGTAAGAAGTTCTTGAAGAAATCTGGGTGCCATTACGGTGAGTGGGAGTAGGAAGACAGCATTAGAGGTAGAGATGTAAAGAAGTGAGTTATCAGTAGAACTGTGCAAGTCCCGATGGGCTGACTGTGCAAGAAAAATGTTTAAACTAAGAGGTGTTCCATAGATATTTGTTGTTAGCAATGGATGAATGGTAGCATCATCCTGTGAGATGGGGAGAGACTAAGGGAGGAACAGATACGGAGTTATAAGCAGGAGTTTGAAATGGGATGTGCAGAAGTGTCAGGTTGGCCTTTGTTAAGTCAGGCTTTCACTGTACTGCAATACATGTTATTTAAGCTACTGGACTATGTGAGAGTCCCTAGAGGTGAAAAGTGAGGAATATGTCTGATGTAGGTCCTAAAACACACCTAGCACACAAAAATTCTGTGAGTCCTTGTTACTTAAAATCCGTTCTATAGACCTATAGCGTCAGCATCACCGGGAATCTTATTAGAATTGTAGAATTGCCAGACTTACTGATTTATAATCTGAATTTTTATATGACATTCTACTATACAGCATTATATTATAATCAACACTAAAGTAGCATAATGGGGGATCCCTGGGTGGCTCAGCGGTTTGGCGCCTGCCTTTGGCCCAGGGCACGATCCTAGAGTCCCGAGATCGAGTCCCATGTCGGGCTCCCTCCATGGAGCCAGCTTCTCCCTCCTCCTGTATCTCTGCACCTCTCTCTCTCTGTCTATCGTAAATAAATAAATAAATCTTAAAAAAATAATAAAGTAGCATAAGGATTGAAGTAGAAGGAATGATTAGGAATGTGTGATAGCAGAAATAGCAAAAGAGGGGAGGGTTTTAGGCATGAAGAAGTGGTCAAACTCATGGAATGCCCATGGTAGTTCAGCTAAGATAAGGACAGAGATTGTTTTCTTTTTAATTTCATCCCAATTTACTTTCTTAAAGAATGTTTAAAATTTTGTACATTACCATTAATAATCCTCATCAGCATAAAACATACTCTATTGGCTCTCTTTAGGTTCTCTCTTTATCTCATACCACCTCTAGTACTAACTCATTATTCTCCCTTTTTCAGAAAAACCTATCAAAAGAACTGATAAAACAGTTGTCTCTGTGTCTTCATATTTCCTCTCCAACAAATTCCAATCTGGTTTCTCTCCTTATTGTAACAGTTATGGAGGATAGAATAATTTTACAACTGGACTGGGAAGGTTAACTGCTTTTATTGGGGGATTTTAGATGTTTTCTTTGAGTATGAAAAAAATTTTCTTAAAAATACTTTTCAATAAGTATCAGTAAGTAGGCCAATTTTATGTTCATTATGGGTATAACTTCCATTTGCACATAGCAATCATATCTGGGATTGAATGGCGCATCTATATACAAGTGTAGCATAAAAATGAGTTTAAATAATCACCTTCATGGTAAAGTGGATAAAATTAATACTGCACCAAGGGATCTGTCAAGATAAATAGAAAGAGGAAATTGAAGATGTTGACAGCTATATCTATCTGGGTCATGTGTTGATGGGGAATTTAGCAGAAGGAAAAAGAGTGTGTAAAAAAATAGTCTTCATCATTAGGTGAGAGGCTGCTTAAAATAAGAAGAAAGGAAAAAAAAAAAGAGCTGTATAATCCTACCATTCTATCTCTAGCTGTGCAAGTGCCACATGTCTGAATGATGCCACTAAATGCTGGTTGAAAGCTCTAGCGAAAGGATGTATCTTTAAGTAACTCAAGGTACTGTGCAACAGAAAATGTGCTCAGCTCTGCTAATACTTAGACAGAGTTATAGCCATAGTGTGGCAGTTATAGGGCAGGTAATGAATAATTCAATTAAGTTTAATTCTTTTCCTCAAGTTATAGAGCTAGACTCTGTTTTTAACATTAATATGTGTAAGTCTACCGCATTGCACTTAATGCCAAAGAAAGGTATGTTTATCAACGTGTTACAAGACAGCAGTGAATGGAAAATCCCAAAGTACAGATAAAGTGTTGTATGTGTAGGGGAGTGAGGAAAGGAATAATCCTATTAAGTTGTGGGGATGAGAAGACATCTCACGAATAAAAAGTCGGCATTTTCTGTGCATCCCCAATACCAGTCATAGGACTACTACACAGGCACACACAAAATATAGGTTGAGTGCCTAATTAAATGAGGTAGAGATTCAGGAAAATTTAATAAAGTGTTCAAATGTATAAATGGGGAGAAGGAGCATGAATTAAATCACCAAATAAGGGAATAATTGAGGTTACTCTGAAGAATAGCAAATGAACCATTCATTGTAGCAGGAACATACAGTGTGTAGAGACATGGATATAAAGTGCATGCATTTGCACTTCCTGATGTCGGACTGTGGTCTGCTAGGTGAAACATGTGCCCTGGTATGCAGGGTATGCTTATCCCAAGCAAGAGGCCAGGTGATCATGTGCCGTAGCCCAAATGTGTGACTGCAGGATTGTATCTTCCCAGAGTTGGTGTCTTTTTCTAATTTGCACAAATGTGCCCCATAGGCTAGGATGGTTTTGTATAAGAAGGTATTGGGGAATGAGTCTGGAAAGAGAAGTCAAGGCCACAGAGCAGAGGATCCTGAATATTTCTGGGACAGATCTTTCCGTAATTCAGGAGGCAGTGGGCACTCTCTAATCAAGGAGCTTTTTACTCCATCAGAGAAGGACCATGTTTGTAGCTGTAAATTAGATCTTAGAATGGGAAGCAATGGAATTGGTAAGATCAATTAGAGGAACAGTTCACAGAGTTTACTTAATATAAGAAGACAGTATATTTTATGGATTAAGTCACAGATTATGGAAACTACGTGATGAATGAATTTAGTCAAATGTCAAAGCACATCTGCATTAGTAGACTTATAAACTCAATGTCTATGACTAATAGAAAAAATAACTCCTACATGAGTACATGTTACATAAATAAGACAAAAGTTGCATGATTAAAAATATATATATAGGACAGTTTCTTAATGCTAGGCATTGGACAATTTGGTTACTAGGGGTATTTAAATGAAACAGGGGTGCCTGAGTGGCTCAGTTGCTAAAGCATCTGAGTCTTTATCTCAGCTCAGGTTTTGATCTCAGTGTCATGAATTCAACTACCATATTGGGCTCTGTGCTGGGTGTGAGGTCCACTTAAAAAAATAACAATAATAAAATAGAATAAAATGAATGAAACATATTTCCTGCTATGGTAAACAGCAACACTTAACACACTGACAAATATCTTCTCTTGATTGTTTCTGGAATTTAAGTATTTTAAGCTAAATGTTTACATATTGATGGCAAAGTAAGTGTATTCTTTTATCATAATCAGTCATTCCTAGTTTTCGCTGTTATCTTAAATTATATAAACAAATAGTAAATAAACAAATAACGTTTAAATCTTATGCATAAACGAAAGTTTCATCAGTATGTTATGCCTGAATCAGATGCTGTAATACCTATAGTCTTTAGCCTACCACATTATTAATAGAAACACCAAATGAAAGGAGATATATATTTAAGATATGTCAGTCACTACATTTAATGTTGCACATTTATCATAAGTTATTTTTTGTTCTAACAGTATTGTTAATTAATTTCCATTATATCTGGATAATCTATATTGGTACCAGAAATAATAGAAATAATTTAATTGAAAATTGATTGAAATGAATTAAAAATAGAATTGGATTCAGGACAAAGAATTGGGATGATGAGAGCTCGTATCAGGGTGAGAATAGTTTGGACCATAATTCAAATTTGTGAGGAAGAAAGATTATTAGATAGTTTTCCTTTATCCTTCCCAGTCTGCTCTTCACTCTTTGTCAGTCTGTTCTCATAGCCAGCAGTCCTCCCCGTGTAGATCACAACAACGGGCTTTCTTGGTTTCAGTCAGGTTAGGCTAATGGGAAGGGTATTTATTCTCTTGACTTCCTCTCTGCAAGACCATCTTGGGTTGGCTGTTTCCTTCACTGCAGTTCACTCTCTTCCAATAGTGATTGACTTCCACCCAATATATTCCTGTAACCATTCCCTCTTGTTCCTTTGGGTCTTCTAGAGCTTATAACAGTTCTGATTTTACTAGCTGGGCATTTTTCCCACAGTCCCTTGCAGTGTTGTGAAAATTTGGAAATAATCTCTTTTTAAACTCTTTTCAAATTATCCTAGCATGAGAATGATATCTCTTTTCTTTCGGAGATACTGAGGGGACAACAGAGCAGGAGGTTGTAACAGTATCTACCGTATTAAGTGGAAGGAATATCCTGATCTTGCCAAGTGGGAAATATACAGATATTATTGAGGTTGAGGACACTTAGCTAGGGCTAGGCAGAGTGTTCTCAACCTTAGATAATAGAAATTAGAGATTAGAGAAAATAGGCAGATCTAAAATTCTGGGAAACCATCAGAATACGCGAATTAAAAGGTGAGGATGGAGCATGTGGTAAAACAGACATGACCTCAGTGAAAAGGCGGATATTGAAGGCAATCACTTTGTTTCCCCACTTACCTGAATAACTGTGGGGACAGGGACCACTTATGTATATATAACTGGTTGGGCTTCTGATTGGAAGCACATGGCTAAGATAATGAGGGTAGAGGCATACGTGTCAATCTTACCCAGATCTCTTCCAGATCTTCTACCAAGTCTGAATCTCAACTTTTTGTAGTGAGATAGGTAAATCATAGCAAATGAAATTAAGAAGTATTACTCAGGTGGTATAGTAGGCAGAATGATAACCCCCAAAGAGGTCTACTTCATAATCTACAAAACCTGTGAATACGTTACTCACCATATCAAAGAGACTTTGTAGATGTGATTTAAGGGCAGGAATTTGAGATGGGGAGGTTATCTTAGATTATTTGGTAGGCTCCCTATTCACATGCATTAGTCTCCAAGAGTAGAGAACCTTTCCTGGCTGTGGTCAGAGAAATGGATGAGACAAATTGAAGAAAGAGTCAGAGAGATGTGACTTTTCTGGCTTTGATGATGGAGAAAGAAGGCCACGAGCCAAGGAAGGTTGGTGGCATCTAGAAGTTGGAAAAGATAAGGAAATACATTCTCACCTAGGAGCTAACAGAAATAACAGCCCAGGCAAAACCTTGATTTTTATCCTGGTAAGATCCATGTTAGACTTACAGAACATGGATGACAAATTAAGTTAGTAGGTTTGTGGGGATTTGTTAAAACAGCAATTGAAAACTTATACCAAGATGGGTTCACAGAGCATGGACTGTGGAGATTTTGGACAAAGAAAAAAATACAACACATAATCCCAGCTGTCTTGGGAAAAAGTTGATAAGGTCAAATGGCTATCAAGGATGACCCTATACGAGGTGAAAAAAAAGTTAGTAAAAAAGTCAATCAATAGGTTAATGGTCAGGTCTGCCAATTAACTATATAAAAGGTCAATAACTTATGCGTAGGGGGTTTGGTATGATTCAGAAACTCAAGAATATTCCCTTGGTTGGCATATGTGGAATATGACAGTGATGGAGATGAAGAGAAGGAATTTTCAGTTTATAGCTAAGCAAGGCTCACTGCTGTCATCTGAAGTCACAGAAAACATCCTCTCTCCTACTCCCTTGAAAGCATCCTCTCTCCTACTCCCTTTAGTGTGCTCTTGACTGTTGCATAGCATTCCTGTTCACTTTACTTAATTGCCATTGGTGAGAGTAACCAAGACCATTTAGTGTACTATGCCCAGCAGTGAAACTGAGGTCATTGTTGGCAATGATCATAGAGATTTTGAGTTTGACCACACTGGTTTAGTGTTGATTTTCATTTTGGCCACATCATTTTTTCAATATTTTTAATAGTTTATTTATTTGACAGAGAGAAAGAGGGCACAAGCAGGGATAACAGAAGAGGGAGAAGCAGGCTCCCCACTGAACAGGGAGCCTGATGCAGGGCCCTGTCCCAGGACGCTGGGGACCACCACCTGAAGGCAGATGTTTAACCGACAGAGCCACCCAGGCGCCCCTCATCACACCATTTTAATGTTGATTTCTCAAATATTGCTGAGAAGTTAACTCTGCCTTCTATTTTAGAGAAGAAATAAAATATTCTAACACCTTGTTCTGCTCATTTCAAGAGAAGTGGCTCCATATACTACAGGGAATGTTTTTCGGATGATGACCCATAGATTCTCTATAGCCAATCAATTTCAGGAGAGACTGTAGAGTTGGAGAATGGGATTCTTCTCTCATTTAAGACTAAAGAATAAGGTCTTCACACTTAAAGGAAGGTCTTCACACTTAAGATATACTAATAAACTCGTGTATACAATTCATTTCTACAGTCCTAACCCAATTTGAAAAGCAGTGTGACCAAAAGAGAAAGAATTTTGGAACCTTTTCTAAAAGCATTCAGTATTTTTAAAAATTGGTGCTTTAGATTTTGTGATGAGCGTGCATTAAAAAAACAGAAGTCAGCTGGATAATTCAATGAATGTAGATTTTTCCCCCCACATTGTCGTGTTTCAATACAATTCACAGCTGTATAAATAATGCCATTCATAAGCAGAACTCAGGCAAATTCAATTCTGTTTCTATTAATGCGGAATGTGCTAAAATTTTCCACTTTTGTTTGCTTAAAGAACATGTATGTCTTGGCACACAAAAGCTCTCTTGTGTTCATATAATTGTAAAAAAAGTTAAACCCCCACCTCAAAATCCTAAGGGCACGAAGCAGTCATCCTTCCAAAGAGGTCTATATTTTCAGACATGACGTGTATTACTGATTGTGAAACAAAATCCACCGTATGATTTCTGTGGTTGTCTAAAACAGACAAAGCAGCTGGGAGAAAAATCTTACTGGTTGCTATTTCCCCAGATTTTCTTTCATCTCCCTCTGAGGAATTTGTTTTCAGAGCATACACAACACAATCCAAAAAGGGAGGCTTTTTTGAATGAAACATGTTCTGTCTTTAAGCAAGTTCTAAAGTGGTCTAAATGTGAAGCTTTAGAATCTGATGATACTTACTCCATGGAGGCCTGACAGTAAGTCATGTAATACATCGATGAGTTTATGGGTTTCTCGGTTAGTAATTCCAGATGGTGTGTCTGTGCTCTGGCTGTGCACTCTGTGTAAATCATCTCACTCACAATCAACAGATATCCAGAAGCACTTTAATTGGAAACATTTATTTTTACCAGTTATTTATAACCTTCAATAGAATCTCATTCAAGAACATGGAGCTCCTCGTTTTTCATATTAGCTGAGCTCTTTTCTTTGGGGGGAGGTGAGGGGAGGGAGCAAGTTTTGGCCGGGAAAACTTCCTGAAATGATATTTTTCCCTAAGATTTTTGTATGCTCAATATATTTGTGGTTCGGTCTTAAGAAAGACGGCTATCGAATCTTCTGCCCCTCTCAACACCACCTTCTTGCCAACTCTTATTTTAGACTAGAAAGGACTTCAAAAGGAAAGCGTGTTTGCCATAGTTGAAAAATGATTGCTGTTAATGCCAGGGTTTTGGTATCAGCTCTTCAAACCACCATCATTAATCTTAATTAGAAAACTAAAGCAAAGGTTTTTACCATTTGCAATTAATATGGGACCTAATTTGGATTCAGATTCCAAACTGAACTCACTGTCTGCCTGTGTTGGAAAGCGTGTTTTATACCTGCCAGTACCAATATTGTTTTAGTAACCAAGGAAAGAGCAGTGCCTTGACTGACATCAGAATAATCTGTGTCGACCATAAACATTAATCTTGTTTAGAAAGTCAAGCTGAACTTTGTCAAAGAAGAAAGGTCTAGGAGAAAAAAAAAAAAACACACTAAAAAACAAAAATCCAAGTTTATTTCAAGGCTATACATAGCATCAAAAACACTGAGCTACATCTTCACATTTCTCCCACTGGAGAGGCAGTGGATTTGGACATTTGTAATGAAGGCCCTGTCCTTTGCTCTTTCTTATATTGTTCTACATTCTTTGAGGAGGAAACGTGACATCTATCTGAGTTCGTCGCAGGAAAATCAAGAGAACTATTTACGATGCCCTTGTGTTGAAATGATGCAAAATACTTATTAAGAGAAAATATCTCCACATCCTTAGAGGCATTACTTCCAACTTGATAAGCATTTCAAGTTGCTTTTAACTTTCATTGAATTTAGATGAATTTACTAAACACAGAGCTATTTCAAAGGAGATATTGGCCTAGACTATTTATTATATTAGAACCACCATTTATCTTACCTTCAGAGTGAACCTCTTAACACTGACGGTCTTTTCTTTCCTAAAAATCTGTGAGTGGGATTGTGAGGATTCTTCAGGGATGTTGAAATTGAATATTGAAAATTGAGCTGTTTGAACCAAAATGAAAATTATCTAATGTTGAGAAGACTTTATTTTCAAAAATTTACCAGCTGCTATAGTAAACTGCATCCGTGTAAAGAAACACATATCTTGGTATTTATGTGTATAAATATCAGCTTATTAAAGCACATGTTTGTGTATACATATACAGATATAATAAGATACTTGCATTATGCACATTTTTCAAATGTGAAAAAACAAGGTTTAATGGTAGCAGGTGAATCAGGACCTGCTAGTAATTCCTAGTATATAATTTTTAGTATGTTTTGCCCATATTTGAAAAGATCCATAATAAAACATTTTTAATTATTTTAAAAGACGTATTTGTTTAGTTTAGAGATAGATTGAGCACGAGTTATGGGCGGGGCAGAAGGAGAGGTAGGGAGAAAGAGACTCTTTGCTGGGCAGTGGAAGCTTTGCTGGGCAGTGGAAGCCCTACATGCGGCTTAAGACCCTGAGATCACGACCTGAGCCAAAATCAAGAGTTGGATGCTTAACTGAGTGAGCCACCCAGACACCCTGATAATAAAATATTTTAAAAAATATTAACACGGTCCATAAATGCTAATTGAGAGGAATAAATTAAATAGAAACTCAAACATGACAGTTGACTCTCTTGACTTAATTTTTTTTTTTGACTCTCTTGACTTCAAAACACACTCCAAGTATAAAGCTTTCCTCAAGGCACATCTTTCTTACCACTCTGTTGGACCCAGAAACTTACTCCAGCCAAACATAGCTGAATTTCACCCATCACTAAACACCTCGGTAATAACAGCATTAAGGGAGGTTGGCAACTGTGAAGAATTTTGCTCTTTCAAGGAGTAGTCACTTTTGCCTTGTCAATTTCATTATGGGAATGGTGTTTCTCACAGTTTTATGTAATACGGTTTTATGTGTGTATACAAATGACTTTTCAATGTTAGACATTCACCATCAGAATTCTATTAAAATAGTGCTATTCCGGCTCTGAAGGATGTTAGATGAATTAACATGGGGATCATTTATGAAGACAATATTCATTATTCTTATTTAGAAAGTCATATTTTCTGATGGCCATGAAAGGGTTTTATTTTGTTTCTGAATTCTCGGTCGGCAACTAAATCAAAAACCCATTTCCAATAACTGCCACTACATAGCTCACGTGTCCCATGCTTCATTTTCTTCAGCTATCTTATAGAGTGTAAGTGTGATAAAGCTGCAGAATAATCTTCTCTTGCAAAGGGCATCAGTAGACACCTAGTTTGTATTTTCTTATCACTCTATGTTTCTCACTAAATACAGCATTGTCTTTATCTTCTGATCTCTACTTGTAAACTCCTTCATTATAATCTGAGGGGAGTTGTGCTAGTAAACATGATGAATTGGGAAATGTCTTTAAAATCTGTAGTCTAGTGAGTAACTCCAGCAGCAGGCTAATACTTTGTAATAAATTTGAAAATACTTTCACTGTGGAGTATATTAGTGTCTGCTTTCAATGGTTTGGTTTTGTTTTGTTTTAGACTTTTGATCTGTAAGGTTTTGAAATAGAAACCATGTCTCAGAAGAGATCTTGGCAATCCCAAAGGTAATCCCTGTTCTGCATATACTACCCTATGTTGAAAGGTACTGGTGCCAAATGGCCTATTGTGGCAAATTGTACATTTTTCTTATTTGTACATTTTTCTTATTTTCTTATTTGTTTTCTTATTTGTTGGGGTCTCCTTTTGAATCAATACTAGCTGTTTTTCTTTTGTCAGAATAGGGAAGAGAGCCAATTGATTAAAATATAGAATGTAATTGAAATCATCTATCATTTCAAAGATATGAACTAGCTAGTCCAATATTTTTTGAAGGACACATTAGCAAATTAGTTTACAACTTAGTTAAGCTTATTTAGTCTCCCATTTAGGGTCTTTCAACACACAGTGCCTCTGAATAAAGATGCAAATAGCAGTTTTTCATATTAAACCAAGTGACATTTGATTTGTAGCAGCTTATTAATTCTGTGTTATGACCTAGTGTTATGGTTTGTAAATGCTTCAGAAATTTTGAGGGGGGGGCCAGGGAATCTAGAGAATAAACATTTTAAATTAAATTAATTAAAAATCAATTTTGGATTAAAAGTAAAATGCCAAGGGGCACCTCGGTGGCTCAGTTGGTTAAGCATCCGACTCCTGATTTTGGCTCAAGTCATGATCTCAGGATTGTAGGATCGAGCCCTGTGTCAGGGTCCACACTTAACGCAGAATCTGCTTGTCCCCCTCTCTCTGCTCCTCCCCTTGCTCTCTCTCTCTCTCTCTCTCTCCCTCAAATAAATAAAATCTAAAGTAAAATAAATAAATAAACACAATTTCTGTATCATTTTTCTATACATATATGTCTAGAAATAGCAAGAGCTTTGGAACAAGTGGGACCAAAATCTAAAACTATTAAATGAGAGCATTGTATTAAGTCAAAGTCATGCATCTATAATTGTTTTAAGATGAAACTCAGCATCTTTTAGAGTTTTCAATCAGGAGATAGCGGTATTAAATCTTGCAATATTTTCATCCTACGTTTTTTCCATACACCACTAGAGGCCACACAACTCCAAAAATACATGAATGATTACATAAACTGCTAATCAAAGCATAAAAGAAAATAGAAAGGTAAATGGAGGAATTATCACTGTTTGCCTGGCAAAGTTTTATATTCAGGGATTTTCCAGGAAGAATTTAGATGGCCTTGCGAAGTCACTAAGATTTGTGCTGTTTACTTCCTTCTGTATCTGCAACATACTCATCTGTTGCACACCCCTTACACAAACCCTCACGCAGAGAATATATGAGATGTGTAAGTAAGTGCACACGGCACACAGAGCCTTGAAATGAGTATAACTCTGAATCATGAATTATCTACTAAGAAACTGAATTAGAAAAAAAAAGTACTGTATTATAATTTAGACTGCTAAAAATTTGCTTGCTTGCTTTTTTAATATTAGGTAAGCTAACCGTGTTTACATGTATGGCAAAAATATGACCATTCTTTGTGTCAAACTTTACATTATGCCCCAAACATATTTTTATTATAATTAGGTAAAGACCCCTGAAGACAAGCTGCCTTCTTCCTCTAAGAGCACACCTCCTCCTGGATGATCTGAGAGTAGCGTGGGGATAACATTGCCAGTAAACAGACCAGTCTTCTGGATCTCTTCTTACATCCCAAGTAAAATTAGATGTAGCATTTTCAGCCTGATTCCTAAATGTTTTGTCTGTCAGCCGGCAGCTTGTCACCTTGAGCAGACTTAACCAATTAATTCAGTTCTCCGGTTCCTGGCTAGACTTGAATCATAGAAAGCTTTCATACCATCTCAGCAGAAGTTTAAACTGTGATCTCTATGGTGAGTAAGTAGTGTCGAGGCTCTGGGAATTTATTTTATGAGAAACCATAGCACCTGTGCTCATTTTTAAGGAAGACATGGTAATGTGACAAGCATTTCTCTAAATGCCTTTTACTCTGGGCATTTCTAACAGTTTTCCTGAGGAGTAAACATATTTTTTCTTCTTTTTCAGCTAGGAAAAGAGTAGTTAAGGGAGGTTAAATGGCATTGTGATAGCGAACTATTATCTTAAGGAAAGTGTCTTCAGATTTTTTTACTATAACTGTTCATATTGACAATTCATAAATGACGTTATGTCAGAATTAATAGATCAAAATCCTACAGAGCTTCTCTCATGTCCAGAACAGTATAGACTATTCAGAAGATAGAAAGACATCTAAGGCCCAGTTCTACCTCCCAAGAACTAACAATCTAGATATGAAATTAAAAATATATCTTTACTACCAATATAAATACGTGCTGTTTAAGAGGTACATCTGAAATAGTTGAAAAACACTGGTCAAAGATAGAGGATTACCATAAGCAAAATAAGAAAACAATGGCAATAATATTCTTGAAGAACACAAAATAGAAAGTATTAAACAAAAAAATGTTTATTTTATAAAAGACACCACAATTTTTGCTGAAACTCAAAAATATTAATATTTTCCCTCCAAACAAGACAGCTTCAGGGCAGAAGGATATTATGAAATGAAATATCAACAAACAATATTAATGAGATACTTTGAAATAACATCAATGTTGGGAAAATAAAAATGAACTAAAAATAAAGAGATATATTGCCTACTTAAGTAATATAAGTAGTTGTGGATTATGTGTATATCCTGTATATATTCGTGATATTTTATATTATCTATAATTCTATATAGTATGTATTTTATATTGAATAATTATAAATTACATCATATATAATTTATTTGTGGAATATGCCTTGTCATATCTAATACATATTTATATATTTTGTGTTATATATTATATATAATGCATATCTGTAAATAGTTTTTTAGAGAAAAAGAAGCTACCTGTCATCAAATGGTATAAAGGATTAATATATTCCAAATTTCAGATATTACATGTTTCTTTTTAAATCCCTTTGGAAACAACTATAAACTAATGATAACTCTAAAAGTTATCACTCTTAGCATTCATAAAAATTATGTTACAAAGGGACCCCTGGGTGGCCCATTTGGTTAAGTCTCCAACTCTCAGTTTTGGCTCAGATCATGATCTCATGCATGGATCATGAGGTTGAGTCCTGCATCGGGTTCCTCTCTGTGGGGAGTCTGCCTGGGAATTCTCTCCTTCTATCCTTCCTTTTTCTCTCTGTCTCAAATAAATAAACAAATCTTTAGAAAAAATTATCATGCCCAGTATCTCTTACATGAAGACATGTAATTGAAGTGATATTTAATATTCATGTATTTTAAATACTTTAAAAGTGTCAATACTGTCTAGATATAGATTCAGTGTGGCCCAAACTAGTTTCTTCTTAAATAATAAACTGTTTTTAAAATTTATATGGGAGTACAGAGGACCAAGAATAGTCAAACCTCCCCAGTAAAAGAAAATTTAAAAAGAAGCAGATCAAAAAGCCTCTTACAGGGATCCCTGGGTGGCGCAGCGGTTTGGTGCCTGCCTTTGGCCCAGGGCGCGATCCTGGAGACCCAGGATCGAATCCCACGTCAGGCTCCCAGTGCATGGAGCCTGCTTCTCCCTCTGCCTGTGTCTCTGCCTCTCTCTCTCTGTGTGTGTGTGACTATCATAAATAAATAAAAATTAAAAAAAAAAAAGCCTCTTACGGAACAAAAATATTAAGATTTTTTAGGAGTAATTCAGGGACAGACAATTGCCAATAGTAGAGAAAAGGATTGTGAAATAGACTTCTATTTATGAGGAACTTGGCTTCATGAAAGATGTGGGATTGCAGGGTATTGACCAAAGGAGTGACTATTACCTTTGCAAATGTGCAAAATGTAAATTTCTTAATTTTAACTTCAGCTTGTGAAAATCCATTTTAGAGGAAACAAGAAGCTAGAACACAAACTGGATTAAGATATTTGCAGTATATATAAACAACAAGTATTAATTGCCAAATATATGAAGACTCTTGGGATCAGTAAACAAGTAAACAGAATTGAAAAACTATTCAGACATGAACAAGTATTTTGCAAGAAAAGTAATACAAAAGGCTAAAAAAAAAGTGATGTGCTCAATTTCATTAGTGTCACAAAAATGTAAGGCCAGATAACAATGAGATACTACTTTAGACTCATCCAATAGTGGAAGGAAGTTAAGTCTAACTATGCTGAGTTTTGCAGATGAGGTGAGTACTGGGCTCGATTCTGCTGGCAGGAGCATGAACTGGACAATCAGTTTGGGAACCAGTTTGGCATTATCTTGTAAAAATTAGCTTTGTTTCCACTATGATCCAGTAGTTCAACTTCTAAATATTTATACAAAAGAAACTCATATAAAATTACACCAGGAAACATACAATTAAGGTTCAATAAGACACTTTAGGTAACAGAGAAAAAAACCCTCAAATGTCATTAATTACATAAAAAATAGTAATATGTATTTTATTACAGCTTCATAATGGAATATTATGCATCAGAAAAAATAAATGAGTTGTCGCTGTGTTGAGTAACATGTGTAACCTTATTATGATAGGATTGAATGGGAACCCCATATGCAGTATGATCACCTTTATCTAAACTTTAAAAAAGACCATATACATTTATTCTCTTTATTATACTTTATTCTCTTAAAGCTAAGTCTTACCTGATTAGTTTTGAGAAAAAGAGAGAGAGAGGAGGAAGAGAGAGAGAAAATCTTAACCAGGCTCCACACCCAGTGCAGAGCCTGAGGTGGGGCTTGATCCTAGGGCCCAGAGATGGTGACTTGAGCCGAAATCCAGAGTCGGACACTTAACCAACTAAGCCATGCAGGTGCCCCAGTTATCTTTATTATGCTTTAAAAAGGTTTCTTAGTGGATGGTGGATTTGAAAAGATGACTAATATAAAAATATGACTAGAAAATAAAAATGTAAATATTTAAATGCTTATAGTTTGATAGACACTTTTCATTTTTGATGGAAAGGTAAATGGAGATCATCTCCCTGAAAAGCAAGATATTAATATCTAAAGAAACTTAAACTGTTTTCTTCTTTGAAGAAGTAGTTCTTAGACTTAGATCCTAAAAATAACCAGTGATATGAAGAGTTTATATAAAGATATTCGTCACAGTGTGATTGACAGTAACAAAAAATTACAAATAAAAAAAAATTACAAATGAAATGTACTATTATAATTATATGTAATATATACATAAAATGCACATTAGGTAAAAATTAAAATTGTGCTTTAAGCTTTTTACAATAATCAGTTAATTATTTTATAACAAATAGTACCTAAACATTATTTTAAGAAGCAAGCATAAGAATCAGCAAAATAGCTAAAATATGCCTCCATTCAGAAATAATGTGTTAGGAGAATATCATTCCTAGTTCCCCTATATATTTATTTTACACATAGATTTGTGTGAGTTTTCAGGAATAGCTCTCTTCTATTGCCATTGTATGTAAGCAAAAAGATATCACTGTTTTTAATATTCTTGCATCAAAATATCAGATCTATAGAAAACTTGTTCCCTAGTATCTGAAATATCTCGTGGAAAAAGCTGAGGCTGATTGACTCAGTCTACCTATAACCTCCAATGGTGACATTGTCTGCAAGGATCCTGAAGAAGTCTTTATTTTTCAAGTTTCACGGTATAATCACAATAGTTTCAATATATTATATACACCACATGATTGAAAAATGAAGTGTACCATTTTAACATTTATATATACTTCTTTTATGACAAATGTTTGTTCATTTGTTGGATTCTCCTTTCAGCCTCATTTATATCAATACTATGATCGTTAGGCATAGCTCGTCTATTCCACATGTTTCTAATTTAGTTTGTATTTCTATAAGATTTGTATTGGGCCTCTTTACTGTAATATTCCTTTTTTTTTCTTGCTTGTGGGGTTTTTCTTGATTGTGAGGCTCTCTCAAAGAGCTGTTGCTTTTTTCTTTTCCTTTTTCTTGCATTGTGTTCCTTTTCAAACTGGACTCTGATAGTTTTAAAAATGTGTTGTACATTTATTTTATCCATTTCTTGCTCACTTACCAGATATTTTTTTCATCTCTCTTTCTGCCAAAATGTTTCTATGTTTGTTGTTATCATGTGGATTAATTCTTCTCAACTCCATGACTACTATGTCTGAAACTCATCTTTCATCCTCTACCCATCTACAGTTTGTGATTTGAGATGTGACTTTTTAGTCCACTTAGGAGGAAGAGCTTTTCTGGAGTTATATGTAGCTTTTATTTGATATCCTGGGCATTTCTTACACTTCTTAGTAATGTGAGATGGTATGACCTAGAGTTGTCTGTACTTAACTAGAGGAAATATCATGATTCTTTGGCAGAAGACTTGGACCCCTCAAATCACCTCGCCAGTTCATCATGCAACACTTGTAAATGGCTAGGGATTGAGCCTCTGCTTTTATTTATTTATTTATTTATTTATTTATTTATTTATTTATTTATTTATTTATAGGGATTGAGCCTCTGCTTTTCCTAGACTACCTGCTTATCATTTTTATCCAGTATAACTATTTTTATCCTACCTTCAAATTGGTAGGTATTGATGAGAATTTTGGAGATTTCCTTGACTTGCATTCTCTCCAGGAATGATGCACCTGTGTTATAACACAAACATTGCCATAGCAGAATTCTTTCCTTGGTCCAGATTTTTCAAAGATCGCGACATGAAATTGTGCTTCTAACTTGGTTTGTTTGCATCTGTTGATATTTCTATTTGGTTATTTCTGCATTTTAAACTTTTATCTAATTTGAGGGATATAGATTTTTTAATCCTGTTTTTAATCTAGAAACTTTCTTTTATTACTTTTTAATGTTTTTTTTTTAAAGATTTTAAGTAATCTCTACACCCAATGTGGGACTCAAACTTACAACCCTGTGATCAAGACTTGTATGCTCTACCAACTGAGCCAGCCAGGCACCCCAGAAGTCTCCTTTTAAATGTCACATTTCTGGAAAAAAAAAAATGACTGTAAAATCTCCATATTCTAAACAAACAAATGCTTAGAAAAACATTTGTAAAATAATGAGTAATGTCTTCTGTTAGGGCTTACTGGTTATTTTATTCTTTGTTTTATAACTTTCTCTGTTTTTCAGGTTTCTTTTTCTGAATATTTGCTGCTTTGATTGTCCAGGCAAGAAACGGAATTATTTTGGAAATACATAAGATTCCTCAATTGTAAGACAACAAATAAAAATAATTATTATTTGCATTTTGTATGATTCAATTATATTTTAAATTCAGTGTAAAATTTTGACTGGTAGAACCTTGTTAATGAAGTCTATTAAATATATAGTATGCAGAAAAATTAAACATAATAATATGTAGATATGGGAATTCTGAGGAATGTCAAACCTCAAATGAATTCTACAAAAATCAAAATTTATTCAATTATATAGGTAGCACTCATTCCACAGGAAACCAATTGTGTTTAGTTCCCCTCATTTCCCGCGTCTCTGTACTTGACGATATTGATGTGAGTTGTTACCTTGCAGCACTAGGTTTCTTTAGGAAAGAACTGTGATTTTCAGATTTCTGGTTTCCATAGAACAGGCCAATGTCAAAATCAGTTTTGGAATTGGTGGAGTATTGCCAACATTTTGTTTTTTCAGGCTCCAAAATGAAACAAAATATGACTAACATCTCTTTTTACCACCTTTAGGAAAAGATTATATACACCTGAATAATCCCAAATAATTATAGGTTTTGAAGCATAAGACCGATTTTCCAACGTTTGGTTCCCCTCACTTAAAAAAGCTTGAACAGAACACTTTGTGGATCTCCCCAGAAGCTAAAGTTTCAGTATTCAAAGGTGAATTACTTAAGATTAGTGTGATGCTCGGGGCGCCTGGGTGGCTCAGTGGGTAAGCCTGCGACTCTTGATCTCAGCCCAGGTCATCATCTCAGGGCTGTGACATGGAGCCTCAGCACAGACTGGGCTCCACACTGGGCTCTGAGCTGGGTATAAAGCCTGCTTAAGTTCTCTCTCTGCCCCTCTCCACCCACCCTCTCTCTCTTAAAAAAAAAAAAAAAAAAAAAAAAGATTAAAATGATGCTAATAGTAAGTTGTAGAGTCATGACTTAAAAACAGCTTAGAGTTTTGTCCCAAGCTACTGGATTGTAGAATAACTATAGTAAGAAGTATGGGGCTCTTGAGCACATCATTGCAATGTGAGGTATATTACATATAACACACCACTTTCTGCATTAGGAGGTGAGAGATGTATACCTTGATTTAATTGGAAACATCCTTTTCCCCTGGAAAAGATGATTCACATACCCCACTGGGGAGAGCATACTCACAATTCAAGATACAAAATGGACTTAGTGCAGTCACAGAAACAATGAGGAACTGAATCGACTGCAGGCAAATCATTTCAATTCAGTACAAAATGAAAGTTAGGCCTGGACTATTTCATTTTGGATTGCTTTTTGCAATCTCATAATCTCTTTAATGGAAGTGATTTGTTAATAAAACAGTGGTAATGAAACAGAAGTATCTGTTTACTACAGGCCTCTTATATTTCTTGTGCTTATGCCTGCTTTCATTATTCATAGAGAAAGGTACACAATTTGGTCTGGTATATATCAGTAATAGAAAGGCACTTACAGGAGGATAGGAAAGGACATCATCAATAGAGTATAATCTCTGTTTCTGGAATCATTATTGCCCTCTTTGGAGTGCTTTTTCAGCCTCAAAAGCAATAGATCTTGAAGCAAGCTAAAAGCTATAATAAAAACATATTTTACCTTTAGTCCTTTAAACAATATCTCTTTGATCTAAATGGGCTCTCTGCTTTAGCAATTACCACTTAAATTTTTCTCATTTCTTGACTTGAGAACCCACATTCTAGTTTTATCCAATAGTAAAATTCTAGAAACAAAATTCTTCTTCAAAGAGATGAATTTTTGTGTGTGTGGAAAAAATCCCTTTATAACACAATTGATGTTGCAATATCCTATTGTGTCTTGCATGAAAACCCGAATTCTCTTAGAATTAGTGGACAGTTTTTGACAGAGGGGTGGTAAAAGCCTCATCCAGGACATTAAGACAAGTTATATTTATTAAAACTGGGGCAGAGGGAAGACTTTTGAGCTAAAGTGCTGTTTAAGAAGATTAATAGATTTTTATTTTTGAAATGGCATCTCTGAACTAAAAGTCATACGGGAATCTTAAATTCCGGCATCATCCCCAAATCAAGGATTTTCTATGCAGTACATTTCCAACCTTGCCAGTCTGTATATAATGTTGCCTATTGGCCATGATGTGATTCCCAACTCCACTAACCCTTTTCAGGTAGTTTCCTCATATCTACAATGGGAATAATGATTAATTCCTACCACAGATGGATTTGTATAATTGAATTAGATCGTTTATTAGAGCATAAAATATGAAATAAACATTTATTTAACAAACTTATCAATAGCAGATTCCAAGGGGGTGTGAACACACCATTTACAATGATGTTTCAGAAAAAAAAAAAAACAATGATGTTTCAGGATCCTTAAGTCGTTCAGTTCGCAAGTATTGCACCTTACATTATTTTCAATCTCCAGCAGCTAAGATGTCATAGGCAGAGATACAGAACTGTCCCACTAGAATATCTATGGGAGGAAGGGGGCATTTGTCTTTGGAAGAATACTGGAACATTCTTATGAACCTTCTGCAGAATCTGCCAAATGCAAGTGAGTGGCTTAAATTCTTCAAGTCATTTCCTGTTGCTGAGAGCCCAGAGCAAGATGAGCTACATACTCTGTGGGGCTCAATGCAAAATGAAAATGTAGGATCCTTTTCAAATAGCAGGAAACAAGTGCTAGGAAAGGTACTAAAATATTAAATATAAAATTCCTTACTTCTGAAGTCTTTTTCCTTCTTTCTCAACCTAAGATACAGATGTAAATATAGATAGAGATATAGGTTTTAAATTTACTATTTGCTTGCATGCTCTTTGGACAGGAGGATACCTGGAGGGCCATTGAAAACATTCCCAGGCCCCTCAAGGCCCTGTCCCATGACTGGGTGTGCTTGTATGACTCACCACCAGTTGCTGGGTCCTCACCTCCTGCAAGGCTCCAGACCAACACACTGAATCTCCTGGAGCAGAGAAATCAAGCCAAAACCACACAGGGCACTAAGACTTCTACTTCTGGAGGGACTAGCTATCTAGCTCAGGGTGAGTAAGAGACTCCTGTGGAACGTTCCAGGCCTCTGCCATCTGGGGAGGAATGATCACCACCAAATCCCACCAGGGTGAACATGCCTGAACTCCACCCTGTGAATGCTCATGATTGTGCCCCAGCTGGTGAGGGCCAGTGCTATCCTTGGGCAGGCAGGGAGAGGCTGAGAACTGGTACAGCAGAGGTGGAAGGAGATGGGACTGTGGGTGAGTAGACATTCTAAGTCTCTTGAGTTATGCAAAGCACAAATTCAAAGATGAAATTAAGAACTTCAAGTCAGTGATTCAAGTCACATTAAAATCCAAGTGTTGGGTCTTTACTGTTCACAGAGCCCTTTGCCCACTCTTCTGGTTGCAAGTTGGTGAAGACTCTCCTGACCCAAAGGGCAATAGAGAAGTGAAATCTGTACCCTTGGGCATTTGAGGAGGCAAATGTGATTATTTCTAGTGTTTAGGATGTGTCTCCCCGTAGCATTAAGAAGAATTAGAATGTTGCTTTTTCATTTCAGTTTAAAAAGCATGTGGGTTTTTTTTCCTGAAAATTATATTTATGAATAAAAATCAAGCAATATCCTCTGAAGGAGGATTGTTTGGAGTAAACTCTCTTCTCAGGTATATGTTCACCTGATCACGATTTCACTTCCCAGCCAGTCAAATACTGTTTTTTGGATCGACCGATTGGGAAATTTGTGTTTATTACCCAACTGATTTTCCTGACTGCCATTCCCACTGCCCTCGCTGATGAATGTGACTAAATGCTTTTACTCCTGTTTCAGTAGATAGCCTATTAGGGTTCTCCGTGTGATTTAATTAAATAAGGCACTCCCCAGAATTCAAAGACAAGGTCAATTGAAATTGAAACAATTAGAAAGACACATAAAATATGTGAAATTAGGTGGAAAGATTTCATAGGCACTGTTTCTATTACTTTTGTCTTCAAAGAAATCTGTTCCTTCTCTCATCCCCCACACACTTCATCCTGAGGGTAAGGGTGAGAATGCATCTTTCACTCATGATCAAATGCCTCCTTCTTGAATGCTCAGGACATTGTTTTCTCACATTCCACCTCCTCTTAACCAACACTGTCTACATAGTCTTTAGAGAATTTGACAACTGGCTCAGGTCTTCCTCTCTTCTTCGTTTTTTTGTTTTGTTTTTTTGTTTGTTTGTTTGTTTGTTTGTTTTTTAAGTTGTACTGGGAACCTCAGGGGCTATTTGTGTGATGAATCCAGCACCTTACCTGTTTGATTTTCCTGGTGAATCTCCGTTCCAGTCCAGGCACCTAAGGGGTCATGAAGTACAGCTAGTCCTAACCCACAGTTTTAGCTATTGTGAAATCTTGAGAGTCTGTTGCTACACTTTTTTATTTTAAATTTAAATTCAGTGAGTCAACATATCATTAGTTTCAGATGTAGTGTTCAATAATTTATCAGTTGCGTATAACACCCAGTGCTCATCCCATCATGTGCCCTCCTCAATGCCCATCCCCGCAATTGCCCCATCCCTCCACTCACCTCCCCACCAATGTTGCTCTACTCTTACACAGTTTTCTGTTTCTTTGGATTCTCACTAGGTCGCTCTCACCTCTTTGATCACAGCCACCCTGCAAAATTTCAGCTGTGATCCTGTTCACACCATCCTTCTCTGTTCCTATGCCTTGTAAGTAGCATAATATAATGAAAAGGGAGCATCTAACTCTAGGATAGAATATTACTTCAAATTTATAGTTTCAAATTTATAGTTTTATAGTTTCAAGTCTTTAGCTGAGCAGGACCTTCATTGTTCCCCAGGATTTATTGTTTTTTGTTTTTAAATTTGAAAATTATTGGGCTTTCTGGGTGGCTCAGTTGTGTAAGTGTCTGACTTTGGCTTACGTCATGATCTTGGGGTCCTAGGATGGAGCGCCACAGTGGGTTCTGCACTCACCATGGAGTCTGCTTGTCCCCCCTTTCTCCCTCTGCAGCCCCCCCGCCCCCCGCCCTCTGCAGAGCCTATCTGAGAACTGAATCTCATAGTCCTGGGCACATTGAGGATATGGGAGGTCCTGAGTCCACACACTGACTCTTGACCACATTGTTCTCCACGTACAGCTCCTCCGCTCCCCACTCCTGGAGTCAATAGTCTATTCTTTTACCTTTTGAAGTAAACATGGTTTTCTCTGCTTTCCAAAGGTAATCATTCCTATAGCCAACCTGTTAGCTCTGAGTAAGAACTGGAGGAGACAAAGCCTCGGGGTCTGAGCCCGAGTTCAGTTAGAGTTCAAGTCCGAGTCTCAGGTCCACCTGCCCCCCAGATTAAAATTCATGAGACTCAGAGTCTTTCTTCATATCATCACCTCTGACTATCCAGAATCCGTAGCAATGTTCTTTTTCTCTCTCAAATAAATAAATAAATAAAGTCTTTAAAAACAACAACAAAAGACAAAATTAAAATAATTTACCCAGCTTTTTCACCCATTCCTTGGATATACATGCTCATATTTTTTCAACTTTCCTCTGCAATTGATTCCATTTAAGCACTCATTCAGCAAACTACTTTCCTACTTCACAGAAAAGCTAGAAGCTATTTGCCAAAATTCCATATACTCATTTCTCCTTCCTTTTCAAATTACAAAGTTATATCTGTCTCTACCGGCTCTTTCTCCCTCCATTCAACCTCTGGCATGAACACTCTGGTCTCTCTTTGGTAATTGTGCTCTATCAGTCATCCTTTCTATTTTTATCCTTAACAATATTTTATCATTTGGCCCTTTTCTTCTAATATATAAGCAATGCTAATTTTCCCCACCTTATAAATAGGGAAAGCAAAAATTTCATTTCTCACACCATTATACTCTCTACTATCCTTACTTTCTCTAGTTTACAGTTGAAATTTTTGAAAGAATATTCTATATTGGCTATCACAATGCTTATATCCTACTTCTAAGCATTCACTTTTACTTCATTTTCAAATATCCTGTAACTGGGGACTCCAAAAAGTGTCTTAAGGACACTTTCTTGTCTGACTCTACCGATCTGAGGTATTTGGCATCATTGGTTATCCCTGTTTTCTTGATTCTTCCTTAGACTTTTGCTATTCACCCTTGATCTATTTTTCCTCTTATTATTCTACCCTCCATGACCACAAATGCTTTGTCCCTTTCATAAGCTTCTCATCATTTTTTCTGTGTCAGTATGGGAGAACTCGGGACATCATCTTTATCCTTTTCTCTTCATTTTTTTTTGAAGATTTTATTTATTTATTTATTTATTTATTTATGTATTTATTTGTTTATTTATTTATTTATCAAAGAGAGAGAGGGAGGGAGAGAGAACAAGCAGGGGGCACAGGAGAGGGATAGGTAGAAACGGGCTCTCCACCTAGCAGGGGGCCCGAGGCAGGGCTCCATCCTAGGACCCTGGGATCATGACGTGAGCCAAAGGCAGACACCTAACTGACTTGATCCCCCCAGCAGCCCTTTTCTTCAATTTAAACATATGAGTTTTGAGCACCTGCCTCTAAGATTGAGTAAAAAGAATAGAGTTTATCTTCCTACCTAAAAATATGGTTAAATTTTTTTGAAATGATGATTTCTTTAAAGATTTGGTATCAATCAGTGAACCACAAGGGACTGGAAGCAAATGAAATGAGGACAGATTGCCCCATTTTACTGCCTTCAGAGAGTTTTCAGGTCATAGTTCACGAAGGGAGTACCCAGAATACCCAGAAAGAGTCCATCGACTCACTGAGTTGGAGAAAGAGAGTTGAGAATCTGGGGATATCAAGATAACTCAAGTTCAGAATATAAGAGAGAAGGTCCATAAACAGAGAATAGAGGAAGCTTGCAGAGGATCCCTGAGTCTTTATCAGAATAATGACTGGCAGATGTTTTTTGGGAAACTACTTGAGGCCAGTAGGGAATCACCCTAAAATATTAGAAGAAACAGCTAGAGCTCACACAAGGCTGGAACAAATATCTGCACTTCAGCTGGACTAGGTGGCATCATAATAGAGGTGTGACACTGAGTAAGGTACTCATAAAGGTCTTGTCTCAGTTGTGGAGAATTATTATCCCAAGAGTAAATGCAGCTTTGGGCCTACTTAACAAATCTTAAGAGGAAGATCTGAGAAGATTTAACCATTTACAATAAGTTAACTGTGTCCCTGAACAAAGCTCAACAGTAATTATAGGAATACTAACATATACACTCAACAACATAAACATCACAATGTATGGCATTTTAAAAAAAAATTATGAAGCATGCAAAGAAGCAGAAGAATACGACCTGTAAAAAAGATAAGAGCCATTAAATTGAAATCAATTCAGAGCTGATACAGATGTTAAAATTTAGAAACAGGAACATTAAAATTCTTTTTTTTTTTTAATTTTATTTATTTATTCATGAGAGACCCAGAGAGAGAGAGGCAGAGACACAGGCAGAGGGAGAAGCAGGTTCCGTGCAGGGAGCCCGATGTGAGACCCAATCCCGGGTCTCCAGGATCATGCCCTGGGCCAAAGGCTGGCGCTAAACCACTGAGCCACCCAGGCATCCCAGGGACATTAAAATTCTTATTTTAACTGTATCCCATATAATGTAAAAGACAGAAGAGAGATTGAACATGTTAATAGAGACATAGAAAATATAAATTAGACCCAAATAGGACTTTCAGAAATAAATACGACAATGTTGGAGGAAGAAGATTACTGGGGGATTTATGGGAGGCTAGATATTACAAAGGGTAATAATAGTAAATTTCAAGCTATAGGAACTCTCCAAAGTGGGGGAAAAAAAAGATGGAGAGGAAAAAAAAAGTCCGTATAGACCTATGGAACAACTTCAAATACCCTAATATATGTGCAATGGAATTTCCTAAAAAGAGAGTGAAAAATAAAACATTTATTTGTCACCAAAAATGCTCCTAATTTGGAAAATTATTAACTCATAGATTCTAGGAACTAAGTAAACCCCGAACATATGAATAAAAGTTTCAACCTCTGCATATTTGTGGATGACTGTCAACTATGGATGACATCCTTTTATTTTTCATATTTAAACTTTTTTAAAAGATTGACTTATTTGAGAGAAAGAGAGCCACACACCCCCCCCAAAAAAAAAAATAAAAAGAAAGAGAGAGAGAGAAAGGTGGTGGTGGGGAGGAGCAGAGGGAAAGAGTAGAAGAAGGAAACTCAAGCAAATTCTGTCCTGAGCACCAGTGGGAGGCTGGCTTGATCTCACCCCCCTGAGATTTTAACCTGATCCAAAACCAAGAGTCCCAGGCTCCCTCACGGTGCCACCGGGTGCCCCAGGAAGACAGGCTTTTAGATCAATGACTTTTTAAAGTAACGGACAACCTATTAAGCATCTTTACCTGGATGCCCCATGCAGACTTTAAAGACAACATGGCTACTCACTTGCTTACTTGTTTGTCAACCAACATTTATGGAGATGCTGGTATGTTCCAGATATGGCAGCAGGGATCAGAATCCCACAATGGACAGGAATGGTTCCCAGCCTCTAGGTGTACCCACAAGACATCAATGTGGCATTCAAAATGCCACAGGTTAAACACCACAATGGTGATGACTCAAAGATACAAAGGACCACGGATGAGGGGTCTTCCCATGGCATGTGGACATGGCCCTGCCCCAGGTAGTTTGGGGGAGAACAGCGAAGGCAGGAGGGAGGCACTTGGAGGGAAGGGCACCTGGGAAAACAGTCTAGGGGCCAGGACTGAGTCAAAGGATGGCCCAGGGAAATGTGAGGCGGGGGGCCCTCAGGAGGAGCTTTTAGAGGTGGTAGTCTTGACCTGGGGCTACTTCTCAGGCCTTGAGAGAGGAGACAAGGTCCTGAGAGTGTGGCAGTGAGAGGAGGAGGCCCGTGTCTGGAGAGACCCTGCCAGGGGCCGGGAAGAGTCCCAAGGTTTGAGGAGAAGGAGTGGGAGAAGAAATTTGTTAAAAAAAATTAAATTAAAAAAAAATCAGTTGTAAAAAAATAAATAAATAAAATAAATAAGAAAAAATCAGTCGTGACTGAGTTAAAACATATCCATGAAAATAGCAGCAACAGAAGTCAGATTACAGTAGGATGAATAGAAAATAGGATGCAATGAAATGGGAACTGGAGATACAAATGACTCTGTTCTCCCTGAGTAGCTGGGGAGAAAGGTTAGGATTGAGGCAACTGCCAGATTGGAAAGTAGGGATGATGCATAATGGGGAGAACCTTCTTTTTGCATAGACATCATGGGGTGGAAAGTGGTAGTGCTCCCCAATACCTGAATCCCCTTCTTCCTTGCGACACCATTGCCCTACAGCATCCTGCAAACCCTTGCCCTTGCTGGAGTCATGGGACTGACCCCTGATCAGAGAAATGCAGGCAGATAATGCACAGCACTACCAGATACGGCCTCTAAAATCTCTCATGGAATCTTCTGTATTCTTCGTAAAATTAAAAGAATTCTTATCCTCTCACGTGGGTGCAGATGAACCAGAAGACTTGGTGAAATGGCAGAGGAGCAAAAGGGGATGAAGCCTTGGTCTCTTAACCATGGTGTGGACGGATTCTCTGCTGACACGGTACTGTGACATGACTCCCTTTAATTTCTATTTCTTTAAGCCTGTGGCTATTTTCTTTGCAATTTTTCAGGTTGTGGCAGTTTTCAAAGCCAGAGTTTCTAAACCCTTTGAAGATTTTAATAATTCCTTCACATGTTTTATTGGGATGTCCAAGTATATCCTTTTATTTACTGGTGACTTTCTACCTGTGATTCCCACGGTCCCCCAAGTGAAAATTGGTGCAGTTGGGTGCAGAGAGAAGGTCAGCCCCCCTGCATGCACTGCCGCCACCAGGAGTCACTCCTCTCCCTCCCCGTCCTTGACTGCCACCCCAGCTGCTGCTAAGGATCTGCACCCAGGTTCTGGCCAGCTTTTTCTCTCAGAGCCCCAGGAGTCCTGGAGTGGCCGAGGCAGGAACATGTTGCTTTGACAACCCATCTGTGCTAGTTGCTGCCAAGTGTATGTTTTTTTGCTCATAGACAAGGTCCACTGTGATACAGGATCTCGCTTAGAAATATAGGTCCAGGGCAGCCCAGGTGGCTCAGCGGTTTAGCACCACCTTCAGCCCAGGGCCTGATCCTGGAGACCGGGGATCGAGTCCTATGTTGGGCTCCCTGCATGGAGCCTGCTTCTCCCTCCTCCTGTGTCTCTGCCCCTCTCTCTCTCTCTCTTTCTCTCTGTGTCTCTCATTAATGAATAAATAAAATCTTTTTTTTTTAAAAAGAAATATAGGTCCTGAGATGAAATTATTTAAGAATTTCAAGAAGGCAACGGCAGGGCATTAAACCATTCATGGAGATCCCTTTTGGGAGTGGGAGCTCATCCAACTCAGCAGATTGCCCGGCAACAAAGTCATTAAAATCCCAGAGGTAGTTCAGGTTTAGGTGCTTTTTGGGTTTCTAATGTCAGGATTTCATTCTATCTTTCTGCAGTTTTCTCTGACTTTTCACTCTTTGTTATTTCCTGTGTTGGTTCAATTCTTCGACTAGCCTGAAAGAAAAATGGCAACTGGAGTTCCAGGTCTCTTATCCGTGTATTACATACTCCTAAGCAAGATTGTATTTTTGTTCTAGATTTCTCATCACATGTCTTGAGATTCTCAAAAGTTAATCAGTCATGGGTTACATGGCTTGTCCTTAGGGGATAGGCTACTGGATTGGCTTAGTGTAGCTGGGGGGCTTCACCACTGTAGTAAGGTTTCCTGGAACCAGTGGCTCTCAGCATCAAAGCTAAGGACTTTTGGGAAGTAGGAATTGATACTATGGAAGAAATCAGAAATGTCTACCACAGACGATTTCTTGAGTTAATGACTGACAGATTGGAATACTTTGTCCTGGGGAGAATCTGTCAATATGCTTCTTGTCTCCAAAGTCTTTTTTTTTAAATATTTTATTTATTTATTCATGACAGACACACACACACACACACACACACACACACACACACACAGAGAGGCAGAGACACAGGCAGAGGGAGAAGCAGGCTCCATGCGGGGAGCCTAACATGGGACTCGATCCGGGTCTACAGGATCATACCCTGGGCTGAGAGAGGCGCTAAACTGCTGGGCCACTGGGGCTGCCCTTGTCTCCAAAGTTTTGTTTTGTTTTGTTTGTTTGTTTTGTTTTTTTTTCCAAAGTTTTAACTGAAATTGTAACTAGTATCATATAAGCTGCTCTGTAGATAAATATGATATGACAATTGTTAAAAACAAAAATACTTTGAGAAAAATCTGTCTACTTAGGGAGACTGAAAAGAAGAATTTAGCACAAAAAAATGTTCAGTATTTTTCCAGCATTGCTGCAGGAAGACATCTCAAGGCACCAGATACCAGTACTAGTTATTTCTAGATGTACGTATCTCCGAAGATGTGAAGAATAACATACTAGCCTGATGTAAATATCCTTGAAGCAATGGCAACATTTCCTATGTGAATGGACAGATTCTCTTATGTAACCTGGTTTGCGTAATGAAACTACACACTAGGAGGAAGTGTGATAGTAACTACTAACAAATTATTAATCTAGCCTAAAATAAGTCTTTTCAAAGAGTCCTGTGGTGTTCTATCTCCCAAGAAGCTGAGTATCATTCTTGAATTTAAAAACCAAAAAAGAACAAAATTTAAAACAAGTAAACAAAAAGATCTCAATGATGTTCTCAACCAACTTCATACATTTGTTTGTTCATTAATTAGTTAATTACTTAATACCACATATTTAGTGGCTACTCTAATGTTTTCAGATTTGTGCTGAGATGCAAAGATGAGGCTAATGTGATGGAGTGGACCTTTGATCATCAGGCACAAATATCTTGTTTTCTCATGATCTTAGCAACAAAACCTAGCCATTGTCCCTGATCCCTATGTCACCAGATTGCAAATATGCTATTATATAAGTTTAACTATGATAAACTTTATGTATACTTGTTGATTTCTTCTGGAGAGTGGTAGTTAAATACATAATTTTACAAAATGTTATTAAGATATTTCTCTATCTAGAATCTACACATTAAACAGGCATGGAATGAAGAACAAATTATTTATTTGTTTTGATTATTAACTAATGCAATATATAATTTGATTAATTTCAAAAGTATGTTGTTGTTTTTTTTACTGTGATAGCCACTGAATTTCACTTTTGGGGGCTATGTTATTCTTACAAAATAGATTAATAGATTATAATTCCCCTCCTCAAATCATTTTTGGTTTGGGTTTTTAATTAGCAAGACAAGCAATTACTACTGTTGTATCTGGCAGCTAGCCACTATTTTTAATTGAAATGGTATTTTGCAAAATAAAGAGCATGAAGTTATTTAAGGAAGTGGTGTTGATGTGTTAACAGGAGTGAGGTATAAAGAATGGCGATTATATATTTTTAACATGCTAAAAATTTTCCAAATTAACAGTTGGTAAAATTGTTATGAATGTTCCAGCAAATTCATCTACTTCTTGGAGAAACTTGCATAACATGAGGGCTCTTGCAAAAAGGCTTTTTAAAAGAGACAAACAGAACATGACATCACGGGAAAGCAGGGAGTTAGTTTATATAGAAGTAGCATGGCTTCAGAGTTAGATGGACCTGGATGATCCCATGTGATTAATACCATAAATTGTATGAAGTCTCAGTTCTCTCATCTCTAGAAACTGAATACCAGTTTTACATTACAGATTTTTTTGAGCGTGTGCGGTCATTAAATGAGATAATATCCGGAAAACACACATCCCTGTGTCTGGCGTGTAAGTTTTCAGTAACTGACTAATACATGCTGTTTTTATGTTTGCTTATCAGAAATAAGACAGAAATATATTGATAAATATATTGAAAAACTGATAAGGTATTTTGTACTGGCTTTACCTTTTTTGGATTAATGTTTATACTGAAAACATTTTATTTCAAAAATTGGTGATACACTGGATATTCAAAAGTGAGTAAGATAAGTATATGACCTGGCTTGAAGAATCTCACAGTCTAGTGAGCAAGATTAATGCATAAACAATTAAAGCGCAATGCACTATGTGCTATGACAAGACAAGGAAGGGAATGCTTAAGCATTCTGCGCTTCCTGGCACAATGTCTTATAAAAGCCCTGATCACTCTTGTTTTTTGCTTCATTAAGGTATGAAATCACTTTTACTCAAAACCCTGCTGTTTTCAAATCATCTTTTCTTAGGCCATAATCTTTTTCTTTCCTTAATAAAGTCATAGAATATTAATGTTGAGACAATAAAAGAGATACTGAAGTTCATCCATTATATCTTCCTCACTTCTTTGTGAGTCCTCTGTCGAGTAATCCGAAATCAAAGTTCATCTTCCCTGTGTTTGAGCACCTTTGGGGATAGAAAACTCAATATATTTTGGAGTAGCCTAGTCCACTGTTGTAACAACCCAATTATTTAAAATGTTCTTTAATAATAACTCTTGGTTTTGCTTCCAGTCATTTTTCATTTATTACAGACCTGTCTTTGTTTCTTTCCACCTTTAAATAGAGGGCGTTAATAAAAGCACATATATTATTTAAAATTTTAATTATTTTGCAGGTACAAGTAGCCGAATAAATTCACAAACATCAATGAAAACATATTTTATGTGACTTTAATGTATCACATATTTAATAGCTATCATTTTAGTGGCATATCATTAAATATTATTTCTCAACTTGTGGAAAGAGTGTTTCAGTTAATGTTAATAGTTCATAAAAATTTTTAAGACTATCTCCAGCTCATCTAAAAATGTACTTTTGATCAATAAAAAAGTGCTTTTAAATGGCACCGTAAAGAGTAATTTAGTAGAACTAGGTTAAAGCAAATGAAGTAGTTAAATTTTTCTTTATCTGAAAAACTCATTGAAGAATATTTGTAGATGTTAAGAACTCATTAGGAAGCATTATCACTAGGGATGTGGTATGGAGAGATATGTTTAGTGTATATTTTTCTAGCTATCAAAGAAGGTAGAGTGAAAACATTTACGGGACTTGAGGAATAATATATTTCTCTGATCTGTTGCTGCATCTATTATAAAAAACAAAAGAATGAAATCAATAATGTGTGATGTGCAGATTTCATAAATATCAAATATAACATTAATAAAAATATTAACAGAAATAGCTTGAAAACTGTTTCTTCACATTCCTTCACGTGTGTGCCGTTAGTGTTCATAATGTCTACAATGTTATTCAAGATTAATCCAAAATGAACATTAAACTCTGCACTTAAAGAACAATTGCATACCGTATACATGGTTAAAACATAAATTATACTTGTTCTTAATTTGACATAATGTTTGTTCCCGTATTTTGACTGTCCAGCTCTCTGTATTTCCTTGTGTTCTACCTCCTTTATATATATAGAATTGAAGAATGCCAGATGCAGTCAATAAAATGCTGCTAATTCTACTCATGTACTTCTAATAATGCAATCTAAAAATAATTTATTCTCCTTGTTGTCTCTCTGAACTCTTCTATGTTTTGAACTTCACAAGTCTTTTTTCACGTTAGTGATTACTTTGCCTGATACACCTACAATGATGCTCAATTTAGTTAAAATTATCTTTACCATGAATGTGGACCTTTACTCTCATCCAAATTTATTCTTGCTGGCCTTATATTTTTTACTGTAGGGGATATGTCCATATATCTGTATGAATCTTTCTATACAGATATAAATGTATTCTATAGATATATCCTATATATTCCTATAGATATATCCCCTATAGTGAATAAAATTTTGATAGTTAATTTTATGTGCCAACTTGAGTGAATTATGGGGTCACAGGTATTTGACTACACATTGTTTTTGGGTGTATCTGAATCCTCAAAGCCAATTTCCCTCCCCAATTTGGTGGAGAGCATCCCATTCTTTGAGCGTCCTGATAGAACAAAAGATGGAGGAAGGAAGAATTTGTTCTTCTCCATTTCACTGGTTTAACCAGAAAGTATTCTTCTGCGTATTGATTGATATTTACACCCTCAGCCCCCTGATTCTCAGGCCTTTGGGCTCAAACTGAATTCTACTTTTACTTGAATTACACCACTGCCTTCCTGGGTCTCCAGCTTGCAGATGGCTGATTGTGGGACTTCCCAGTCTCCATAGTCATGTGATCCAATTTCTTGTAATAAATATATACTTAAAAATTTTTGAATATCTTAAATACTACAATCCTTATTTTATATGTATATTTTATATATTATATATTATATGTATAATCTATTTTTCTCTTGACATTCCTAATATGTATGTATATATATATATGTATATATATATATATATATATAACCTATTCTTTTGACATTCCTTTTTATTTTATTTTTATTTTTTTTTATTTATTTATGATAGTCACACACAGAGAGAGAAGAGAGGCAGAGACACAGGCAGAGGGAGAAGCAGGCTCCATGCACCAGGAGCCTGACATGGGATTCGATCCTGGTCTTCAGGATCCCGCCCTGGGCCAAAGGCAGGCGCCAAACCACTGCGCCACCCAGGGATCCCCTCTCTTGACATTCCTAATATGTATGTGTATATATGTATATATATCTATAAAATAATTTATACATAAATAAAAATATTTTATACACATATAAAATGTATGTATATATAAAATCTATCATAATATATCATGATATATATACATATATATATATCGTGATATCTATCTGTCATAATCTATCTATCATGTTTATGTTTGGGCTTCCAGGCAAGTTTCAGTAGTGAGTTAGCAGTTTGGGTCAAAAGCTTGGAATAAAAAAACTAAAAAACCATGAAGGATAAAAACAAAAGAATGGAAAATTGCTGAAATCATTTGTGTAGACATGTCAAGTTTTTCAAATAGGAAAATAACATTAATTTTAGTAAAATCTATATAAATTATTTTAGGTATTTAATTTTCCCTATATGTAGGATTTTATCTTCTAAGACAAGAAATCCTTCAGATTGTTTCCTGAAGATGTACTCTTTTGGTCTTTAAGAAGGCCAATCATATTCCATCTGTTATCAGAAATAACATGGGAAGCAACCCAAAAAACATTATCATGATATTATTATTATTTTTCATTGGCTTTAGCAAAAAGTTAGAAACATTATGAAACATGAAAGTTCTCAAGTTCTCTGGAAAATCTGTACAAACCATGATGTCAAACACTAGAACCCTTCTAGTCACCAGGACCCATCTACCCATCCATCTTTTGTTTCCACTTGTCTATTCTCAGCTTTATTTTGCAGGCAGTTTCCCTTCATATGGTTG
The DNA here is from genome assembly GCF_048164855.1 of Canis lupus baileyi. Taxonomy (NCBI): domain Eukaryota; kingdom Metazoa; phylum Chordata; class Mammalia; order Carnivora; family Canidae; genus Canis; species Canis lupus. Next base: position 8,407,667 of record NC_132839.1, on the reverse strand, counting down.
GGATGAGTATCATCATTAGCCACTCCCAGTTTTAATTATTTTCCCTAGAAAGACAGCATTTTTCCCCCCCACTCTCTTCAGATTAGTCCTGGACTCTAATTAGGATGCCCTGTCCCCAAACAAATTGCTGTGTCCAGGAGAAATGAGCTAATTTATGTTGATCAACCCTGCATCTATCTATCTATCTATCTATCTATCTATCTATCTATCTATCATCTATCTATCTATCTATCTATCTATCTATCTATCTGCTAAAACCAGGGAATTAGGCAATAAGTTTATAATCAAGAATAGAAGGATGAGGAAAGGTACATCTGGTGACCCCAAACAACACCCCATTATATGTAGTAACATACTGGATGTAGTGTGTCTCAATCTGTATTATTATTTTTTGTTTTGTTTTGTTTTGTTTTGTTTTGTTTTTTTCAATCTGTATTATTAAGTATGATTCTGGATAACAAATTTTAATAAATGCAAATTAGAGCATGACTAAAAGGTAGTATTGTAGTGTGAGACATTTATTGCACCAGAAGTCAAGGATTCTATAATTAGTCAAGGATTCCTAGGTTAGTCCCTTAATACTCATAAAGTCTTGGATAAGTCATCTAAATGTGTTATTTATTTTTTTTTTTACTTTTTAAATGAGAAATTTTATTGCTGTAAACAGTAAATTTTGTTCAAAGTGTGTTTGAAAATGAATGATACTATGGTTTATTTTTTTATTTTTTTATTTTTAAAGATTTTATTTATTCATGATAGTCACAGAGAGAGAGAGAGAGAGAGAGAGAGAGAGGCAGAGACACAGGCAGAGGGAGAAGCAGGCTCCATGCAGGGAGCCTGAAGGGACTCAATCCCGGGTCTCCAGGATCGCGCCCCGGGCCAAAGGCAGGTGCTAAACCACTGCGCCACCCAGGGATCCCAATACTATGGTTTAGAAAAAACTAAATAAAATGTTAGGAGAAATATATATAGACCTTAACTGTTTTATCTGTCTATATGCTTATCTGAAATAATTGTGAATATTAAAGCATTTAAAATGTTTGGTGTTTTCTCTGCAATTTGTCAATGACATTTAAGAAAGGCAGAAATTAATGCATAGGAGATAGGTAGATGTGCTTAAGGATAAATACTTTGTCAAATTATGTGTTAAATTTACTTAGTTAAATAATTTTACTTCTTTATTATAGCCTTGGGACTTGAGCTAGAGTTGTACAATTTTACCATGGTAAATTTCAAATGTTGCAACTATATAGAGTTTTGAATAAAATCTCAATTCCCCTCTATTTACAAGTTTACTCTGAACTATCTGAAGTACTCTTGATCAATAAAGTAGCACTAAAGTAGCACTAACCAGACTTGCTCTGTACTATGGAACCTTCCATTTCCAAATTTGTTAAATATTCAGAAGCCATCGATGATAGGAAATCTGAGTGGTCTTCACTCTTTCTTTGTCCCTAGTAGGGTTTTTATATGTGATAGGAAGGAGGAAAAGGTATATTTGGTATGCTCCTCAGCTTCTTTCTTAAATATTTCATCTTATTAGATACCAAAATGGTAACTCTTCTTTTATGCCTGAATGAGTGCTGTGGCTAGACAATTTACCTGGAAGTTCCTAACTGAAACAAATATAGAGAAATGCAGAACCATAATGCTTAGAACCATAACTATATGGGATATTATGGACAGAGAGTCTAGGGCTAAACTTCTCCCACCTTCCAAGACTTCCAGTTATGTCTTAACTAGTCAAAAGGAGAAGAGATATAAAGGGTAGATAAGATCATGCATAATCTTCACAGAATGACTTTCCCATGCATTCACAAGAAAACTATAAGGATAATACTGTTAGTGCCATTTGTTGTATTTTCAGATGACATCTCAGGACTATTTTTCTGTCTGTTATCCTGTGGAGCAATACAGTAGTATTTATCTCAAACAAAAAACTCTACAGCTTGCTTAACTTGCACTTAGATGAATGTGTACTGACACGATGGTTTCTCAGTTCACTATTTATTTCATACACACAATTATGTGAATGACAAAAGCCATTCTTGTATTACAATTATTTAATAGTTACATTAAACTATAGAACATATATGGTCTTTACAGTCATTGTCATTTTTCCAAGAACAGCTAATATAATAAAATATAACAAAAGACAACCCAGCCATTGGTTTCACAGGAACCTGGTTTTAAATAATGGCTCTGTCCATTTCTAGTTCTTCGATATATAGAATTTATCTGCCTTTATGAATGTACACTTTTTAATCTGTACATAGTCCAACAATATTGTAGCATCTGTGTTAGTGTAGTGTATGGTCTAAATGTTAACTTTCTTCTTTCACTTTCTACTACTTTCATAGAGAGCTCAACTATCTTTACGCCCCAAATACTCGGTTATTATTATAAAATCAGAGAAGAGTATTTCTTGTATTTGTATGCAGTCTTTATGTTAAGAGGTAATATTTTAGAATTTACCATGCATCACTGATATTATTGCCTTAAAAAGGGTGATGTAAATCATAAAATCGCCTAAGACTGTATGTGGAAACCAAGTTTCTCAATGGACTTGCAGTCTGCCTGGGAATAAGAGGTAATTGGTGAGCAATACTTCACTTCTTTCTATATTTTATTATTATAACATTTCTTCATTCCTTATACTTTATTTTGGCTAAAATTAGCATGCTCACTCATGCCTCAGAACTTCTCTGTATTATCCCTTGGGGTGAAAGAAATAGAATTATGTGCTATGTGTAAACAAGGATTAATTTAATCATAGTCAAATCCCACATTTGGTGTGTGAGTGAGGTTTGCAGAGGATTGTATATATGATGACGTAAGATACAGTTTGACATCTTGTTTTTGAGGCTCATAACTTTTGAAAGCTTTTAAAAAATAACATTAATTTTTGGTATGCAAAATCACACAAATAAAAATGAGCAAAAATCAAGCTTACTTTAAATTGAATGTAAAAAAATTCTGTTATCTATTAGGATAAAAATTAAGTTTTACATGATTCTAAAAGGCATCTCTGTCTTCTTTGCAAATGGCAGTTGTCTTGCGCTGAGATGTATGTCAAAACACTGTCATGCCTTGAGACATCCTGTTCAGTTTGGTTCCCAGCATTGTTCATCATTCAACAGTACAACACTTATTTAGTGGCAACCTATGAACTCTAAAGTAGGTAAGTTTAGTGGTAAGGGTGTTTGTGTGGGAGGAGATTGGGAGAAAGAAGCCTAACATACATGTGGCTGGAAATGATATAGGAGGAGATCTCAAGCAATTATACTCATCCTAGGTTTAAGCTTTAGCTATTTCGTGGCCAAAAAATAAATAAATAAAGGTTTGGGGAGATTGGACTTTATCCAAAATCAATTTACAACTCTCAAATTTTTTTAAAGCCTTCACAGAGGGAGACATGAATTTGACACCTCTATTAGAGCTAAACTTCTGAGAATATCAGGAATCGACATATCAGTTTAATAAAGAGTGAGAAAAATCCAATCAATGCAACATCAAGGTTTGGGATGGAATAGAGTATGTTGGGAATTTTCTTTCAGAGGACTAGTATCAAGGTAGTGTTAACTTGTGGGATGTTGACAGGTATGGGAAACTGGATTGTATAAAAGAATTGAAGATATAATGAAAATAATAGAGATCATGTTTGTTTTTAATATCTCTTAAGTGAAAGACTAGTGAAAGTGAAAGTAATGACGCTTGACAAAATCATTAAAAGCCTTGACTAGTCAAACCATAGAGAACTGTGTGCTGTAAAGGGTTATAGCTTCCACAGTCAGAAAATCAGAATAGAGGCAATACTACATGCCCGGTCTAAATGAATTCCATTTGTCTGTGACTATGAGCGTGAGCTGTCTGCGATTAGAATCAAAACTATCCTATCACAGTCAGAGCCATTAGAATGGGCTTGGATGGGATTTAGAATGGGAAAAAAAAATCTAAATTTGAATCTTAAGACTGTCCTTTAAATTATAGAAAGTCCTTAAAAGCTTGTTTCCCATAGAAAATTGCACAAACTAGAAAAGTGTACAAACGTAAATTTGATGTAGGTTAAAAGATAACACTCATTCAGTCAGCATTTAGATTTAATTTTAAAGGAGCAAAAATAATCATTCTGGAATGATCCCATAAGTGTCTAAGGCTCTAAATAGGAGAATGTGGTTTGTAAAACATTTTCAAAAAAAGAACATTTTAATATGTATTTTTTTAGAAGAAAGGTAAGAAAGATATTTAGGGTATAGATTGAGTAAAGAGAAATTTTGTCATGATCCTAAAAAAACTCTTGCCACTTAAGGAATTTCTCTATATGGTTTATTGAAAAACATTTTCCTTAATTAGTCACTGTTTAACGTTTACTATATCCTACATATTTCATTCAAAGATTCATAAAATGTAACAACATACCTATCTGGCTGTTTTGCCTTTATTTGAAGTTGATATTTTCCTTTTATTTTATAGCTACCCTAAATTTGGTATCATTATTCTCTTGTTTTTATTACTTGAGCAGGTGCTGTGCCCAGATTTTGGCTATCTAGCTTTGTTCAGCTTAGATTCTCAGAGGCAGGAGAAAAAAACAAAACAAAACACCATAGTGTAATGGCTAAAATACAGACCAGGCACCTGCTGTCAAATAAAATCAACATGGAATAAATCACCCCTGCCTGTGAGTCAAAATTTTAACATCGCTTTGGCTGTCTGCAGAGCATAGCACAGCACCTGAGACATCATTATGGGATGCTTTTGTCAAAGAGAGCCATTGCCCTTTGATATCAGGTGCCAAAGCATTTATGCTATGCCTGGGATTTATAAGACTTTGGATACTTCTTGTTATGATCATGATCAGAGTTTATTATTTGCCTATTTCATATTTTCTGCTGGGTTTAATGAGAGATTTTTAGCCACATAAAATACCCTTATGTAAAAATTTTTAGAGGTGCCTCAGTGGCTCAGTTAAGCATCTGACTCTTGATTTCAGCTCAGATCATAATCTCAGGGTCCTGAGATCAAGCCCCTCATTGGGCTCCATGCTCAGTGGGCAGTCTGTTTGAGATTCTTACCCTCTCCCTCTCTCCGGCCCCTCCCCCCAAAATAAATCAATAATTTTTAAAAATTAGTTTAAAAAACAAGTTCTGTGTCATGTTAAGTAGATTTTATGAAAGTCACCCAGTTCATAAAATAAGAAAAAAATTGATTTAATTGGCACAACCATACTCAATTCAAAATGTGATTTTTTTTGCTGAAGTAGAATTGTATCCCTTGTATTGAACCTCTTGAAATAATGTAGTGATATGTGATATAATCGTTCAGTTTTCATTTACACCATTTGGGCATCTACTATATGTAAAGTTAAATTTCAGACCTGGTGAAATTCAAGGTGATGGGCAAGAGTCAATCGTCCTGTCTATACATTTATAATACATAATGATCATAGAAAATAATATGTATCCACCTTATGCATATTTAAAGGAAGATAATTTAAGCGACATAATATACAGGTTCACAAAGTTTATTCCTTGGGTCTACAGTATCCGCATCACCCTGGAACTTATTGAGAATGCAAATTCTTAGGTTGTATCTTAAATCTAATTCAGAAACCAGAGGGTGAAGCTCAGAAATCTGTATTCTAACAAGATGTGAAGATTATTCTGATACATTATGCAGTTTGATAATCACTGTGCAGTATATTTACAAATAATTATATTCATATTCAGGAAGTAAAAGAGACAGTTTGTTTTTTTTTGAAAAGAAGGTATCTTGAGGAAGAGGGTTTTGAGGCGGCCTTTCAAGGATAAGTAATAAAGAAATAAAATCTTATTAAATACCTCCTATGAGCTAGAATATTTATTTTAATATTACAATAATCTATGAGATTACTTTCACTTTGCAGAAGAGAAAATGATCATAGATTTTAGTGAAATTGCCCAAGGTCATAAGCCTAACTCTTGACCAAGACAGGAATTGAAACTTGATATATTAAGATCTCAGTGAGAAGAATATATAAAGAAAAAAAATCATATTCAAATACATTTTTTTCAACCTCATAGGGACTCTGGTAAACAGAATTCTAAGATGGCCCCTCAGATTCACAGCCTCTTCTGTATTCATTCAAACAATATCTAGACACTGCCAAAAAAAAAAAAAAAAAAAAGACTTTAGAGATAAAACTGAGATCCAAATCATTTGACCTTACGATACAGATATTATTTTGATGGGTCTGGCCTTTTACATAAGACCTTTAAATATGAGTCAACAGGTCAGAGAAAGATGTAATCACAGATTTGAAGCATGAGAAAGGTCCTAGGAAGCCTTACTTGTTTGAGATGAAGAGAGCCATTTGACAAAGGGTGTAGCTGGCAGTGGTCCCTGGTTGATAGAAAGAAATGGGGAGCTCATTCATGTGGTCACAAAGAGATGACTTCTGCCCACAACTAGTTAGCTTGGAAGCACATTATAAACCTCAGATGTGAATTGCAGTCTCAGCTGAAACCATGATTTTGGCCTGGTAAGGTCTTGAGCAGAGTGTCCAGATAAGAGTGTCCAGGTAAGCTAACTGGACTCCTGACTCCCAGAAACTGTGAGTTCATAAATTTGTGTTGCTTTAACCCACAGAGGTTATACGGATTTTGGTTAACAGAGGCAGTCAGCTGCTATAATGCATACCTAAAAATGTGGGGAGTACGTGGTTAGAACTGGTCAGTATAAAGAATATGGGAGAAATTTGGGGAGTGTGTAGAAGAAGCCTAGATTCCCTCAAACATAGTGTTAGAAGAAATATGGATGTTAAAGGCATTGATGGTGAGAGGTTAGAAGGAAATGAAGAATATGGTAAAGAAAGCCTAAATAGCCTTAGACAAGTTGTGAGTGGAAATTTGTACTTTAAAGTTGCTGATAAGGGCTCAGAAGGAAATAATGTGTTATTGGGAACTAAAGAAGGGAAATCCTTATTATGTAGAGTACTTAGAAAAATTGTATTCTGCAGCTATGTGGAAAGAACTCTTAAGCAATAAACTTAGATGTATCGCTAGGGACGGTATAGGCACAAACGCTGGAGATCCTGTTTGTTTCTTCTTGGTGCTTATAGTAAATGTGAGAGGGGGGAACAATTGAGGAAAAACTGGTTAAAAAGCAACAAAACAAAAAATAACAGAACAAAATAAACCCCTAAATGCTTGATGATAGATCATCTGCTTGAATTATCTATCCATGTGGCAAAAGATTATACAATTAAGATTTATTTTCAAAGTATGGCATTGAATAAAAGTTGAAGTTATGGCTATACGATCTTTTGTTAAAACCACAGGAAGATAAAAGATCAGTTACACAGGAGGATCTTTTAAGAGGTTAAGGGTATGCCTCACCAATCTTCTCAAACCAGAGCACCTCTAGGAAACTTAGGAGAGTGTCCCTTAGCTATCCAAGAGAGAGATTGAGAGAGAGAAAGAGAGAGAGAGAGATTTGTAGTTGTAGACTTTATGTAATGGAATGAAACCCAGTATAATTCACTGAAGATCTCTATGATTCTTGAGAAAATTAATCAACAGAAGAATTTCTGGTTAGATTTTAGAGGGAAAAAAAAGAGAGAATATGAAATGAAGAGGCTGTCATACACCCAAAATTCTGTTGTTAAGCAGGCTGATAAAACTATTCAACTGCTAACACTTTCTATTTATAATGACTCAGAACGTCAAATTAGGAACCCAGAGAGGGGAAGGAGCTGAAAGACATGAGGCTTATTCCCAGGCTTTAAAACCAGATCGGGGAAATCTGGTTGAATTTTGCCTGGCTGGATTTCAAAATTGCTTTGGTCCAAAGACTTCTTAACATATTTTCCTTCTTTTTTGAAATGAACTGCCTATAATTTTTATCCTATACTAATTCCACCACTATAGGTTGTGAGGCCACATAACTCCGGCATATTACTTTATTTCCAGGATGGATTATAACTTAGAACCTGATCAGGCATGATTCCGATCATGTAGACAATGAGATTTAGATGATGAATTTTTAGACTTGAGCCATTGTTTGAAGGGGATGAGATTCTTCAGAAGCTTAGGAAGGTACGAATGTGCTTTGGGATGGACATGAATCTTTGGGTGTCAGAGGACAGATTGTGTGTTTTTTTTTTTTTTTAAGATTTTATTTATTTATTCATGAGAGACAGAGAGAGAGGCAGAGACACAGGCAGAGGGAGAAGCAGGCTCCCTGCAGGGTGCCCGGTGTGGGCTCTCCAGGATTATGCCCTGGGCCGAAGGCAGATGTTAAACCGCTGAGCCACCCAGGATCCCCATGGACAGACTGTGTTAAGGTGAATTTTAAGATGGCCTCTGAGATGTACACACATGTTTACTAGTTACTCAAACACTCAACTAGTTACTGCTGTGGATTGTTTTTTTCAGAAATAAGTAAGGTACCAAATAGGTTTTCTTCTAAACTATGTGGCAAATATATATATTATTATTTTTTTTTAAAAATCTAATTCCAGTATGGTTAATATACAATGTTATATTAGTTTCAGGTGTACAAAATAGTGGCTCAACAGTTCTGCATATTGCTCAGTGCTCATCCTGATAAGTGCACTCTTACCTCCTTCAGCTATTTCACCCACCTCCCCTCTGGTAACCATCACTTCGTTTTCTACAAGAGTCTGGGTTTTTGTTTTTGTTTATTTGTTTCTCGAGCATTTTCTGGGTTATTTACATGGATGTGAGTGTTATCTAGTTGTATCTGTGGAACAAGGTGAGTTTAAAGACCTTCTATTCTGCCATCTTCTTCAAAAGTTAAGAAATGTATTTCTTTAAAGTAGATTGTGGAATATAAAGTTGTTTTGAATAATAGAACTCCAAATAGCTGATACGAATGGACCACTGAGCTCCTAAATTAAATGTTATTTGCTTTCTTCTATATGGTTCCAAATTATCACATAAATTACCTCACTTCAAGACAATCATGAAAAGGTAATCATTCCCTCTGATTATTCTTCTGTCTGAATAATTTGCCTTATCTTCCATCAGTCAAAGGAATGGAAGGCCTTTATTTTTGTCATTAATGTCAAGGCTTTTTTTTTTTTTTTTTTCCTATTTTCTTTTTTGTTTTATGTAGTTCTTGGAATTCACTTTGAGCCCACAGTTACTTTAACTTAAAAATACCTAGTTTTTGAAAATATTTTTCTGCATCCTTAGATTCTATCTTAAACAATTTCATTGTATACCTTCATGTATTTATTAAGAGAAATAATTTTGATGTTTTATTTTAGATTATCTTTGGTACCTCTGAATTTTGGGGCTTTCATTGAAACACATATATACTCATTATTTCTCTTGTATTTGTAGTATTAGTAGTAGTACAAGGGCTCGCATGCAACAAAATTTGACCTTTCTAGGTACAGAGATATAGTCCATCTTATACATAAATGTAGAGCCAGCCAAAGAATAAGAGCTTATTTTGCTGAATTCAACCATCAAATCCATCACCAGATGAATTGGTGACCAGATTTTTTTTCTGCTGAGAGAGCTATCAGTAGAACAGACTATAAATTTAAATTTAACTTAATTAAAACCAGATGATCTTTATAAAAGCCCCCTGGACACTATTGGAAAGGGAAACAAGAAAGTAAGTACATAGACCTTCAACTGCCACATTATATACAATAGCTGATTTCAACTACTTAAATAACACATTTCAGATTGATTTAGGCTCCCTAAAATGTATACATGGGAACTTCACTTTAGCAAAGATATGTTTCTCAAAATTACAAGGTGACATTTATTTTTCAAATGAAACCCAGTTGAGGAGGGTTATCATCTCAAAGTAAACTTAATTTTTCCTTTGGTTTGAGTTCTCTCTGTGATGCTAAATTTGTTTAAACTTCTCTATAATGATGGTAACACTTGACTTCATTCTCTTTAATTGTGTGATCCTTTTTGTGGTACAAAGTTGATTTCTCTACCTCATGAAGGAGGTATGGGAAGTTTTTGATGTAGTCAAAATTTCAGTGTGGGAGAAAGAGATGGAGGAAGGGAGGGAGAAAAATTCTAAGATAATTTGATTATTAAATTTTTCTTCTTAACCAAGTTTATTAGCAAAATAGAACTAATCACTATTGATACTCTAAACTTATTCAGAATCTTACCAAGTGGACATTGTCTACATTTTAAAAATAAATCTATTTATTTGAGAGAGGGAGAGAGAGCGTACATGTACACATGAGCAGAGGGAGAGGCTGAGGGAGAAGGAGAGAGGAAGGATCTTAAGCAGACTCTCTGAGCATGGAGCCTGGTGTGGGACTCGATCTCATAACTCTGAGATCATGACCTGAACCAAAATCAAGAGTCAGATGCTTAACTGACTGAGCCACCTGTTTTTCTTGACATTTTCTGCACTTAAGGGTTTTACCTCCACATTTAATCAATCTTTGTTTATGGGTTTTACCTCCGCAATGAATAATCTTTGATTTAAACAAACTATTACCTTATTAATTATGCTTTTGGTGGATCTAATGTATACATATATGCACATGCATTGTGTTTATCATGTGGACTCTGACACAGCCCTAGAAATGTCAGCAGACCTCCTGGAGGCAGGAGGTGAGATTCATTTCAATTTTAAACTACATTAATTCTGAATGAAATCAAGCCTATTTTCACATTTATTATGGTAACATGGCCTGAGGAAAAAATTGCAGATTTTTAATAAGGGCATTTCCATTGGTTTCCTTCCATTCCCAAAACTCATAAATCAATTCCTGTCTGTCAGCCATTATAAATTTGTCAGTTCTTATGAGTAAGTATGACAGCTAAATACTATTTAAATCTATGAAGTTATATCTCTGTCAGTGAGCTAGACACAATGTTGGCCTCAATGATGCCCTCTTTACCAAAATTGAATATATTCCAAATACTAGCAAAGTATGTATTTCTTTGAAAAATTTAACAAAAGGTAAAATTAAATTAAAAGTCACAATAAAGAAAGTGGGAAAAATGAGATATTTTGTCCAAAAGTATTTTTAAAGGATAGAAATATATATTGAACTATATTATAGAAACAAATGACTTTTGGTATCGTCTGAACTTAACACTTCAAATCCTTAACACCTTTGCATACACATGGTAAACATTAATTTTTGGGTAATAAAAATGTGATTTAATACCACATCTACAGCTTCATGCATATTCCAAAAGTCTCAACAGACTAATTAGAAGTATCACATTTTATGGAATGAGCATTCCTCCTTATTTTCTTGGCCTCTAACTACTGTGTAAAATTTAAATAAGGGATGTGTGTCTACAGCAGAGAGAAAGGTGGAGAAAATGCTAAATAGAACTGCAATTAGGCTAATAAGGTGAATGTTTTGGGTCTAATTTTTGCACCAACAAAAATTCTTTAGAAGGGTCACAGTGAAAAAGTGATGATAATCAGACAGGATATTTGAACATTACAGAGTTTATGACAGTATCCAAGGCATTCACTCCTTAGGCCAGCTGAATAGATGTTAAGAAACAGTCAATAGTACTAATTTGTGCCTATTATTTCTTACTGCCAGTCATGTAGCTCTATAATTGAAATGCTCAGTAACAGTTTTCTACCTAAATTTTAATGATGCCCTTTATAATTCTCTTTTTAATGCAGTTCCTGAACTTTAGAAAGGTTCCTCACTGCCAAATGTCAGTTCATTGTGAAGTGCTGCATTGGAAAACCTAGTGCTTAACAAAAAAAAAAAAAAAGAAAAGAAAAAAAAAAAAAGAAAAGAAAAGTAGTATTGTTCATTATCTGTTGAAAATCACATTATCCAGTCATGTGCTAAAATTGTTGATCATTCCAAATCTTACCACCAAAAAAAAGTAGAGAAAAGATTACTTAAAATCAAGTTTGTTTTCTAAAGAAACAATTGTCATATGCAAACTATCTGAAAAGAATATTTTTAAAGAAGTACTCCTAATTAACTTATTAAATGGCATGTGACTGCCATAAACAATTTTATAGTTAAGGAACTCTAAAGAATTATTATCACAGCAATTTACCTTTAAAATTTATCAGATAAAATTCACTGATTGTCACTTTTTACCCAATTCATACCTTCTGGGAAAGAATTTTCTCATGTATACTTTGGAATCAAAATATATTCCTTTGCCCATTCTGCTTCTCTGATGTACTGTGCAAAATCATGTGAAATTAGATTTACTGATATATACAAGTTACTAATTTAAATTTGGTAAAAGGAGTGCTTTAAGAGCTGAAGGAGACCATCAACGTTTTTGAGAGTAAATAAATTACTTACTTTCCTATTATTTTAAAACTAGGTGACAAATTAGCAGTTTTGTAACCTGGATTCTGCACTGAGCAAATAGAGTTTAAATTTGGTTGGAGAGACTGAATAATGTTCATCTTTTGGACATTTGAACACTTATTAAGATTCCCTAAAACTAGGAGATCAAAATTAAAAGCCAACCACAGTTTTATTTATCATTTCAGGGAGAAGGTTTATTATAATGTATTCTATTTATACCTATTTAACAGTTGTGTCTGCAGACTTATTGAACAAAGGTATATATGCCTTTTGGGATTCACAGCTTTGGAGAGATTAGGACTTTTAGATTTGCTTTTCTTGTGGAGCTCTGTCAGAAGTCATTTATGGGCAAATTATTCTGATTAGGAATAGATCGTTTCTCAGGACTGCCGTAAAATAAATCTAAATGTCTCAGCTGTGTTTCTGGTCCAGCAACACCCTCATTAAAGAAACACCACACAGTTGCTATGTTGGCAGCCCCAATTTTAAACACCAGTCTAGGCTGCATGCAAAAGAGAATAAATTGCCTTCTTATTCGTCTAACAGTCTGAAGTGCTTGTAATTTAGGATTGAGAGGCTCTCTGAGAACAATGTCCAGAAGCATGAACTACTTCTCCCGCAAGAGTATGATACCTGTGAAACAGATGTCATTAACTACAATCCTCAATTTTTCATGTTTGACAGGGAAAGCCAAATATTTTAGGGATTGTGTAACCATTCTTAATAGGTAGTAAGTGAAAATACTCCCAAGTTAAATTTCATTTCCCAGTTTCAGAGGACTTCATTATCCTTAGTAAAACTAATAAGTGTAATGTGAGAAGAAAAAGGGAAAAAAAAAAACCCTGATTTTGAATAGCTCAAGATATCGAAAAAATTAAGATTTCAGTGGGGCTTCAGTCATGTCGTAGATCAACTGCAGTGCTTTTTTTGCAGCGCTGATTTCAGAATGTAGGCCTCAATAGCTTGTGTTTTTAACCAAGACAATCCCTTAGGGTTTGAAAATATGAGAAACTGGCCGTGTCAGAATACAGACTGCTTAGAGGTAAATGTTCAGCATCAAATTCACCCTTATTTTTAAAATGTGGCTTTTGGGGTAGTTGTTGACCACTTACTATGCTATCTCCAGCTGTCACTTGTGCTGACTTTGAAAATGTGCAAAATTATGTATGTCTTAAAGCTAAGGAAAAATACCCGAAGTGAATGAAGTAATGCGTGTTACCATAAAATTCCATTTTGCAAACTGAGCAAATATTAATAGATTTTAATTACCTATGCACATACTGTGGATTCCCATAATAAAAGCAGAAAACGAACAAAATGCCTGTGCATGATACCATATGCGTTATATACATTTTGTATAAAGTAAATTGTATATAGTAAATTTATGTTAATAAATTGATCCCAATGACTTTACCCTCCTTTTCATACTGACCCACTCACTGGACTAGGACCTTTGAGAATACCTGCAACATTTTGATTCTTTGTTTAGAAGAGGAAGAAAATGTTTGGTTCAGCCCAGCAGACATTTAATGAGCATTTACTCTGTTGTAGTCACCATATGGGACCCTTAGATGCACAGTGAAGAAAACAGAGTTTCTAACTCTGATTTGCCTTATAGTCAAGAATAATTTACATAACTTATCTAGATTAGATTGCACGTTCAACTCTTAAGATTCTTTCCAGCTAAGAACAGTAACAACAAAAATCAAAACAACTAAACAAAAATCTTCAAAGGATGCACCAAATGTAAAATCTTTAACAGTTTCAACATGAACATTTTCTTTTCTTTCTCCCATCCTCTCTTCACTACAACTTTCTCACTACATAAATAAAATTACTTAGAATTTTTCCAGTTGAGAAGCGGAAGTAATGAAAATTAGGTAATTCATCTGGCCTTTTCAGAAGCTTTTAACAGGTGTGGGAGAAGGAACCCAGACCTCTGGCATTTTATTGAATGGAAGAATTGAAATTAGAAGACTGTGCCCTGAACCTGGCCTCAACACCTCCTATTTATGTAACTTATTTCTAGAAGCTGTATGACTTTGGAGAAGTCACTTAGATTTGTAGCACCTTAGCCAATTCACCTGTAAAGTGGCCTATGGTACTTTTCCTTCCTACTTTACAAGACTGAAATGATTAATAAATGAAATAATATACATGAGCAAACACAATTAGAGATCTGTTTTGTAATGAATAGATTTTAATGTAAAGTATCCCCCTTATATTAACTAGGTCATAAAGTAAGGAATACCAAAAAAATTTTAGTGGTCAACAAAAGGGCACCAAATAGAAGTTTTAATTTTAATAGATTTAGTGAACATGGTATTTTCACTAATATTTTTAGAAATCAATATTCTGGTTTTATAAAAGTTTTATAATCCCAACCAATTCTTAAAATGCCCTGATTTATACTTTGAAGATTAAAAATGTTGATGTTTTGATGATTTCTTCCAAAATTATTAGTCATTCTACAGTCTCACTGGCAATGCGCAGGCTCTAGCTTCTAGAAGTAAACCCTGCGAATGGAATGGTCTTTCATAGGAACTTCAGTGCCCAACTATTATTGATGTCATAGAACATGAAAATTGAAGCCAAAGAATTTAATCCCAAAATTGGAGAGCATATTTGAACGATTGGATTTAATTCAGTTGTCACTGTAGCTACTATTTGAAAAAGATTTATATCACCAAGTTAATATATAAATGAGAGTTGCTTGGAAGGTAAACAGAAGAGTAACGTTTACTAAAAATGTATTTCTTGTGGTTTTAGTGGTAACAAACTTCGTAAGGTCTGAGGCAGTACATTTTTGCTATATTATTAACTCAGCTGTGTAGACTTTTGGCTTATTCACATAATCGAATGTGATTAATTTAGAGTTACATTTATCATTCTCTTTAGATAGAAAACAGTATCTATCTATTTTGAAAGTCAAGATGCAGGTCCTAGATAGTTTCTGGATAGTTTTGAATGAAGCAGTGGGAGTTGCTGCATTTGCCTGTCCATGTGTCCCCCCAGAAGGCTTTACAAAACAGCCACAGACAAACTGCCCTCTGTGAATGAAAGAAATTTCACAGATATGAGAAACTTTGAAGATATGGGTCAAAGAGTCAACTGATGTTTGACTTACGAATCTAGTTGGGGAAATACCAAGGGAGTGAGTTCATGTGAAAACTCCTACCTTGAGCTTTTCTTTCAAGACATGTCAATGAGGGTTTTTTTTAGACAATGAATAAAAAGAAAAGGAAAGATCAGAAAAGGTCACATTTGCTTTGGATCTGGGATATCGTGCTTTTATCAGAAGGGAGGAATTCTGATAAAAATTAAAACAAAAAAACAAAAAACAAAAAAGATGATTTCTGGTTTGACAGCACAGCTCCTGCACTCCAGGTTGCAACGTCTGAGTAAGGGTGATTTGCTGACATGGAGAAATACTGGTCTGGACAGTTGGTTTGAGGGTGACCATGGCAGGTGTGGTAAAGGTGCAGCTGAATATTAATTGCCCACAGGACTGTATCCCACTTGTTCTCTTTCAGGTATAAGCTTTAAGCCACAAGATGACTTTCAAGGACTGTATCTCTCACCCTATATGTTCAAAGCCACTCAGTCATTTTGAAAATTCTGCAAGGTGGTGAATGTTGCTTCCTTTTCTCAGATGCCCAGAACTTCTAGTTAGATGTCCCCATCTATTCTTTAATTAACCTATTAGTGCTAATAAATGGCTCTAGTAGTAATGTTTCAAATACCTTCTTTTAATATGGGGGAGGGGATTTTTATCCATCTTTATACCTTGTAACACAAGAGTAAAATTTTTATCCATTTTATACCTTATAACACAGAGTAAGATGGAAAAAAATTTAGTAGTCATAAAGTCAGACTTGGAATGTTTGCTCCAGCATTAAAAAGCCCTGACATTTTCTGAAGATCATAATATCCAAGTTTCAGTTTCCTCTTCTGTAAAATGGGAATAAAAATGTCAAATGTATCTTAGGGGAGAGTACATATTAAATATAAGGGAATTTTGATTTTTCTGTACATTTGCTTGGCAACAAAAATTGTTCAATGTGTGTTTGCCCAATCTCTTCTTACAGGAGGAATTAGAGACCCTTCTGGTTTTATCTACCTAATTACTTTTTGCAAGTTTGCTTACTATCTCACGAGTAAAGAGAAACATCTTATGTCTCATTTTTCTCTGCTCTTTTTTAGCAACTTGAAAGTGAAGCGTTCAATCAGATTTTACTGTGAGTCTTTTTAAGGATGACAGTTTTGTGCCCTTATTTTCTCCTTCATTATATACTTGTTTTTTAGTAGAAACAAAATAAATTGTTTATTACATTATTTATTCTAATATATTTAGCATTAATTTGACAAAGTTTCCTAACACTGCTTAAAAAGTTAACAGCTGTAGGCAACAGAATTTCATCTCACATTTTCATTTTACAACATCACAGTATAGCATATGTGATCTCCCACGGTGTGGCAAACTTGTCAACAGTTCATCAAAGAGCAGATACATTCCTCATGATAGAGGAGAAACAATTAATCCTCAGAATGAAGCAACTATAATTTCACTGTGGTTTTTTTTTTTTTTTTTTTTTCCAGTGAGCTTTAAGTGTTATTTTATTTTCTGATTAACCCAATGAGGGTAATTTGGAATTTGGGGTCTATTTTTCAAGTCATGTGAGTGAATTTTATAAAAGGGTCCATCTTTATACATTTGTTATAAGCTAAACATAACATTGAGTCTTCATACACACTAAATGAAAATTAGTGATGATGAGGAGAGGGCAGTGCCATCAATGGAAAAGATATGGGCTATAGAGTAACGAAAACTTTAAGTTCTTAATATCACTAGCTGTTACATTGTGGGAAAGCCATTTAACATCTCTAGGGCTCAGGTTCCTCGTCCAGAAAATGGATAGTGCTAGTAATACCCGTCTTATAAGGTTGGTTTAAGAATAAAATGAGATGAAGCTTTGAAACACTTTAGCACAGTATCTGGGACATTTTTAGCACTTGATAGTTATGTTTTGTTTTTATTATAATAATATAATAACCATATAACTTTTTATTGCCACAGAAACATATTTGGAATGGGATGGACTTTAATCTAGTTAAGTGTTCAGGTGATATTAAAGGCCCGATTTGTGCCATCTGCCTTTTTTGGTAGTAGTGAGATATTGACTCGCTCTCCATTGATAATACAGGATATTGGCACTCTGGGCTTTTGGTTGGAGGACAGGACTGAATTATCGGCTAGCCAACTTCTTTCGAAATCCAAGATGACAGAAAGTATCATCTATAAAGCATTCTTTTTATATAAGCAAACAAAACCTGATTCTGATCAAGCCTCCAGAGTTATTTTATATTGTAGATTTTTTATATGTACATAATATTTTAAAATATACAGCAACATATTAAGCTTGTTTATAGGTAATGAAATTTGTGGTGGTTTGGATTTTCTAAAGTCTATGGAAAGTGTAATCATATCTAAGATGGCAATAGGGGTACAGGGAATAGAAAAGTGAGCAGATTTAAGAGAAATTAGAGGAGTTGCTAGAGCACAGTGATGAGTTGCAGGCATTTGTAGAGACAGTAGCTAACCAGGTTTTCCTAGATTCATAGAAAGGATTACTACAAGTTTGATGGCTCCATAGAGCAAAAAGCAAATATGGGTACAAAGGGAGGTAGTTTGTCATAAGGACAATTGGTGACGTGTTAAAGTTGAAGTGCCTATAGGATGTCTGGAGTGAATGTGAATGGCTTAAATTTGGAGAATGGTTTAGGCTGAAGATATAGCTAGTATAAATCAGGCAAAAGGCAAATTAATTGAACAGTAAGACAGTTCTAAGACAACTATTTTGGCTTTTTTTTGATCTCACATAAAAGTATTGATTCTTCAGCAATTTGCTGAACTGTTGATAGGTAATACAACATTTTTTATTTTAAATATTTTTCCTCCTGAAAGGCTTTATTAATCCATTGTTTTCTGTTGTTGGGTATGTCTATACACCTTTTAGGGATGAAAAATAACGCTTAAGTTAAATTTGGTGAGCATACTTTAAAAACAATTTTTTCAGTTGGTTACCAAAAGGAAAAAAAATTAATTGCTTTACTGAAATGAAAATATTTTACTTTTTCTTTTTTCTTTTAAGACCAGGCTTTGTTTCTCTTGCCCTTCTCCTGTGGAGAAACAGCAGGGAGTAGATTTTTTTAATACAAGAATTCATTATCACCCTTGTATTACCTCCCTGTGGTTTCTGGAAAAATGCAATCCTGACTACAATCCCTGGCTGTGGTGTTTGTCTATGCATGTTTTGAAAATGATTGTAGCTATTTTATGTCATCAGGCCTCTAAATTGTACTCTTCAAAAAGTTGCTCAACTTATTTTCCTCATCTTTCACCTTGGTAAAAGAATTTTAAGTTCATGGTTTTTGTGGCCATCTTACACATTTTAGGTATCCACTTTATTTCCTCTTCAACTACAGAATTATTTCTACATTATGGAAAATATGATTGTACCACTTGTCCTCCCCCCACCATTCAACCAAAATCAAAGCTTTATTATGGTCTTAAATGTTAACGATTCATTACTGAGATGCATTTAGAAATGGAATTTGCTGAAATAGAAGAAAATCTATATGGAAAAGAAAAATAAGTTCCTACACTGGAGAATTTTGAGTTGAAGAAAACCTAATAAAAGGATTGTATGAAGTTATTTCCCAGTAAGAATGACAATTGGAATAGTTGGAAGTTCAGTAAGAGTAAACAAATCCTGGGATTAATGCCTCAAGCATGTAAAATAATTATTTCTGGTTACCATTTAGTTCATTTGAAAATCATTTACTTTTGATACAAACAAAGCTGGTATACCTTAATTGCAATATGGACATGGGTGAATAAGGATCGTTTTGAATGAGAATAAAAATGAATTGCGGATTGAAAAGAAGAGGACAATGGAGTAGAAGGATCCTAAGCCCACTTCATCCAACAAACACAACTAGACTGCTATAAAATCATCCTAAATACCCCAGAAATCTGATTACTGACAGAATGGACTCCACAAGTAAAGGGAAAGAAGAGCCCACATCAAAGCAGGGAGGGAGTGGGGAGATGTGGTTTAAGGGAGAAATGGATTGTGGGTGCTTTGGAGCAGAGAGGGTCATGGTTGTAGAGAAGAGTGTGCAAGGGGAGAGAGAAAGGAGCACACAGGAACCCAGAAGGAGAATGTTTCCCTAAATTCATTAGTTTGAAAAAAAAAAACAAAAAAAACGGGGAGGTGGGAGGGGACCTTAATGAATTTTATGAGTTTTGTAATCAACAGAGCTTAACCTCAGGAATTTGAAAGTTCAGTGGGCTTGGCTAGGATCGAGCCCCCAGGGTACTGCACTGCTTCTGGGGGTAAGGTATGCAACAACCTGGGAACAGACAGTGTGCAAACAATGATCTGAAGAGTGCCTGGGGCACATAGTGGATACTGGGAAGATTATTTGCTCTTGGAGTGCTTTCCTGAAAGGCAGCATTCATGGAGACAGCTTTCCTGGAACAAAGGAGTTGGCTGGTGCCATTTGACCCCCCATCCCTCAGCATAAACACTTGAATGAAGCAGCACAGCACCTCAGCATCCTCAATGGCTGCCTAAGTTGCATACAACAAGCCCAATTCTCCTGTGCTCTGGTGGGACTGCCCTTCTTAGTCACTTGCCTCAGTCCCAGTGCAGTTGGCTCCTGCCCCAGAAGACCAGCACAAACCCTACCCACATTATATCTCCTAATACATATGCAGGGCCTCAGTTCTGGTAGAGGTGGTGGCAGTTACTTCACAAGCAAACCAGAGCACAGCTAGTTAAAACTCACCACATTCAGGTCAGGGACCAAACACTGACCACAGCAAGCCAGGAAAGCCTCTGCAGATGACTGGCCTGAAGGATAGAGCAGCCAAACACAACAGCAAAGTGTACACAGCATATACTTGAAACACTCCCTAAAGTGTAGTGCCAGGCCCTGGGCACTACATGACCTCTTCTTCATAAGGACATTAGTTTCATAAGCAGGAGACAGAACTGGCTTTTCTAACACGGAGAAGGCCAAGACTTAGACAAAATGCAAAGAAGGAGGAATTTTTCCCAAATAAAGGAAGATAAGGCCATGGCCAGAGATCTAAACAAAATAGATATAAGTAGCATGCCTGATGGAGAATTTAATGCAACAGTCATAGTAATACTCACTGGCCTTGAGAAAAGAATGGAAGACTTCAGGGAGATCCTTACCACAGAGATAAAAGTTAAAAAAGATTCAATCAGAGATGAAGAGTACAATAAATGAGATTGGAAACAGTCTTGATGCAATGAACAACAGACTGGAAGAAGCATAGGAATGAATTAGTGACCTAGAAGATGAAGTAAAGAAAAGTAATGAAGCTGAACAAAAAGAACAAACTATGCAACACAAGAATAGAGTTAGGGAACTCCATGATTTCTGCAAATGTAATAACATTCATATTATACAAGTCCCGGAAGAAAGAGAAAAGCAGGAAGTAAATATATTCAAAGAAATATATAGCTGAAAACTTCCCTAATCTGGAAAGGAAACACATCCAGATGAAGGAGGTGCAGAAAATCAACAAAAGCAGGGGGGTCCCTGGGTGGCTCAGAGGGAGCGCCTGCCTTTGGCACAGGCACCTGCCTTTGGCACAGGCGTGCCTTTGGCACAGGCATGATCCTGGAGTCCTGAGATCAAGTGTGCCTCTGTTTTCTCTCTCTCTCTGTCTCTCTCTCTCTCTCATGAATAAACAAATAAAATATTTTAAAAAATCAACAAAAGCAGACCAAGACCAAGACTTATTGTAATTTACAAAATACAGTGATAAAGAAAAAAAATCTTAAAAGCAGTAAAAGAGGTCCTTAACTTGCAAGGGAAAACCCATAAAGCTAGCTGGAGACTTCTCAACAGAAATTTGGCAAGCCAGAGCGGGGTGACCTATTCAATGTGCTGAATGTACATAATCTGTAGCCAAGAATACTCTATCCAGCAAGGCTATCATTCAGAATAGAAGTAGAGATACTGAGTCTCCCAGAGAAACAAAAGCTAAAGGAGTTTGTGATCCCTCAATGACATCTGCAAGAAATATTAAAGGGGACTCTGTGACTGGAAGTAGAGACTAAAAGTGACAAAGACAAGGAAGGATCAGATAATATTTCCAGAAACAACAACAAGACAAGTAATAAAATGACAATAAATCAATAGCTGCTTTGAATGTAAATAAACTAGTGAATCTAACCAAACGAGGGCATCAGAATGGATAAGACAAGATCCGTATATATGCTGCCTATAAGGGACACATTTTGGATCTAAAGACAACTGAAGACTGAAAATGAGGGGAAGGAGAAACATTTACCAAACAAATGGATGTGAAAGGAAAGCCAGAGCAGCAATACTTATATTGGACAAACCAGAATTTAAAACAAAGATTGTAACAAGAACAAAGAAGGGCACTATATAATCACATGGGGGACAATCCAACAAGAAGATACAGTAATTGTAAATATTATATTCCTAACATGTAAGCACCCAAATTCATAAAACAGTTAATAAACGTAAAGGAATAACTGATTATAATACAATAAAAGCAGGAGATTTAACACTTGACTTACATCAGTGGACAGATTATCTAAACAGAAAATCAGCAAGGAAACAATGGCTTTAAATACCACACTGGATCTGATGGACTCAGCTGATATATTCAGAACATTCCATCCTAAAACAGCAGAATGCACTTTTTTTTTTTCAAATGAACGTGAAACACTCTCTAAAATAGACCACATGTTAAGTCACAAAACAGGCTTCAACAAATACAAAAAGATTGAAATCATACCATACATCTTTTCTGACAACAATGCAATGAAGTAGAAGTTAACTATAAGAAAAAATCCAGAAAGACCGCAAATACATGGAGGTTAAACAACATTCTACTAAAAATTGAATGGGTCAATCAAGAAATCAAAAAAGAAATTTGAAAAGTGGAAACAAATGAAAATGAAAACACCGTGGTCCAGAACCTTTGGTGTGCACTATAGAGAGAACTTTATAGCAATACAGTCCTCTCTCAAGAAGCAAGAAAAATCTCAAACATCCTAACCTTATGTCTCTAATACTTTTAGAGAAAGAAAAATAAATGAAGCCTAAAACCAACAGAAGGAAGGACATGATAACGATTAGAGCAGAAATAAATAGCACAGAAACTAAAAAACAAAACCAACAAAAAACCACAATAGAACAAATTAATGAAACCAGGAGCTGGTTCTTCAAAAAAAAATTAATAAAATTGATAAACCTCTAGCCCAACTTAGCGAAAAGAGAAAGTTCCCAAATAAAATGACAAATGAGAGAGAGAAATAGCAACCAGCAGCACAGAAAGACAATCAATTTTAAGAGAATATTATGAAAAACTATATGACAACAAATTGGACAAGTGGCAGGAATGGATAAATTCCTAGAAACCAAAACTAGAGCAGAAAGAAATAGAAAACTTGAACAGACCAAAGACCTGCAAAGAAATTGAATCTGTAATCAAAAAAGTCTCAAGAAACCAAAATGTCCAGGACCAGATGACTTCACAGGCAAATTCTACCAAATATTTTTCTATCTGTCATTTTAAAAAAGATATATTCACTTATTTTTAGGGAGAGAGAGAGAGATACAGAGAAAGACAGAGGCAGGGAACACTCAAGTAGGGGTAGAGGGCAAAGGGAGAGGAAGAGAATCATAAGCTGACTCCCTGGTGAGCATGGAGCCCAACCTAGGGCTTGATCTCATGACCCTGAGATCAGGACCTGAGCTTAAATCAAGAGTAGGATGCTTAAGTGGTGGAGTTACCCAGGTACCCCTCTACCAAACTTTTTAAAAAAGAGTTAATACCTATTATTTTCAAACTATTCCAAAAAATAGAAAAGGAAGGAAAAATTCCAAATTCATTCTATGAGGTCAGCCTTACCCTGATACCAAAACCAGATAAAACATCACGAAGAAAGAGAAATGCAGGCCAATATTTCTGATGGACACAGATGCAAAATTTCTCAGATCATTTCAATTTCTGCAGAAAAAGCATTTGACAAAGTACAACATTCATTCATGATAAAAAAAAAAAAAAACGCTCAACAAAGTAGGTTTAGAGGGAATATACCGAAATATAATAAAGGCCATATATGAAAAACTGAAAGCAAATATTTTCAGTGGGGAAAAACTTAAAGCTTTTCTCTATGATCAGGAATAAGGCAGGGATGTCCACTCTTACTATTGTTATTTAACATAGTTCTGGAAGTCCTAGCCACAGCAAATAGACAACAAAAAGAAGTAAAAGGCGTCCAGATCAGGCAGGAAGAAGTAAAATTGACTATTTGCAGATAACATGATACTAAGTGCAGAAAACCTGAAAAACTCCACCAAAAAACTGCTAGATCTGATAAATTCAGTAAATTCACAGGCTGTGAAATCAAGGTATAGAAATCTCTTGTATTACTATATATCAATAATGAAGCAGCAGAAAGAGAAATTAAGGAATTAATCAGTCTCTTTTACATTTGTGCCCAAACCAGTAAGATATCGAGGAATAATCCTAGTCAAAGTGGTTAAATACATGTATTCTGAAAACTGTAAGACACTGATATAAGAAATTAAAGGTGACACAAACAAATGTAAAGACATGCTCATGGATTGGAAGAACAAATATTGTTAAAATGTGTATACTACACAAGAAAATACACAGATTTAATGCAATCCCTATCAAAATACCACCAGCATTTTCCACAGAGATAGAACAAACAGCCCTCAAATATGTATGCAATCACAAAAGACCTCAGATAGCCAGAGCAACCTTGAAAAATAAAGCAAAGCTGGAGATAACACAATTCCAGACTTCAAGTTACATCACAAAGCCATAGTAATCAAAATAATCCTGGCACAAAAATAAACACATAGATCAGTAGAACAGAATGGAAAACCCAGAAATGAACCCCCAACTATATTGTCAATTAATCTTTGTCAAGGCAGGAAAGAGTATCCAATGGGGGGAAAAAGTCTCTTCAACAAATGGTATTGGGAAAACTGAACAGCAACATGAAAAAAGAAGGAAACTGGATCACTTTCTTGACCATCCACTAAAAAAAAATTCAAAATGGGTTAAAGACCTAAATGTGAGACTGAAACCATAAATATCCTAGAAGAGAACACAGGCAGTAACTTCTTTGACATTGGCTGTAGCAAGTTCTTTCTAGATATGTCTCCTGAGGCAAGGGAAATAAAAAGAAAGATAAATTATTGGGATTTCATCAAAATAAAAAGCTTTTGCAGAGTGAAGGAAATAATCAACAAAACTAAAAGGGAATCTACAGGATGGGAGAAGGTATTTGAAAATGACATATCTGATAAAGGGTTAGAATCCGAACTGCATAAGGACTTATAAAACTCAACGCCCAAAAAACAAATAATCCAAATAAAAATGCACAGAGGACACGAAAATAAATTTTTCCAAAGATCCATATGGCCAACAAACACATGAAAAGATGCTTATCACTAATTATTTGGTAAATGAGAATCAAAACTACAATGAGCTATCGCCTCACATCTGTCGGAATAGCTAAAATCAACAACACAAGAAACAGCAGATGTTGGCAAGGATGTGGACAAAGAGGCACCCTCCTGCACTGTTGGTGGGAATGCAAACTGGTGCAGCCACTTTAGGTTCCTCAAAATTTAAGAATAAAACTACCCTACAATTCCACAATTGCACTACTAGGTGTTTATCCAAAGAATACAAATATACTAATTGAAAGGGATACATTCCCCTGCCCCCCAAGTTTATAGCAGTATTACCTACCAAAGCCAAATTATGGAAACAGCCCAAGTGTCCAATGACCAATGACTGGATAAAGAGGATGGTATGTATATACAATGGAAAAGTAAACAAATAATCGAATGTTGCCATTTGCAGTGACATGGAAGGAGCCTAGAGCATATTATGCTAAATGAAATAAGTCCATCAGAGAAAGACACATACCATATGATTTTACTCATATATGTAATTTAAGAAATAAATGAGCAAAGGGGAAAAAAGAGAGGGGCAAACGAGCAATAGACTCTTATCTATAGAGAACAAACTGATGATCACTAGAGGAGAGGGGGGTGGGAAGTTGGGTTGGACAGATGGGGATTAAAGGGTGCACTTTTTGGGATAAGCGCTGTGTATCATATTGAATAGTTGAATCACTATTTTTCACTTGGAACTATTACACTGTTAACTAACTGGAACTTTAAAAAAAAGTGAATCAGTGGATTTGCTTGGCAGTTTCTCCTTTCATTATGTAAAAATTTTTAAAAGAAAAATGATTGAAGGGAAAACTTAGTCCATGTTTACAAGTGTAAAATTTCCAATTAGTTAAATGGCTGATACTTTGATGTCTTCTGAATAGTGTAGAATTTTTTCTTCAAATACAGTTGTGGCATCTGTAGTATTCCTGATATATTTTACTTTGACATTGGACGTTAAGGATGGTTGGAAAACAAAGAAGGTGGAATGGAATAACAGAAGTAGTACCTTTGAAGAACCTAGGGCTGTTAACACCTGAGTAAGCTTACAAAAAGAAAGGAAGGAAGTAAGAAGAGAGGAAGGGAGTAGAAATGCTCTAGAGTATTTGAACACCACATAGAACTGTCATGTTGCTAAAGGCAGAAATTTTGATAGAAATTTACTTTACCTTCTTTATTTAGTGCATTTTTAAGGGTGAAATAAGGTAATTAAAATGTCTGGATTTAATTTTGTACTCCATGAAAGACCAACCCAATGATATGAAAGTGCCGGGAAACTTAGAAGGAATTTTGGACATAGATGCATACTTTTTGTTTCAGAAAAGTAAATTCTGGCCAGGCAAAAAATATAGGTAAGGTCCAATAACATGGAAATGGAAGGCCACAGTAATTCTAAAACTAAATCTCTTTAGTTAGGAATCTCAAATTTTGAGATCTTTGGAATTAAGATTAAATACACCAATATAGTAACATAGGATATTTAAGAACTTAACAAAAAATGAATACATAATTTTCAATTTTTCATGCTTTTGAGTATCAAAGTTTAGGCAAAACAGGCAATTCCATTAAGAAAATATATCTTTCCATAGCATTTCTTATATTCATATGTTTTGACTTAGCACATTCATCATTATTGAAAATACATTTTATACCCTAGGATAGCTAGCAAATTTATCACATTTGTAAGCTTTATATTCTTTGTAGCAAGTATTTTATTTCTGACAGTATAAAAACAATTACTATGGGCATCATTGTCTGGGCTTCTCAGACCAAAAACACCATATTCAGTTATCCTTCTCATTTTAGCTCAATTCCACTTTCCAAAATAAATGATGTGATATTCATAATGGGCAAAACTATCAAGATTGGCACAGTAAATGAGCCTACAATTCAGATGCAACTCAAATATTAATCATTAAAATATGGCCTTATGTATTACAGACCCAGAGAATAATAATTTTTTTAACCATATCACTACAAACAGAAATTCCAAACTACCTGAGATACCTAGTTTCCAAAAGTGATCCCCAATGAACTGTATCTCCCAGTGTGCCCTCCTGTAGGTAGCCCTCCTCTCTGAATCTGAGGTGTTGTATGATTTCCATTAGCTGGAATATGGAAGTAATAGCCATGTCTCTAAGAGGATGGGCAGCATCCATGTCTGCTCCTGGAACACCCACTTTCATAAGCCACCATGAAAGAAATCTCATTACGCTTCTAAAGAGATCATACGGAGTAGCTGCCATAGAAATCTTGGGATAATTAAGGAATGTACCAGAGGTCGTTGGTTGTTTCTAAATGCCCTGGGAGATTGGAGGAAAATAATTATAAGTTTAGTACTTGAAATTCTCAACTCAAGGAAGAGACTAGAAAACATTTACAACTGCTCCAAATACTACCTTTATGTCCTGTAGCTTCACGGTAAGATTTCTGAAAACCAAACTATGACCAATAATCTAGATACTGCTTTTTAATATCAGGAGAATCTTAATATTATGCACAATGGTCACCAAACAAATACTGAGTGAATAAATTAATTCTTGGCAAGAAAGGCATGGATAAAAACAAATATGGGAAAGGAGAAGCACTGTTTATAAATATGCTCCGACTTCATTATAAGAAAAAAGGAGAAGGAGAAAACATATGGTTCCTTTCTTATATGACTTTAGAAATTATACTTTTGACTCCTTTGATTTGAAGAGACTTATGGAAAACATATCTTTATGTATAACAATAACTTTGGTCTTACTTTTTGGTTTCTTACCTATTTTAATTAAATAGTAACTTTAAATATATTTGGGGGGGTGTTTATTTCAAATTCAAATGATTAGGGTTTTAAATTCTGCCTCTAGTCCTGATATTCCAGTTTTGTTTTGGAAAAAGAGGAAAAACTCATTTTGGAATCCCTTTCTGATTTCTTATTTGAAAATAATTCCTCAACTAATATTTTTTATGATTATTTTAAAATAACAAGCAGCTGGCATTCGTGACCCGACATGAAAAGCATGACAGTTGAGCTTTTATCCACACTTATACAATAATCTTGATGGAAAGATTGGATTTCTGTTTTTATGAACTTTTCCTCAAGAGACAGACACTTGGCTGTTTACTTCCACTTCCACTTCTGGGGGTCTCGTTGTTGTTTCTAGGTGACATATATGACCTGTTCAGCTTAAATTCACCAAACTTTTAGAATGCAATTTAGTATCTGCTGAAGCCTTAAGGTAATCATACATGCAAGACGATATTTCATAGTGGAGTATTCCCCATACTCTTATGTTTTATGAAGAGTAATCTTCATAGGGGTAGTTGCACTCGATTCTCTAAATTGTTTTTAAATTTCCTTGTGGCTGACTTAAGTCAATAGAGCAATGTAGTGCACCTTTTGAAAAATCTCCTGTCTCACTTCTCAATACTCCCCATTTTTTTTTTTTCATTTTAAGCAAGAGGACTCACCGTCATATACTGTATAGTTATCTGTGATCTATTGGTCCAGCTCTGCTGGATTAATGCCAGATTTCAACACTTAGCTCCCCACTGGCAAACTACTTTCCCACCAGTGGTTAAAAAATGATCACTTTTACGCTTAAGCACACACATTGACATCTCCCGTCTTGAATTCCTCTGAAAAAGAAGAAAAATAGCTGGAGAAGTCTACCCTAGCAGCCCCCTCTGGCAGGGATTCGAAAGTAAAAGAGCATTTTCAATTTCAGTCAAAACCAACTGGTTCAGAAAAGTTCAGGTACTTCAGAAGTTAACACAGGGCTCCCTTTGGTCCCATCAGGATTGATACTCCTATCTGCTCAGTTTGCTTTTACTCAC
Organism: Canis lupus baileyi; assembly: GCF_048164855.1. Taxonomy (NCBI): domain Eukaryota; kingdom Metazoa; phylum Chordata; class Mammalia; order Carnivora; family Canidae; genus Canis; species Canis lupus. The sequence continues at coordinate 8,378,968 of NC_132839.1, read as the reverse complement.
TTCAGCTGTTTTGTTATTACTTATAGAAAATGTTGCCTCAGCTGGAAAGCAGAATCATATCAGAAACCATTTTTAGAGGGGTTTAATGATGATATTTCTGTGGGACAAAAGGAAAAGAGTGTCCCCTCAGGATTTCTTTAAAATCCATAAAGCTAGGTTTTGAAAAGAACATGATTGGAATGCAGCAAGTAACCAATCCTTAACAATTCCTCTTCATTGAATTGCTTCCTGGTTGTTCTTTAAATGGCAACCCTTCATAGTATGGGGCATCTTTACTTACTGGAAAAAAATGGCAGCCTTCTCATGACATAAAACTATTAGTTTCACACAAAGAATTGAAATAATTTCCCCCCTTTCCTCTTTTAGGATGAAGTTTTAAGCTTTGGTCAAGAGATTTTTTATTTTCTCCTCAGGGGTAAATGGGATAAGAAATCCTGCAATTAAAAAAAAAAGTGCCAATTGAATTTTTTTTAAAGTCAATAGTTTATTTTATTGCCTTTAAAATTTTTGTGCTTTTTGTGATTTTTTAAGCAATGGAATTGTTAGATTGCTGTAGGTTTTTCTGAGTTATCAACATACAACAAACATTAAAAAACGACAGTGTTTTGTGAGGCTTTAAGAGAAAATCCAGAAGTTTTCTTAGATATTTATGAAGGATATCTATATAGGTTGGTGCTTACAAAAAAAATCACAGTAAAATCAGAAAGGGTAGAACAAAACAAGAAGGAGACAAGAGTAGAAAAATGGTGTTGAGTCAAGTGTTGCCCTATATGGCGCAAACTATCAATGCAAAAAGCATTTACAGAAGGACCTTGTGGACTCACAAAGATAGAGGTACTTCAAGAAACAAGTGCCAAAGTAGTCACTGGAAGAAATAAAGAGCTAGGTTTCATTTTTTTTTTTTTTTTAGAGGCCATATCTTAACTTTATTTTGAACTCTTTACAGTAAAGAAATGGACATTTTTATAAAGGCAATGTATAAGCAAACAATCCTGGAGGTCCTAAATCTAAATTAAAAGAGATGAACACATTTAAAGGAACTATGGAAAGAAAAGAAAGAGAGTCTAGGAGGAATGAGAAAAAGGAAACGTATAAAAAATATTGTCTTTACAAGACAAAGGAGATACCATTTAGAAGGAAGTCATAAACAGTTACAGCTGTTGTGCAAAGATCAGAGTGGTAACTATTGGGTGGCTAGAGAAATATGGGGACTGAAATGCATCAGTGAACGTGACAAGGAGGTTTTTGTTGATCTTACAGGAATTTCAGGGGAGAGACTGATGGAAGTTCGAAGAGAAAAAGGACAAATCAGGAACAATAATTAAATAATGTTATTTAAGAATTTTAACTGAGGAAGGAGGAACGATTACTAGGATAGCAATTAGAAGTAATGATAGCAGAGGAGTGTGTTTGAGTGTGTTTTGATATAAAATGCTTTATATTAAAGATACTTCTTATCTGAATTACAAAGAAATGAGAAAGAAGTAGAAGCTGAGACAGTACCACTTCAGATGCTAGTGAGAAGGTATTAAGAAATTATGTTCCTAAAAATTAATAGAAAAATAATAAAGCACTATAGGGGAGAAGTGAGTTTTAGAGTGAAGGAGTTTGCTTTTCACTCTGAGATCACAGGGATATATTTAAAAAAAAGTAGAAAAATGATGAGGATGTGTGTGTGAACACATATGAAATATTTTATTGTATCTTTGGTTTTTTTTTTTTTTTACTTTTCAAGTTTTATTGGTAAAAAAAATCAAGTATACAGAAACAGTCAAAAGTTTGTATAGTGAACACCCTTATACTGACCTACAGTAAAATTGTTTGTCTCTTTCTCATTTCTTTCCTTTTATCTTTCTAAAGCTGAAAAGTTTCAAAGCAACCTGAAATATAATGACATTTCATAATTCAGCATTCATCTTCTGAAGGTTATTCATCACAAATTAATAAATTTAAGATCATTCTCTAATATTTAGGATTCAATTTGGAATGATTTTGATCAGGTTAATGGAGAATGCAAGTGAAAGTGGAAAAAAAGAGGTTGGAGTTTGACCAGAGATCAGGAAGTTGGAATGTTACTTACAGACTCACAGCTAGAAGACACGAGGACTAATAAGTGAAGATTAGAACAAAATTGCAGTTTTACAATTTAAACATTCAGAAAACTATGACTGTTTGGTACCGGAAGAAAGTAGACAAATCTCTGTTATCTGAGTTTTGACTGCCGAAAATTCTTCACCACTTTCCTTATTCCATACTTCTATCCCTGCCATTGTTCTTGAACTTTTCTTTTTTTTTTTTTTTTAAGATTTTATTTATTTATTCATGAGAGACACACAGAGAGAGGCAGAGGCATAGACAGAGGGAGAAACAGTCTCCTCCAGGGGAGCTTAATGTGGGACTTGACCCTGGGACCTTGGGGTTAACGCTCTGAGACAAAGGCAGATGCTCAACACTGAGCCACCCAGGCGTCCCTGTTCTTGAACTTTTCATATCATATATTATTTTAGGTTAAATGAGTTGATGGTCTCTGTTAAAGAATGAAAATAGTACTGCAATAATTACTCTGTCATTAGTATTGTCAGTCAGTAAACACTACTTGTATCTTACCAATGCTTGGCCTAAATAAATAGCTCTGTAATGTTGAATCTCTGAAGCCTGTGGTATTCTATTTATAGCTCTTTTTGTAAATGAGATCTCCAATGGTGTCTTTAAGATACACTGAGTTTTAACTGCTTTCATTGTGTGTAGGATTGGCCCTTTGCTCTCCTGACCTTTCATTTATAAATAACTAAAATGACCAATGTCCTATATCCAATAATTTGTAGTATAAACATATACAACTCTCTTATTTCTTAATAATTGCCTGTTATTAAGTGTTATTGTTTTTACTAAGAAGAATACCAGTATCTGTTTCTGGAGATTTCCTTGTCATGAATGGGATAAGTTATGGCATACTCAGGGTTTACTCATTCCCAAACACATTGCTTCTTATACCAAACACAGGAGAGAAAGTGAGAGAGACAGAGAGCGAGACAAAGACCTCGACTGCCTGGTTATTCCACAGTTTTTACACTTCATGTGCAAAAACCAACGTTTTTGGGAGAAAGTCTTAGAAAACTAGGGGAAAATTACATTTGTAGTAATTCTACAAAGTAAAAGAGAAGTATGCAGATATAAAAATGTGCAGATATAAAAAGGAAAAATATTTTAATAATATTTCACATTGTCATTGTGAAGTTGACATGAGTTGATAATATAAGCCATTTAGAATAATACGGGCACAGGTAAGCATGCAATATAAATGTTATGTGATATAATTGTTTTCAGTACTTAATTACTCGCACATACCATTCATCTAGAAAATATTTTCCTTTCCTTTTTTTTTTTTTTTTTGGATTTGGCAAAAAATGAAGTCACACATATGTACACACAGCCAAAATTAAATTTTAAAATATTTCTGCAGATTATTTGGCCCTCTTAGATTTTTCTCCTGTCCATCATGAGGATAGAAAGAACAGAGTAGAGACACAAAAAAGGCCTCAAAAAAAGCACAAGTCCAGATGTGAGCATTTTTTTTCTCTAATTGGTACTAAATGGAAGAAAAAAACTGCCCCAAATACTTTTATATTACTTTTTAAAGAGTACATTACCATTTTTATTAGAAAATGCAATAGTTATACCATTTAAGCAATTTTTATTGTTTTCCTGTCACGGAAGCCTTAAGGGTAGTCAAATTTCAGGTAACATCCACTATAGAATCTGATAGGAATGCTGCACCTTGGGTGAATTATAATACTATTTAAGACACGTTTGAAGAAAATGAACTAAATAATACTTTTATAGTAACTGTTGAGTATTTTGGAATATATATACATATATTTATGTTCGCATGTATGCACATTGACACATCAGAAAAAAAATATATTGTGTCATACCAAATTTATTTTATTCTTCAGTCTTGTATGTTGGTCATTCATATTTCTTTATGTAAAATAACAAACATATTCAATTAACCAACATTAATAGGTTTCTGCTATTCTAAATTCTAAATATAAATTTATTTTATATAAAACAACTCAGAAGCATAGGGACTTCCAAAAATTCGATGTGGTATTATGATTTTTTCCCTGTCCTTTTGAAAGTGAAACACAAACATCATATATTAGACTATAAAGATGAAAAATAATAATAGTAGGTGGCAAAGATTGAATTTGGAAGAACTGCATTCCCTGTGGAAGTTGCAAATTTGCCTCCAATATGAGAAAAGTGATTGTTAAAACAAAATACTTCCCGTACTTTCTAAAATACATCAGTTCTATTAGAAGTCTCTTATAAAATATCTTTATATGGTAATCAGTTTATTAGGCTTTCAAAGTTGAAACTTGAAATTCAGCCTTGTGTGATTAGGATTTCCTGAACACAGGTTTTCTCTGACTACAATCCTGTAAGCCTGGGAAATAACTGGGCTCCTGGTAGCAATGGACAGATTTTTAGTATCAAATATGTCAACATTTTATGAAGTTAGTTAAACATAGAGATGTCCCTTCTGTGATTTTCTAAATTATGCTCTTGTTTTACTTAATTTTTTAAACAAAACATATGCAAGCTCCAATAAAACAAAATCTGATTATTATTCATTAAATACCTGCAATCTGTCACAACCTTAAGGCTGTTGTATTTCATTTCTCAGTCTATTATGATACAGTGAATCTGATTATCAGTATGAATCAGATTATCACCCAGGAAGGAAAGTTAAACAAAAATACCACTTATCTCAGTGCTGAAGTTAATGTGAAGTTTGTCAGTTAATGATGGACAACATTCTAAATATCATCAAAAAATATATAAATGTTGAAGGTACACTTAAAAAAAAAGATTTTATGTATTTGAGAGAGAAAGAGCATGCATGGAGAGAGGCAGAGTGGGTTGGAGAGGGAAAGGGAGAGAATCTCAAGAAGTTTCCAGGCTGAGCTTGGAGCCCAGTGCAGGGCTTGATCCCACGGCCCTGAGATCATGACCTGAGCTTAAACCAAGAGTCAGGTGCTTAACTGAATGAACCCTCCAGGTACTCCATTGAAGGTACACTTTTGATACTTCTGCAGACTTAGAATTATGAAGTATTCCTTAAATGCCCTCGTTCTGTGATTAGAAAATATTTTTGTCAATACTCAACCAATGAGTTTCTTTTATTTACAAAGCAATGAAAATACAATTAGAAGAACAAAACCATGCAGTGTTGACCAACCCTAGTCACTCAAGAGTTAAGAAAAATAAGATTTACGCAAATGGGGAGATCTTACATTTTCAGAGGGGGGACTTGAACTCTATCCAGCTCTATAGAGAGGCAAGCTATAGCTATGTCTGACATTTGCGTTCCAAGATTTCTTCATGCCTAAACCAATGCTGAGACCTGTCTTGATGAAAGCTAGTTCATTTTGTAAATGCTGAAGAATGAGTTAAGGAGCAATCATTCTGGTTACCAGAAGAGTTTGTTAGGGGCCAAAAGAGTCAAATAGGTCAAAAAAGTAAAAAAAGGTCAAACTATAACAAAGAAAATGTCTTTTATTGGCTCTGGTAGTTTGATTGTAATGTGAGATTTTTCACTTAGTAACTTTATATTTTAATAGCTTTCAGAATAGTACTTGGCATTTATGTTTACCTTTTTAATTTCTTTAGAATGTATTTAATTCCAAAATGTAATAAATAGCTATGTACACATTTATTCAGTCTATTAAATATTTAATATATGTGCATTGCTTTTATCAGAATAGATACTATAGAGTCTGCTCTTTGCATCATTAGCTTCGAATCAAAGCCTTGTTAGAGTGGGTCTGATGTGCACAAGTAGGCTCCTTCTTGAACTTCAGCCTTAGGAGAGCCCCAGAAATTTGGTTTCTCAAATCTGCTTTGGAAATTTATTATTTATTGCAAGGGCTATGTTGCTATAGCAAAGATAACCCAAAGTACAGTTGCTTAGAGGATAGGGAAGTGCGTTATTTTTCATATGGTCGTCCCAAGATGCATGGCCAAACTGCAGGGTGGCTGTGCTCTGCATGCTCATTCTGGGCCCAGGCCTTTCCATTTCCTTGCTTGGGAATCTACAGGGTTGTAGCCTCGTCTTTATATTCAGAGCTTGATTGCAAACACATCATTATTTTAATGTACAGAAAGAGGAAAGGAGAACACTAGGAAAGAAGGGGAACTATCTTTAATATTGAAGTTGACTCAAAAGTTAACAGTTAATCTTAGCATCTATTTTCAGAAGAGATCTTTTAGGAGGCTCTTTCAGAGAAGGCTGAGAAATATCTCTAGCTTGGCAGCAATGTACTACTCCGTTACAACTCTATTATTGTGGTAGAAGAGAGGACCTGCCTAGCCCTGACATGGGAGACTCCTGTCTCCAGGAATTCCCTAAACTTCCTAAATGACTGCATAGTTGCATGCACGTTTGAACAGCATTTTAAATTCTTAAAGTAATCTATATAAATTAAAATTCTATAGTAGAAAGTCAATTAACTGTAAAACTTAAACTGTATTTTAGAAAACATCTTAATGACATTTTCACATGACAACTGATTTACAGCTATCATTAAATTCTGCATGACAGATTTGAAAAATATGACTATAAATGTATTTGATAAAAAATGTGGGGGCTTTTTTGGATCCTCAGGGTCCTAGTTTGTCTTTTAATACTATCAATGAGTGTACTCCCATTTACTCATTTGTTCTTCTAACAAATAGTTATTGAATGCCTATCTTCATATATGTGCACATGGAAAATTAAAAACAATGTGTTACCTACTTTCACGGAAATTAAAATTCAATAAGAAATATAACTCATGAGATCTTCTGCAGAAGACAAAATAAAACACAAATGCTCTTTTTGTTTGCTTTGTGAGAATTTGGTTTGCAGAGGTACATAGAAAATTTAAGTTTAGGGTGACGATAATGCATTCTAGTTGGGTTCCAACTAGGGCAGCATCCAAGACTTATTTGCTACACTTTGGAGAATCTCTTTTCTACAAGAACTAATTGATCAGAGAATGTTATTTCTGTATTGTTCCCAATTACTTGAAATTCTCAAAACCTGTTCCTCAGCAATTTTGCAGCCTCAGTGACATATGAGTTCAGAAAACCCCAGACAGTTGTGTCTTCTCAAATAGAGATAAGGAAACTGTCAGAATGTCCATCTTCTCTTCCAAACTGCTTTAAGAATGACAGGCCACAAATCACTTTGGACAGGAAGAAATGAAAGTCTGTGTCAATTGTGTTTTTTCCCCTCTGGGTTTGAAGATGAAGAAATCCTCTTAAACTCTACATTAATGTGTAGTAATTGATATATCTAGATCAGCTTGAATGTTGTCAGTCTCATTGTGCATATCTAAAGTTAGCAGCTTACAAACAGCCATTTGCCTCCTGTTCAAGGAGCAGAAGCAGAAATTTGAGAATTCTGATTTCCTGACTTATGTAAATAGGGGTAAAGACCATTGTTATGGCATTTCTAGAGGCTGCTTTCTTTACACTTAGTAGTCATACTATATGCCTCTGATACTTAATAATAATTATCTTCACTCTTCTTAACTTGGAGTTTCTCTAGAACTATTTCAGTAATTTATAGAGGAAAGACTTGTGGGGCACTGAGGCCCACTACATTGATGGAAAACAACATGCTAATGGCTTTCCCTCACATTAAAATTCATAGATAACTTTAAATATCTTCTTGAATCAATTGGAACAAAGTTCATAATGATGTTTACTGTAAATGCAGCCAATGACCTCTTATTCTCTCTTTTTTTTTAGATTCTGCAGATAAGTGAAATTAAATGATGTTTGCCTTTCTTTGTCTGACTTATTTCACTTAGCATAATACCCTCTAGGTTCCTCCATGTTGTTGCCAACGATAAGATTTCTTTCTTTTCTTTTTAATGGTTAAATACTATGCTAGTGTGTGTGTGTTTCTGTGTATACACCACATTTTTATCTGTTCACCTGTCAGTGGATACTTGTGTTGCTTCCATATCTTGACTATTGTAAACATAGGGGTGCAGTAGACATAGGGATACATCTATTTTTTGAATTAGTGGTTTCACATTTTTGGGTAAATGCCCAGTAGTGGAATTAATGTATCATATAATATTTCTACTTTTAATTTTTTTAGTAGCCTCCATATTGTTTTCCACAGTGGCTATCCAATTTATATTTTCAGGTTCCCTTTTCTCTACATTTGTTATTTCTTGTCTTTTTGGTACTAGCCTTTTTTGACTGGTATGAGGTGATGTCTCCTTGCGGTTTTGATTCACATTTCCTTGATGATTAGTGATGTCAAGAGTCTTTTCATGTGTCTATTGGCTGTGTGGAAGAATATCTGATCAGTTCTTCTGCCCATTTTTTCATCACTTTTTTTCTTGGTATTGAGTTGTAGAAGCTCTTTATGTGTTTTGGATATTAACCCCCCGTTAGTATATCATTTGTAAATATTGCAAATATCTTCTTCCATTCACTAGGTTACCAGATTCCTTCACCTACCCCCCCCCCCAGCAACCATCCATTTGCTTCCTATAGTTAAGAGTCTCTTATGGTTTTTCTTCCCCTATAATTCTGTCTTATTTTATTTTCCCTTCCTTCTCCTGTGCTACTCTGTTTCTTAAATTCCACGTATGAGTGAAATCATATGGTATTTGTCTTTCTCTGACTAATTTACTTCACTTAGCATAGTACACTCTAGTCCTATTCTTATCATTTCATGACAAGATCCCATTCTTTTTATGACTGAGTAAGTATGTGTGCATATCACATCCTCCTTATCCATTCATCAGTCAATGGACACTTGTGCAATTCCCACAGTTTACCTGTTGTAGATAATGGTGCTATAAATAGTGCATGTATCCCTTTAAGTTATTGTTTTGTATTTTTGTAAAAACCTAGTAAAACAATTGCCAAATTGTACAGTAGCCCTACCCTATAGCTATTCTTATTCACTCCTTATTTCCAACCCTTGCCAACCATGGCAACCACAAATCTACTGTTTGTCCCTATGATATTTTCCATTTTGGACATTTCATCAATTGAATCATATGGACTTTGAATCATATTTAATCATATTTATTTATTTATTTATTTTTATTATTGGTGTTCAATTTACTAACATACAGAATAACCCCCAGTGCCCGTCACCCATTCACTCCCACCCCCCGCCCTCCTCCCCTTCCAACACCCCTAGTTCGTTTCCCAGAGTTAGCAGTCTTTACGTTCCGTCTCCCTTTCTGATATTTCCCACACATTTCTTCCCCCTTCCCTTATATTCCCTTTCACTATTATTTATATTCCCCAAATGAATGAGAACATATAATGTTTGTCCTTCTCTGACTGGCTTACTTCACTCAGCATAATACCCTCCAGTTCTTAAAATTGTGTCCTTTTGTGTTTGATTTCTTTTATTTATCATGTTTTCTGGGTACTACTCATGCTGTAGCATGTATCAGCATTTCATTCCTTTTGAGTGAATAATATTTCATTTTATGGATTTACTACCGTATATTAGCCAGGATTCTCCAGAAAACAAGAGCCACAGGCCCAACAGGTATTTCTCTTGGATTATGTATATTTACATATGATTTATTATATGTTATTTCATGTGATCATGAAAACTGGAAAGTCCTACAATTGGCCATCAACAAGCTGGAGACCCAGGAAATCCAGTGGTATAGTTTGTAGGCTTGAGAGCTGGAGAGCTGATGGTATACATGCCAGTCTCAGTCTGAAGGCCTGAGAATCAGGGGTGCTGAGGGTAGGAGAAGATTGTTGTACCAGCTCCATCAATGGTTAGAACAAGAACTAGTCAGGCTGACTGAGAATTCAACCTTCCTCTTTTGGTTCTATTCAGACCCTTGATGGTTTGGGTGATGCCCGTGCACATTGAAGACAACCATCTGTTGTATTCAGCTCACCAATTAAAATGTTAATATCTTTTGGAAATATCCTCACAGACTCCCTCCAGAAATATTGTTTAACCAGTTATTTGAGCATCCTCTGGTCTAGTCAAATTGACACATAAAATTAATCACCATATTTATTTTGTTTTATCCATTTATTAGTTGATGGACATTAGTTGGTGGGCAGCATTTCTGTTTTCACTTGGGGTTACTGTGAATAATACTGCTGTTACATTTGTGTAGACATTTTTGTGTGAACATATGTTTTCAGTTCTATTAAGTGTATATGTAGGAGTGGCACTATTGGGTCATGTGGTAACTCTAAGTTTAACTTTTTAAGGAACTGTCAAACTATTTTCCAAAACATCTCTACCATTTTGCATTCCTACCTGCAATGTATCAAGGTTTTGTTTTCTCCATATCGTCACCAGTACTTGATAATCTCGTTTTGATTATAGCCATCTGAGACTTTTGTTTTGTTTTGCTTGGTATTTACCTGATGGCTAATGGTGTCAAGTATATTTTTATTTGCATATAGAGCATTTGTATATCTTTAAAGAAACCTGTATTCATATTTTTTTGCCATATTTAGACTTAATTATTTGTCTATTATTGATTTATAAGTGATCTTTAACTATTCTGGATGCTAGATATATGAAAATTATGTATAACATTGAGATTTATCATGTCTAGATACATCTACTGAGATATATGATTTCTAAGTGTTTTCCCCTTTCTGTGTATATCCTTTTGAAACACAAGTGTTTTATATTTTAATAAAGTTGGATTTATCTATTTTTTTGATTGCTTATACTTTAGATAATATCTAAGACTCTGAAGTCATGAAAATGTGTACCTATTTTATTCTAAGAGTTTGATAGTTTTAAATATTACATTTAGGTATTTGATCCATTTTGGATAATTTTTGTTTATCATGAGAGGTTGGGATCCAACTTCATCCAATTACTCTGTAGCGTTCTTTCATTTCAGTTTGAAGGACTTTAATATTTCTTGTTGCAGAAGCCTGATAGTGAAAGATGTTCTCACTTTATATATAGTAATTTTTAATTTTTTTTCTTCAGCTTTGATGAATCACTTTACTGGATACAGAATTTCTGTTTAACATTTTTTTGGGTTTGTCGGTTTTTCTTTCTGCACCTTCAATGTGTTCGCATTGTCTTCTGGCCTCCCTGGTTTCCAATGAAAAATCAACTTATAATCTATTTGAGGATCCATTAGTTCTTTCATGATCTTCTCTTTGCCTTTGCCTTTGGCTTCTGACAGTTTGTCTAGGTGTGGATCTCTGATTTTTTTTTTCTATCTGTAATGTGTTGGATTTCTTGGATATATAGTATACACTCATATTTTTCATTAAATTTTGGAAATTTGGAGGAAATTATTTCCTCGGGTATTATTTTTTTCTTTCTGTCTCCTCATCTGATACTCCCATTATGTATACATTAACATGCTTAATGGTGTTAAGCATTTTAAAAACCTTAATAGGTCTTTGAGAGTCAGTTAATTTTTTGTTATTCTTTTTTCTTTTTCTTCCTCAATATGTATAACCAAAATTGATCTATCTTCAAGTTTGTTCTCCTGTCTCCTTAAATATTTTTAGCCCCACTCTTCTCCAGTATAGATTTCACTTTAGTATTTTAAGCCACAGAATTTTTATTTGGCTCTTTTTTTGTATTTTATGTCTCTTTATTGATAGTCTCTATTTGGTGAAACAATGCTGTCATGCTTTCTTTTATTTCTTTGGATAGACATGGCTTTCTTTAGTTTTCAAACATTTTCAAAATAGCCTATTTGAATTCTTTGCCTAATAAATACAATGTCTAAGCTTTTCAGGGACAAGTATTATTTATTGCTTTTTTCTCCCTGCATGATGGTTATATCACTTTGTTTTCTTTTTAAGACTCATTTTTTATTGTTGTTTTTGAAAACTGAACATTTTAAATAATGTACTGTGGCAACTTTGGAAATCATAATCTACCCCCTTACCTTTGGCAAGGTTTATTTCTGTTGCTGTTTTTTAGTCACTTTTAAAAAAAAAATTTAAAAAAGATTTTATTTATTTATTCATGAGACACAGAGAGAGAGAGAGAGAGAGAGAGGGAGAGAGAGACAGGCAGAGACACAGGCAGAGGGAGAAGCAGGCTCCACGCAGAAAGCCCAAAGTGGGACTTGATCCCGGGTCTCCAGGATAACACCCGGGGCCAAAGGCAGGTGCTAAACCACTGAGCCACCCAGGGATCCCTTTAGTCACTTTAATGAACAAAATCTGTAAAGTCTACATCCTTCATCCTAGGTGACTACTGGACTCTCTGCTCATTTAGCTTAATTGTCAGTCAGCTAATATTTGGATAGAGATTGTCTTTTCTGACAGTGGTTTCTGTGTGTGTCTTGAAGTTTATCTTCAATACCCATTTGGACAATTGAAATATTCCCCTTAGCCTTCACTTACTGCTTGAACTAAGCCTCAAGTCAACCAAAGGTGAGATCCTAGGGGGTTCTTAGGTCTTTTCTGAGTAAGTGCAGAATTCTTGGCAAGTGCACAACCCTTTGAATGCACATAGCCTTCTAGATTCCCAGAGATATGTTGGAACTTTTCAGAGACCTTTTCGACATCTCATTCCAAAAGTTTACTTTTTAAGGTTTTTGCTTAGTCTTTGGCTTGCCCCAGTACTTGTCTACTACTCCAAGGAGTTGCAGTGTTAAATAATTACCTGCAACTTTTTCAACACATACCCTTGGGGAAAGGTTTTCACAGTGAGTTCAGAGTGAAGGTAGTTTTGCAAGTGAGGTCTTCTAAGAATTGCCACACAAGTCAAATACTGAACAGTTTTCTGGAAATGGAGCTTTGGAAGTGCTCTAACATTGTGCTGCCCCCTCTTTTGGCTGCCATGCTCTAGTTTTCACTCTGATTGTAGACTGGTGGTTTCAAGGCTACCACCAAGATAGGGAGTTGGGATTGTGATCAGGACAAGTTAAAATGCCACAAAGCTCACTGTTTTTACTGAGATTAAGCTATTTTTCTTGAATAAATACTCTCATGAATTGCTGCAAGTCTTTGCCCAGTTTCCAGAGTCCTGAAAATGTTGATTCTGAAAATATTTTATAGTTTTATAATTATATGTATATATATATATATATATATATATATATATATATATATAGAGAGAGAGAGAGAGAGAGAGAGAGAGAGAGAGGATAATTTAATTTTTGGATATTCTTACTCTGCCATTTTGCTAATGTCATCTGGTTCTCTTGAGAACATATTTACATGGAAAGTAACTTTATCTCTCCCTTTATGTGTGCAGTAACAGATTTTCATTATATTTTTAGTTTTTTCAGTGGGAAAGGACATGGACAAACAGAACCCATATCACTGTTCACTATCATTATTCCTTACAATAGGACTGGCTTAGCAATCCTTACAACAGGACTCCATCAGCATTATGAGATAAAAAGAATCAAAGTAAATGTCTATGGATTATGAAAGTAGTCTCATAATAACCTATAATTGGATATCACATACAGATAATCTAGAAAATCAATATTAATTAGGAAAGGATAGACATTGTTAGAAACCAAACTGTACACTGCTGTACATACTCCGAAATATGATAGGAACACACTGATCATATTCTTTTAAAGTGTGACAGACAATTTTGTTGCCTTTGTCATCTTGGAATTCATTCAAATATAAAAGAGTCCCTTTGAAGACATGGGTTGAATTCTAAGATATAATGGTTCCTTTATCTTTATCAGTTAAAGTTTCTCAGTTGAAAAATGGGAAGACTGCTGTCTCATGTAGACACTTGTAAGGAAATCAAAATCATTGGTCTAGAAAAGATATTTAAAGAAAACAGAGTACCTGGCTAGAAAATTTAGAGGTAGAACCAGTGTAATTTAAAAGAGAAAGTGGCTTTTATAGTGTTTATTGTAGCAAATCTAATAAATATGTTTGTTGTTCTCTGGAGAAATCTTAAACAGTTAAATTAAAAATTTCTGTCTGTTCATCATGAAGTGTCTAGAAAGGAGACATACTATATGAAAGTTTCAATAGTTGTGTATTCAAATATGATATGATAGATTTTGAGAATGAAGGTAGGAATAAAGTAATCTAAAATTAATAAAATATATATTGGGACACCTGAGTGGCTCAGTTGGTTAAAGCATCTGCCTTTGGCTCAAGTCATTATCTCCAGGTCCTGGGATTGAGCCCTGTGTTGGGCTTCCTTCTCTTCAGGGAGTCAGCTTCTCTCTCTCTCTCTCCCTCTGCCCCCCACACCTATTCTATCTCTCAAATAGATAGATAGATGATAGATAGATAGATGATAGATAGATAGATAGATAGATAGATAGATAGATAAATATCTTTTTAAAAAAATAAAAAGTGTTTTGTAAATTATTTATTTTTTTCTTTTGATGAGATGAGGACTTTTAAGTTTTACTCTATTGGCAACTTTCAAATATGCATTACTATACTATTTGATATAGTAATCATGTTATACATTGCATCCTTGTGGCTTATTTATTTTGTACCTTGTGACCCCTTCACATATTTTACCTACTCCCCAACCCCCCTTCCTCTCTGGTAACTAACATTCTTTTTTTGTGTATCTATGAGTTTTGTTTGGTTTTATTCACTTATTTTGTTTCATTTTGTCTTAGATTCCACATGTAAGAAATAATACGGTATTTATTTTGTCTGCCTAATTTATTTCATTTGCCATAATACCTTCAAGCTCCATCCTTTGCACATGGCCAAATTTCATTCTTTTTTGGGACTCAGAAATACTTCAGAGTGTGTGTGTGTGTGTGTGTGTGTGTGTGTGTGTCTATCAAGTCTTTATCCATTCATTCTTTAATGGGCATGCACTTTGTTGCCTTATCTTTACTGTTAAAATATTCCTGCAGTTAACATAAGGGTGAATATATCTTTTCAAATTTGTGTTTCCCTTTTCTTCTAAAAAGTACCCAAAAGTGAAATTATTGGATCATACAATAGTTCTATTTTTAATTTTCTGAGGAACCTCCACACTGTTTTCAAAATTGGTTGAACCAATTTATATTCCCATTAAATAATATATTAAGGTTCCTCTTCCTAACAGTCTTGCCAACATTTTTTTTTCTTGTATTTTTGATACTCTCCATCCAACATCTGTGAAACAATATCTCATTGTGGTTTTGATTTGCATGTCCCTGATGATTAGTGATTTGGGCATCTTTTTATGTGCTCGTTAACCACCTAACGAGCTGTCCTCTTCTTTGAAAAAATGTCCATTCAGATCCTCTATTCATTTCTAAACCAGATCATTTGCTTTTTTTTGGTGTTGAGTGGTGTTAGTTCTTTATATATTTGGGATATTAGCTCCTTATTAGATATATAATTCGCATATATTTTCTCCTGTTCATTAGCTTGTCTTTTCATTTTGTTGATGGTTTTCTTTTAGTGCAGAAGCCTTTAGGTTGATAATATCACTCGTTTATTTTTGCTTTTGTTGTCTTTGCTTTTGAACATTCTAATCATAACGTGTCTTGGTGTGGCTCTTTGGGGGTTTATTGTTTTGGAACACTTTGAATATCTGGATATCTGTTGTCTTCTTCAGATTAGTCACATTTTCAGCTGATATTTCTTCAAAAAATTTTTCCACCTCTTTCTCCCTTCTCCTTCGGGGACTCCTATAAATGCAAATGTTTTCTGTCCAATGTCATTCATTGGTCCCTTAAACTTAACTTCTTAAAATTCTTTTCTCATTTTGCTGTAATCTTTGAGTGAATTCCACTGTCCTGTCTTCTAGATCACTGATCCTTTCTTCTCTTTTATTTAGTCTAGTACTGAATCTATTGAGTGTATTTCTCAGTTCGATTATTGTATTTTTCTGGTCTCTGACTTCTGTTTGATACTTTCTTATCTTTTCTGGCTCCTTGTTGAAGTTCTCACTGTATTCATATATTCTTCCAAGTTTGGTGAGCATTACTTTAACTTTTTATCAGGTGAATTGCTTATCTCCATTTCATTAAGTCCCCCCCCCAAGGTATTATCTTGTTCTTTCATTTGGAACATATTCCTCTTTATTTACTAATTTTGCTTAACTCTCTGTGTTTGTTTCTGTGTATTAGGTGAAACAGTTATCTCTCGCCATTGAAGGAATGGCCTTACTTAGGAGATTAATTTTATCTTTCAACCTTGCCCTTGCTCCTTCATGTCTCCTGAGTCTTTGTGGTTGTGTAAGCAGTGTGATTTATACTTGATAGTTTTTTTTAAGATTTTATTTATTCATTCATGAGAGACACAGAGAGAGAGAGAGAGAGAGAGAGAGAGAGAGAGAGGCAGAGACACAGGCAAAGGGAGAAGCAGGCTCCAGGCAGGGAGCCCAATGCAGGACTCAATTCCAGGACTCCAGAATCACACCCGGGGCCAAAGGCAGGTGCCAAACCACTGAGACACCCAGGGATCCCCTTTGATAGGGTTTTTGAACACCTGTCAGTGTTCCAAGGGAGGGATCTCATTCAGCATCTAATTTCAGGCTGATTGGAAGCCAGATCATTATGCAGCAGCTTTTAAAGTATGCAAATATATACAATTCTGTGTGACCACAATTATAAACCCTGCTGACCTCTGGACTGTGTGGTCTGGTGATGGCTTTTGGGTGACAATTGCAAAAATTAGGGCTCCAGATGAATGTATAAGCTCCTTTTTGATAGGTATCAGTGAGCTGTAGGGAGAGTGCAAAGATAGAGTCCCTCAGCCTATGTTCCCTGAGAGTATGTCTGTAACCTCTGGATGTATGGTAAATCTGAAGTCTGCCCCTCAGATTGAAGCTCCAAGACAAGTAAATAGGCCTTTTGTCAAGAAAAACTTGATATTTCAGCCTGCTATATAGTGCCCTGGGGATGGTAGCCTGCCAAGAACTGTTTCTCTATTGTTAAGTCCCAGAAAAGCCAGGAACACAAGTCCCACTAACAACCAGAACATCCCCTGTGTGGACTGCATGTTTCTGTCAGCTTTCCTAGAGCTGCAGGGAAGCACAGGCAGGGCATGTTTGCTGTCTTTAATGGGACAGTGGAAGAGCACCAGGTGGGGCACACCCAGTAGTGCTGTCGAGGTAGGGGAAGACAAATATGGTAGCTGCCAGCACCTCATCCCCAGAGAGTGTCCCAACAAACCCTTGCCTCTCAAGCAGATGTTGTAATATTATCAAACAAATATCCTTTACATATAGTCTAGGCACTTTGCAAACTGCTGCTTTGGTGCTGTTACCTGGGGTGAGTTAGCCTGTTTGCAGGTCCTTTAAAAGTATCTCATTTCTCTGTAGTTGTTGAGCTTCCTAATTTGCTCTATTGGTTTTCAAAGCTAGATGTTTTGGAGACTTGTCTATCCATTGCAGGTTCCAAGGGTTGGAGTGCTTGATGTGAGGCACAAACTTCTCATTCCTCAGGGGTAAACTCTGGATTTGTGAGATTCTGGTTGCTGTTATGGATCTTGGGTTTTTGGCAGGGCTTCATCTCTGCCTCTCCTGCTCATCTCAATTTGGCCCTTTTACCATTTGTTGTAAAGGAGCTATTTGGCTAGTTTTCAGGTATTTTTCAGAAGGAGTTTTTTCATATGTAGCTATAGATTTGATGTGTCTGCTGGAGGAGGTGAGTTCAGGATCTTCCCATGTTGCCATTGTGGACTGCCTTGAAACTAGGTGATTAAGGTTCATTTGAAGATTGTGTCTAGGAAGACATTTTTTTTTTCTTTCCAAATAACTGAAGGCCACCAAGTTATGAGTATTTTCAGCTGATTAACTTTATATTTTGTTTCACTTGCCAAAGTATCCCACATGCAATCTCTAAAGCCCCTGAACTAGATGTCATTTAAAAGTTATTTGTCAGTTGGCTATTTGGAACTTGGAATACATTTTCTCCTAAAATAATATTATAAGTAGTTGCTTGGTCTTAGACCAGATCACAATTTCTAACAATAAAATGTGTGGTCAATATCCAGTGATGGTGATAAAAGCTTGGGATATGAGACCCCAGAGCAGATGGGCTTGATTTAAAAGAGAATGAGTTTCCTGTTGTATTTGTGGGGCCTGGCCTATCTTGGGGAACTTCAGAAGGAAAATAAAAGTTTGTTTTTGAAATATACCTAACTTCATTTTATTCCTCCCCTTTAACTGCTTCTTAATGTCTGTTTTTCATAAATACTCATCACCCTTAGCCTTAGAATTTATAAACGACTCAAAGCCAACTTATGTTACCCTCTGCACATCAAATGTTCATTTTTTTCATGTTAAAATATACTAGTTATCTATAAAGTGACCAGACACCATGATTCTCACCAAGTTATGATTGATATTTATAGTTTCTTTTTTTTAAAGTTTTTTTTTTCTTCATTTATTCATGAGAGACACACAGAGAGAGGCAAAGACACAGGCAGAGGGAGAAGCAGGCTCCATGTAGGGAGCCTGACGTGGGACTCGATCCTGGGTCTCCAGGATCATGCCCTGAGCTGAAGGCAGGGGCTCAACTGCTGAGCCACCCGGGGATCCCGATATTTATAGTTTCTAATGGTTAAATGTGAAAAGGATATCTCTCTAGTCTGGTTATCTATTAGCTTGAACCTGTGCTCTGCCCCTTCTAGTTGCATGATGTTAAGCAGGTTTCTTTCCATGCCTGAATTTCCCCATATCAAATATCAAATAATAGTAGGGTCTACCTAATTCTGGCCTTATTGGGAGTAATAAATGATATGCGCTATTAGTACCCTTAGAACTGTACATAAAATAGAGTAAATACCAATAAATGTGAACTTTTACTTTGAATAAAAGACTTTAATTTGTAAATTCCTGTTGTACCTAATACAGTGGAATGAAAGTAAGAGGATGGCTAGAAGATCAAAAGACAGCAAACTCAGGTTATCTTTGCTGGGAGTAGTTCCTCTAAGCTTTTCATAGCTTCTTTGTTTTCTTGGTTCTTCTTAAAGGTTCATTTACTATGTTTTAACAGTAGGTTCTGCATCAGTTTTCTATTGCTACTATAACAAGGTACCTCAAACCTAGTGGCTTAAAACAACAAACACTTATTATCTTGCAATTGTAGTGGTCAGAAATCTAAAATTGGGTCTACATTCCTTGGCTCGTGAGTTTCCAACAATGTCATTAGCTTCCATTAACCTATCTCCTAATTCTGACCGTTACCTTTTTGCCTCCCTCTTAGGAGGTCCTAGGGGTTACATTGCTCCCACTCCTAGATAATCCAAAATACTATCCCCACCTCCAGATACTTAAAGTAATTGCATCTGCAAAGTCCCTTTTGCCATTTAAGGTAAGATATTTATAGATTCAGAGGACTAGAATGCAGATGTCTTTGTGGGTCTGTTTCTCTCTCCACCACAATTCCATTAAAGCAGATGAAGAGAATACAAAATTACTGAAGACTTCATAAATATCTTTTTTTTTCATGTGCAACAGATTTACTGATATTCCTTCAACATTTACTCTCCTAAGTTAATGGGAACCATATTCAAACTCTTTTTTTTTCCTCCAAAGTTCTAGCTTTCTCCTTGTTAGTAATCAACTATAAGTGATTTTTTTAACATATTCTAAGAAAAACAGTTCTTAATTTCAAACTGTTTATCTATGCAGATGGAGATAATTCAGTAAAATAGAGTGTCATATAAGAGTTATTTGAAAACTAACTTTGGAAGGAGTGAAACTATGTAAGCTCCACCACCAGTAATAAAATAACCTTGAATAAATAATGCAGTATCTTCTCTGATCTTCCCACTTCAGTACATGTGAATGATTAAAAAAATAGTTTCAGTACTCTAAACTTTAAGACAGCAAGTACCTTACCTATCTTAATCAAATATGACAGCAAGTGCCACACCTATCTTAATCAAATATGTATGTTAATAGCCTTGCACAATAGATACTCAACAAGTATTTCTTGAATTAGGACCTTTTTCCTACCTTAGGCCATAGCATAATATTTTCTAAGTAATATGAAGTGTTTAAATGACAAATCTTATAGTCTGTACATACTCATATTTCCATTTTGCATTGAAATGCCCTGAGGAGTATAATATTACATAAATCTTTGAAGTTAGAGATGAATGTCCGGCTATATTCCTGAAAAAATTGGAAGTTTGAACAATTAATTGTAAGTCTTTAAAGAATCATGTAAAAATAAAAAGCAACATGTTTTAGTGAAGTTGAAAAGTATGTGAGAAGGAATAGGGAGTGTGAAAATGTGTGAATGAATGAAGAAATTCCCAATTCCTTTCTAATACACTGTAATGGTGATAAAAGTAATCAGGAGCAGATAGGGGGCTTAAAATAGGGCCTAGAGCCTATTTTAAAAGAAGAAATGGTGTGTGTGTGTGTATTTATAGAAGAAGAAATGGTGTGTGTGTGTGTGTGTGTGTGTGTGTGTGTGTATTATAATCCACTGTTTGTGGATTATAAATACACACTGTTTGTGTGGAATTCCATATACACAGTGGAATATTACTCAACCACAAAAAAGCATGAGATCTTGTCATTTGCAGCAACATGGATGGACTTATGAGGTACAATGCTAAGTAAGATCAGTCAGACAAAGACAAATACCATGGTTTCACTCATACGTGGATTTCAAGAAACAAAGCAACTGAACAGAGGAAAACAGAGATAAATAGACTTTTAAATGCAGAGTAAAAACTG